>NW_008246057.1:9091942-9120286 GCF_000691975.1 Corvus brachyrhynchos | reverse complement strand
GCGGGCTGTGCCGGCCCTGGAAAGGGCTCCGAGATGGCCCAGAGGGACACCGGGGGCACCGGGACGGGTGGCCCCGGCAGGACGGGCCGCGGGCTCCCTTCCGTCTCCTTGCCGCAGCCCGCCCCGCAGCACGCACAGGGGAGCTCAGCCCCGGGTACGCGGAGGCTCCCGCGGCTCAGGGATAGAGCGGGTAGTCGTGAGGGAAAGGGAAATCCTCACACAAGCGGGCCCCGAAGGTCTTGGATATGAGGGCATGTCAGGATTTAAGTGCTGCCATTAGAAATCCCTTCCAGATGCTGTAGTTTAAAAGCATGTGTGGGGTCGGCCACACCTGGTAAAACAGCCTAAGAGCAGAGTACTTGCCAAACATGCAGAGGCCAGCTTTCACCCACAGCCTCTGATGTTGTCCAGGCGTCTGTCTTCACAGGCTGTCCAGACCTTGCTGTCCTCTTCTCTGGAACAGGCTAGGAACAAGCAGGCATTAACACTCTGGGAAAAAGCTGGACCACACAGCATCAAAGGAGGCCATATGTGCTGCATCTTAGCCTGCAGCAATGGTGTTCAGACAAAAGCTCCAGGTTGCAGATCCTCCTTCTTGTTTATGGATTTTAAATTTAGCAGTACTTGGATGAAAACCTGAGATAAACAAATGTTGCTGATATTTCTCTCAAAAGATTTGTAGTTGTCATCTGCAACTCACATGAGTAAGGCAGAGATTTTTATCTTTGCCTTGAAATTTTAGTTTCCCTGGTCACTGTGAACAATGTGGTGGTTGTGTTTGTTATTCAAGTTTAAATATTGGGTGCAAGCTTTAAATAATACTTCTTGGCAGGGGTCCTTCCATCCAGGCAGGGATGTAATGAGCAAGGCAAGAGGGATGTCCTGATGGTGACTGAGGAAGGATCTCAGGCAGCTGACACAAAGCTGTTGGTGCCACATGCTCCTGAAGGGTACTGAAGATCAGAAGGCAGCAATAGAGCCTAAACCTGAACCTGTCATCATCACTTGTTTCATTTTCCTTGCTCCTCATCCTCCATGGGCTCTGCCTCTGTTGGTCTTCTGTAAGAACTGACATGCAGTGTCTGCCTCACGGGCAGAAGCGGGGAGAAGAGGTACCCTCTTCTTACCCCTTGTCCAGGTACAGTGATGTAGTGCAGCAGAGAGTTCTTGGTCACCAGCTGTACCCAGGCAGGGGAAGGTAGGAGGCAGAGCAGTGAGGATCCTGGTGTGGTGACCTTGGGAACAGAGTACAGCCTGTACTGTTCCCACACATGAGGGAAGTGGGGACAGTTTCTGGGTCAGGCTTCAAGTGTCAATAATCCTAGCTATCTGTGATGAGGGATAGATGCATCAATTTCCCTTGCTCTGGGATAGATGCATCAATTTCTCTTGCTCTAGCTGTATTTGGACTACATGTGTATTTTATCAGCCCCTAATATACAAGCTTTCCATTCCAACAACAAAGAACCAAAATACCTTATGCACTTGTTACTGCTGCTGCCAGAGGGATGATACTGAGTATGGTAGACTGACAGCCTGAGGCATTACAGCTGATGTGCAAAACTTTTGCTCAGACTTTCAAGATCATAATTGTTTCACCATGATTTGTCTGCTGTTGACAATCTTGTCCTGCTCCTTGAGACTGTAGCTGAAAGACCACTTCTGTAATTCTTACTATGTCATCCTCCTTTTTGAATCCTTTCACCCATCCAGTTACTTAACTCAAAACAAGCTGCTTGCATTTTGTTTCCAGAGACTGCCTGTGGTATTTTCCTAAGACCTTAGCATTTTTCTGCTATCTAGATGCTGACTCTAGATGCTTCCTCCTATTTTTCCATGAAGAAGTAATGCCAGCTCTAATAACCATTTCTGAGGAACCTTGGTGTAAACATCTACAAATTTTAAGAACTTAGGAGCAGCTGTCTAGTCCCTTACATCTCCAAATGTGGCAAAACTGGTTAATTAAGGAAGTGTTAAAATGAGGTAGCCTGTATTGATGCCTTTCCCTAACTCTCCCAGCTTCCAAAAATGTTGAGGGAATTTCCTGAGCTTGTGGTGATTTGATAACCCCCAAAATATCTCAGGATATTTTTCCTGGTCTCCTGTTGGGACTGTGAAAATTTCTGGCATCCACAGACTCTTTATTAAGGAATTTGATACAACAACCTGTTGTATTAAACCCACCTTGTTCTGTTTGCTTCAAATGTAATCAAATCATCAAATTAGAAAGGCCCCTATGGGAACGTATCTGGATCAATCCCTACCCATCTTTTCCAGACACTTCTGTAGACATCTATTATATCTTCCCTCTAAATTATATCTACTTCCACATTTAAGGCATAGAAGAATAACCCTAAATCAGACACTCTGCTTTAAAAATAAATATGACATCCGTGAGTGATTAAAATTTCTCTTATGAAGCTTGCTTCATTGTAATACCATTATTCAATTTAATCATATTGATTTTGTAATGCTGCTTTGCAAGCTTATTTCTGTACAGCAAGCCAAACAGACAGGCAAGATGGAACACTGCTGTCAGACCAGAACATGGGTAAACAGGAACCTGTAGTAAGGCAGAGAGTGGGACATGGAAAATTACTGTCACAGTTTACAGACAAACACCATAGCCAAGCTTCTCAGCAATAACATGCTGGCACGTATGCTGCTGGGTAATCTAGACAATAATAAGGCTATGATAATATTCCTGTGCTAATAAATATTTCACAAGTTGCTGGTAGGGTCAGAAATTGATTTACAGATCAAAGTGGAAAGTCATGTGAAGGAATTCTAATTAATTCTAACAAAAGATCAAAAAAGAAGTATTATTTTTTAGTTCAGATAAATCACTAGTTATCACATAGAAAATACTGATTATTGAAGGTAAAATGTGTGTCTTTTTAAAGTCTTGTTTTCTGCAGTTCTGAAGGTTCAGAAATTCAAAAGCAAATGAGAAAAAGTGAGATTGATTTCAAGTTCTGACAGGGACACTTGTAGCACTAGAATTTACCTTCTAAGCAGAGGGTATACTACCTCTAGATGTGGTGTGAGATTTACCTATTCAAACATGAAGGCGGCCTGAGCGAGATATTGCAGAGCACTATTCCTGAATCATGTAGGAGGAGAAATAGCTAAATGTAATGGTGCAGTTCATGTGACCAAACGTAGATGTTCTCTTCCAAATGAAATGAATCATTTACACATTGTAGGTGTCCAGAGTTTACACATGAATCCCACTCACTGTCTCTTGTATTACAGCTTGTCCTAGCTTAGCCATTTCCCAAAGGGTGACTGTGTGCTGTCCTTGTCCTTACGAGTTCCCAGTGAGAATTGCTCTTTTGATTTGAAGGCTTTAACATTGGTCATGCTACCATGAATCCTTCATGCAGTTCTTCATGCTGAATTTATGGAAAGGATGCAGCTTCCCTGTTAACTTTGTCAAGGAGCAGAAGGACTGGGAAGCACTTGTGGAGCATTTCTTACCTTCAGCCAGAGCTGTGACTCAAATCCATGTGGTCTTTGCCCCATCAGCCCACCTTGGGAATCACATCACTCAGCCTGGGGGTGGTGTGGCCCTGCACAGACCAGCTACTCCTGTGGTGGCAGGGATGCTCTCAGTAGTGCAGGTTTGCAGTCAGTGCTGCCATGGCTGTGCAGGTGCTGCTGCAGGTGCTGTCTGTGTGAGCAGCAGCCACACCTTTGGTGAGTGCAGCCGTGCTTCTGCAGAATGCTCCCAGTGAGACAAGACTGTGTAGGGTTGAAGTGGCAACTGGCAGATGGCAGGGAGCTGTGACAGTGGGTCTTAGCACAGAGGTGACAGTTCTGGTGGTAAAGTGAAGTGAGATACCAGATGATAGTGAAAAGTAGCAACTGGCAACGCAGCCTGGTATTTTGGCAGGAACAGGAGGCTCTGTGCTCCTTGATAAGAAAAAGTGACTCTTAACAGCAAGATGTGATACATTGCTGACATTGATGAAGTATTTTTTGCTGAAATGTACATCTCCTTGCTAGTGGGTCTCTTCTGGGGTTGTTTAGAGTAGAATAGACCATTTCAGATTCAATGAACATCTACTTCAACTGCCTGACCATTTTAGGGCTGACCAAAAGTTAAAGCACATTGTTAAAGGCATTGTTGAAACACTCTAAAACACTGACAGGCTTGGGGCATCCACCACCTCTCTAGGAAGCCTGTGCCAGCATTTTATCACCCTCTCAGAAAAGAAATGCTCCCTAATGTCCAGTCAAAACCTCCCCTGGCGCAGCTCTGAACCATTGCCATGGGACCTATCGCTAGATACCATGGAGAAGGGATCAGTGTCTCCTTCTCCACCTACCTTCCTAATTAGCAATGAGATCACCTCTCAGCCTTCTTTTGTCCAAACTAGATAGGCCTAAAGTACTCAGCTGCTCCTCCAAGGACATTCCTTCCAGCCTTACTGTGAGCCAGAGGCTCAAACATTGGGCTTCAAAACCAGCTAATGCCACCATGGGAATCTGGAGGGTAATTGAACCTGTTCAAGGGCAAAGAGATTATATGTATAAGCACAAAAATGGATTATTCTGTTTCTCTGGTATGCAAGCTGTCTCTGCATAAATCAAGAAACTACTTGGCTGAAATAGCTAGTAGGGAAGTCAAGGCTAAAGTAAGATAACATATTTCTGTTCAAAAAGCATATGGTATAGAAGATACGTAACCAGCTTGAATGAAAGGGTCTGAAGGGAGTCTTGGGACTCTCTAGGTAACAGTATGAGCAATACCATATTTTATCAAAACTGCCTGGATAACAGTGTTAGAAATATCAAATTTGGGTGTGGATATAGCACAATTGCGACCAGTGAGGAAAAAATAATTAGAAGCATGTCATTGAATAGGTCCCGTTTGTCTGGGAGGACCCTAGGCAGAGAAAAGAGAGGTGCAGGGTTGGAGAAAAGGTAGGCTCAGGAAAATAACCACCAGGAATTAAAATAATTAAATAGGAAAAAAAGCCCAGGAAATAATTTAAAAAACAGGCACTAGGTATATTCCTGTGGAGAACAAAGAGAAATGGGATATTCTGGTTGTAGAAGTGTTAACACCTCCAGTGGTAAAGCTAATCTGTGACCCCAAGCCCCCCAGGATGGTGGACAACACCCCTGAGACAACCTGCTGCACTCTCATCAGGTCTATGTCCAAAAGACTTGGCGTGCAAGGGTGGGATGAGAAGGGATAGGCTTGTGCCCTAATAGTAAGCGGAGAAGGGAAAGGAATTGTGGCATGATAGAGCTTGCATGGGAATGATATGGTTTCTTCGTAGCAATTGCGAATTAGTGGTACTAGTAACAGACAACATAATTGTTGTGCTTATAGTGATACAGTTGTGAGTGAGTCCTGCTCATATCAGACATTTTTCATTAGCCAATTAAGGTTGTATCAGTCTCTTACAGGTGTGTAGATTAATCAATAGACATTGTAAGTGTTAGTTATGTATCAGGTCTCCAGTCTAAAGGAGCAGAGTCAGACACGTAAGATACCATGATAATTATTTTAAAAGCTATTTTATATTGAAGAAAGCTAAAACCATTTCATTTCCCCAAGACTTTCTGATTATTCCCAACAACAAAGAAAATGAAATGGGGAGTATCTCTGTGTCCTGTGATGTGGGGCTTTTCCGGCAGTGCTTTTTTTCTACTGTCATTATGACATTGATCATTGAGGAACCAAGACAGCTCGCAGTGGTGCAAACCCCGAGTTTTGTGGGGGCTCTATACTGCAGCTGAAGACAGTCAGACACAGGGCTGAAATACTTCAGTAGCAGAGACTGCAGCTGCATATGGATTGCTCATGGCAGGAAATGTGTACAGTGTTAGAAAGGCTGGCATGGTAGTGTATGGGACCTGGAGATGGAATCACCAATGGGAGACTGAAGAGACATTCAGACAGAGCCCATTGAAAGTACAGGAATTAATACCAAGGGGAAAAAAACCCCCAAGAAAACAGCATCTTAAAAATGTATTTGAAATTAATTTTGTCAATCTGTATTACTTCAGAGAAGACTAAAGACATAAATATATTGTGTATTTGTGCTGGTTTTGGCTGGGATAGGGTGAATTATTTTCACAGTGGCTAGTAGGCTCTGGTTTGGATCTGTGCTGAAAACAATGTTGATAACACTGGGATATTTTTAGCTGTTGCTCAGCAGTGCTTACACAGAGTCAAGGCCATTTCCCCTTCTCATACTGCCCCACCTGAAAGGAGGCTGGGGGTGCACAAGGAGTTGGGAGGGGACACAGCAGGGACAGCTGACCCCAACTGACCCAAGGGATATTCCAGACCACATGGCATCATGCTCAGTATATAAAACTGGGGGAAAAAGGAGCGAGGTCATTTGGAGTGATGGCATTTGTCTTCCCAAGTCACTGTTACCCACGATGGGGCCCTGCCCTCCTGGGGATGCCTGAACACCTGCCTGCCCGCCCATGGGAAGTAGCAAATGAATTCTCTGGCTGGCTTTGCTTGGGTGCACGGCTTTTGCTTTACCTTTTAAACTGTCTTTATCTCAACCCATGAGTTGTCTCACTGTGACTCTTCCAACTGTCTCCCCCATCCCACTGGGAGTGTGAGCGAGTGGCTGCGGGGGGATTGAAATAGCTAGTAGGGAAGTCAAGGCTAAAGTAAGATAACATATTTCTGTTCAAAAAGCATATGGTATAGAAGATACGTAACCAGCTTGAATGAAAGGGTCTGAAGGGAGTCTTGGGACTCTCTAGGTAACAGTATGAGCAATACCATATTTTATCAAAACTGCCTGGATAACAGTGTTAGAAATATCAAATTTGGGTGTGGATATAGCACAATTGCGACCAGTGAGGAAAAAATAATTAGAAGCATGTCATTGAATAGGTCCCGTTTGTCTGGGAGGACCCTAGGCAGAGAAAAGAGAGGTGCAGGGTTGGAGAAAAGGTAGGCTCAGGAAAATAACCACCAGGAATTAAAATAATTAAATAGGAAAAAAAGCCCAGGAAATAATTTAAAAAACAGGCACTAGGTATATTCCTGTGGAGAACGAAGAGAAATGGGATATTCTGGTTGTAGAAGTGTTAACACCTCCAGTGGTAAAGCTAATCTGTGACCCCAAGCCCCCCAGGATGGTGGACAACACCCCTGAGACAACCTGCTGCACTCTCATCAGGTCTATGTCCAAAAGACTTGGCGTGCAAGGGTGGGATGAGAAGGGATAGGCTTGTGCCCTAATAGTAAGCGGAGAAGGGAAAGGAATTGTGGCATGATAGAGCTTGCATGGGAATGATATGGTTTCTTCGTAGCAATTGCGAATTAGTGGTACTAGTAACAGACAACATAATTGTTGTGCTTATAGTGATACAGTTGTGAGTGAGTCCTGCTCATATCAGACATTTTTCATTAGCCAATTAAGGTTGTATCAGTCTCTTACAGGTGTGTAGATTAATCAATAGACATTGTAAGTGTTAGTTATGTATCAGGTCTCCAGTCTAAAGGAGCAGAGTCAGACACGTAAGATACCATGATAATTATTTTAAAAGCTATTTTATATTGAAGAAAGCTAAAACCATTTCATTTCCCCAAGACTTTCTGATTATTCCCAACAACAAAGAAAATGAAATGGGGAGTATCTCTGTGTCCTGTGATGTGGGGCTTTTCCGGCAGTGCTTTTTTTCTACTGTCATTATGACATTGATCATTGAGGAACCAAGACAGCTCGCAGTGGTGCAAACCCCGAGTTTTGTGGGGGCTCTATACTGCAGCTGAAGACAGTCAGACACAGGGCTGAAATACTTCAGTAGCAGAGACTGCAGCTGCATATGGATTGCTCATGGCAGGAAATGTGTACAGTGTTAGAAAGGCTGGCATGGTAGTGTATGGGACCTGGAGATGGAATCACCAATGGGAGACTGAAGAGACATTCAGACAGAGCCCATTGAAAGTACAGGAATTAATACCAAGGGGAAAAAAACCCCCAAGAAAACAGCATCTTAAAAATGTATTTGAAATTAATTTTGTCAATCTGTATTACTTCAGAGAAGACTAAAGACATAAATATATTGTGTATTTGTGCTGGTTTTGGCTGGGATAGGGTGAATTATTTTCACAGTGGCTAGTAGGCTCTGGTTTGGATCTGTGCTGAAAACAATGTTGATAACACTGGGATATTTTTAGCTGTTGCTCAGCAGTGCTTACACAGAGTCAAGGCCATTTCCCCTTCTCATACTGCCCCACCAGAAAGGAGGCTGGGGGTGCACAAGGAGTTGGGAGGGGACACAGCAGGGACAGCTGACCCAAGGGATATTCCAGACCACATGGCATCATGCTCAGTATATAAAACTGGGGGAAAAAGGAGCGAGGTCATTTGGAGTGATGGCATTTGTCTTCCCAAGTCACTGTTACCCACGATGGGGCCCTGCCCTCCTGGGGATGCCTGAACACCTGCCTGCCCGCCCATGGGAAGTAGCAAATGAATTCTCTGGCTGGCTTTGCTTGGGTGCACGGCTTTTGCTTTACCTTTTAAACTGTCTTTATCTCAACCCATGAGTTGTCTCACTGTGACTCTTCCAACTGTCTCCCCCATCCCACTGGGAGTGTGAGCGAGTGGCTGCGGGGGGATTAGCTGCCAGCTGGGGTTAAACCATGACAATATTGACTTAAGGGTGTCTTTATACTTGTATCTTTCTGTTGACACAGGACAGCTTGTTTCTTGTTTTAGTGTCTTGCTTCAAACTTTGAATTCTGACAAAAGGAAGCAAAGCACACTGAATGCTTTACTCTCAGTACAGACTGTAATCAGCAACATTCTTTCAAATTCCACTCTGAAGCTTGCAAAGGAAAGGCTTCATTCTGCCAGGCAGTGGTATTAAGTATCACATGGAAGGCAGTCATAATTCCAGTTCACTGTAGCAAGGAGGATTTAAAGTTGAAGTAAACTTGTAATGCAAGTGAACAAGGAAGCACAGATGAGATGATGATGGTTCTTTTTGTTAAGCCCTAAGTGAAGGAATAAGAGTCCTGATATCTGCTCCAAGTCCTGCTTGATTGAGCATCACAAGCTAAAATACATAAATGTAATTTGGAGCCAAGGAACAAAACTCTCCAGAACTCATAAACTGCTGGGAGTCCTCATCTTGCTATACTACACACAGGTCCCCTATAGCTTGTCCCCTCTCCCTGGTCCCATTAATCCTGCACTATGCTGCACTCTGGCTCTCCTTCAACAAGGCAGACGGAGAACACCATTGCTGTAGCCCATTTCATAGCCTGATTAGGCATTTTATTGAAAACTACAGATTCAAATTCTTCAGGCTGAAGAGGGCTCAGATTTTTCACTTCCAGGGAGTGCTCTAACCCCTAGGATATCACACTGTCTCCTCTGCTACTGGATTTTAGAATTTTCAATGAAAAATAAAGAAAAAAGGAGAGTTTTCTTGTGGGTCTGTGATCCTGTACAGGGCTATGAGTACACAGCTCCCCTCTCCCTGTGGTGGGGGTCTGACCTCTCTGTCTTACTCTGGAGAGAGGCAGGTGCTTTTCACTGTAAACATGCCTTTGCAGATGCTTAAGAGGGAGATAATCTGGCCTTTATATTTTTGCTACCGCAGTATGAAGGCAATTCCAGGGAGGACAGCTCAAGGAAATGAAGGGGAGAAACAATTCTCATCCAGGTAGCCTCTAGCCAGCCCTGCATCACATGTCCAAGTAAAGATGTAAAAGGGAAAGGAAATGAGAAGGGATGAGGAAGTAAATGACACTCCTGCATTTTTCATCACTTTTTGTTCATGCAGGCTGTAGTCTTTTTGATAGGGATTGTTAAATGTTATTATCAATCAACTGATCTAACTACACAACTATTTTAACCCCCTTGCATACACTGACAAAATCCATACAAGTCATTACTTGTTTTTAACTCTTTGTATTGTCCATTTAGTTGTAAGGAATTTAGAAAGAGCAGCTGTGCCAACACATTATTATTAATGTACTTGAAAACAGTGAGTAATCTACACGGTTCAATTATAGGGATCCCCGTGTCCCTAAGAAAGCAATTGTAAAGATTTACATTTTAATTGATATCTTATTCTGTAAAGAAAAATAAAAGCCCTCAGCTACCTAAGTCCTTACAATTAATTAGGCACAAAATACTCCATAAAGATTAACAGTGCCCTCATCCCAGGAGTGCTCAAATAAAAAACCCCAAAAGGCAGAAGAACATTAAAATCTCTAAGTTATCAGTATAACATGTCTAGTTTTGCAGTTACAGACTGTGACAATACCAAGTAGCCAGTACCATTTTGCTTTTGTGTTCCACGTGCATAGGCCAGTCCTACTCTGAATGTTCTAAATGTACTGGACTGCAAAGTACAATAGCTGAGAGCCTGTCTCAGTACTTGAATGGGCTTTGTCAGTCATGTTCCATGGCCTGGAGTACCCCCCCCTGCAGCCACGCCATCCTCCAGACACTGTGGAGCCATTACTGGTCATCCCATGTCAGCGAGGCAGTACTGTCCCACCTACCATGCTGTGTCTTGTTCCGCTGTCCCTGAAGTGTTGACGGATGAGAATGCAGCATTCGCCTTGTTTGCCAGATTTATCGTATGCTCTGTGTTCAGTCTCCATACTCAATGCCTTCACATAATGTCGAAATGTCCCTCTGATCCACTGTCCCAAACCACAGCTGCCAGCAAACACAACCAGGCCCTGCAAAGCCATATGCCTTGGCAGCCCAACAAACTTCTGCCCTTGAGCCTGCTACAAAAAACCAAGTCTCACAATGCACCACAGGAACGTGTCCTCCTGGGAGCAGTTCTGCACTCCCATGGCGGAGGGTGGATTTGCTCCTACCAACTGCCACAAGACTGTTAGGCACAGCATGACCACTGGGAGCTGCTGACTGCAGCCTGTTAGGCACGGCAGCATGCGTGGTGCCAAGGCAATTTACTTTTCTCAAGCTTGGCACCCACATGTGCAGATGTGTGGATACTTGCCAACATCTACCTGGCTTGTAAGGTCAATTATTTTTTGTATATTGAGTTGTGGGGGTCAGGCAGCCTTTCTCACATCTTCTGGCAGATAATGCCTGCATATCAATTTGGGCATTGGCCTACCCACAAGAGATGTTCCAGTGTAAACTGAATATGGTATTGGAAGGACCTTAGTGTCCAGGAACTTTGGCTGGTGACATTCTTCATTTTATATCCCAGAAAAGGTAATGAAGAACCAGAATACAATCTTCAGTGGCTTCTGCTGTCTAATGTTTGCAAATGGGCATGTACAAATGGAGATTTCCTAGCATTAATTTCTAGACATAGGCCTATTTCCTCATGGATGCCAAAATACACATGTTCAACAAGATTGGACAAAAACTCCTAATAAAACCAGTGCTTTGCCAAGTTTATAATAAAGCCGTTTTTAGTAATAATATGGCAACAAAGAGGAAGAGTTAAAATATCTGGTTTTACTATTCAACAACTCATAATCATCTTTTCCCCTTTGACTATAGCTTATACAAGAGTATTTTGGCTTAGTTTCAGCTCAGAGATTTAGAAGTGACTGAAGTAAAGAGCTGAGAATGAAAAAATTCTTGCAGCATTTCTCAAAAATATTAGAACTCAAATATATGTGAGAGTCAATTCTTAACAGCAATGAGCAATATCAGAGCCACAGATAGTCCCTTATGTTTCACAGCTGAAACATGTTTTTGCCCATTAGAACTGGCAGCAGCAGCAGGCAGCACCTACACTGCATCCTGCTCCGTTTCTGACAGAAATGCACAAAATCTGCCACAGATGAGACTCCTCACAACTTCTACATGCACACTGCACCTATTACCTGCCCAGCCCAGTATGGCCTGACCAAGTCAGGTTTGCTGTGCACTAGCAGGCTCCCTGCTACAGCAGTGTTTGTATCTGCAAACACAGCATCCCCAGCACCAGATCTCTTTGTCCCTAGCTGGCCTGTACCTTTGTCTTCAGGATCCCTGCATTTGGCACTGGTGAGGTTGCACCTTGAGTCCTGTATTCATTGAGGTGCTGGAGCAAGTAAAGAGAAGGGCAACAAAGCTGGTGAAGGGTCTGGAGCACAAGTCTGATGAGGAGCAGCGGAGGGAGCTGGGGTTGTTTAGCCTGGAGAAAAGGAGGCTAGGGGAGACCCTATCACTCTCTACAAGTACCTGAAAGGAGGTTGTAGCCAGGTGGGAGTCAGTTTCTTCTGCCAGGTAACAAATGACACGACAAGAAGAAATGGCCTCAAGTTGTGCCAGAGGAGGTTCAGATTGGACATCAGTAAAGATGTCTTCATGGAAAGGGTTATCAAGCATTGGAACTGACTTCCCAGGGAAGCGGTTGAATCACCATCCCTGGAGGTATTTAAAAAAGCTGAAGATGTGTCACTTCGGGACATGCTTTAGTGTTGACTTCAGCAGTGCTGGACTCAATGATCTTTACTTTTCCAACGTAAATGATTCTATGATTCAATGTCCAGCAGCTGGGTTTGAACCACTGCTGTAACTAAAGTGTCCAAGGCTCAGAAGTAAGTGACAAATTGTGAATTCCTTCTACTCATTCAGTAGCTTTATCCCAGCTTTTGACAAAGCTTAGTAGCTCATGTGCAGTATGGGACAAAGGCAAGAATCCTGTCTGGCCTGAGAAGGAAGGATCAGGAACCAGTACCCTTGAATCTGGAGGGCTGGGCAATGTCACACAAGGTCATTAAGTGTGACTGTCATTTTTGCTGCCAGCATCTGTGTTATCTAGGACTATTTTAGGACTATCCCTCAGAGCATCCTATCCTCCTGTGACTTTGAACTAAGTAAAATTACAGTTCAAAACCTGAATAATAAACATATTTTCTGTAATTTACATCCTCTTGAATAGGTCTACTGATTTTATGTTAAAATGGTGTGTAAGTAAATTTGATGCTTAAAATTATCACAAGGCAAACTAAGCTGATAAATAATACTGAAATAATATGAATTCTATCTTGATCCTGAGATAGTAATTATCAGCACCCCTTCTACAGGACAAAATTGCAAACATATTCTCCCAGATATGTTGCAAGGAATTTCTGCCTGCTTAAGACAGTTTAGACAACATTAACTTTTTTAAATTAACTTTGTCTTATTTCAGATTGTTGAAGAAACATTTTTCTCTTCATGTTCCTTTGAGGACACATTTGAACAGTAGATATTCAAATTAGGAATAAGAAAAAAATTACCATAATTGTGGTCAAATGCTGGAAGAGGTTGCCCAGAGAAACTGTGGAGTCTGGATCCTTACAACTACTAAAAATCCAACTGTACATGGCCCTGAGCAACCAGACCCTGTTGGACAGGCTCAGAACAAGGGGAATGGACTAGGTGATCTCCAGAAATCTCTTTCACACTAAACCTCTTGTATGGCCTTATGTTACAGAGGTAGCATTTCATGTCTGTCTTACATCTGGAAAGATGCCCAAACCCAGAAAGCAAATACACCTTGGGGATGCAGTGTGGTTAAGTGCTGTATAGTAGCTGCAAATCATGTTCCTCTATTCCTGGCTGCAAACATGAGCTTTGTAAGGCATGTTCCCCCTAAGAGCTATTAGGGTGAGATTACATGCAACACATCTAATGAAGAGCTGGATTCTCATCTATCAACATAACAGGTTTTTCTTGAAATCCTGTGAATGTAGCCTTGGGCAAAACTTTTTAAATTCATGTGGTGTTTTGTTAGCTTTGGCAAACCTGCAGGTACTGATGGTTACCTCCTTGCTTCTATAACCCGACACGCTTTATTTTATTGCCCCACATAGTCAGCCACATTTAAAAAGTGGAAATTAGTAAAGCTAAACCACTGCACATGTGCTTGTAAATGGTCTGCATTTGTGCATGGCTTAGCTGGGTGCTCTGTAATCTAGGTATAGTAATGTGGAGGTCTCCAGGATTATCCTGGCTGCACTGAACTACTTACCTCTGACTAGCAAATATCAGTGGTTGCATCATTTCTCATTATTTCTCATTATTATTTATATTATGAAATACTAATTTTGACACAAGCCCCTACTGCTAGAGCATGCCTAAAGCTATAAGGAGAAGTTATGGATCAAAGCCATTTTGTTTGTCCGGACAGAGACAAGAGGCAAAGTTCCTTATACAGACTTGGAACAGATGAAACCCTGAGAACTGAAAAGAGGAGACAGTGGACAGGGATGGTAAAGTTGTCAGTCATGATGCAGAAAATAAAGTTACACTAAATTAGCATTTTCTTCGGAAAGTAGCAGGAAGATCAAACCAATATATTACAGTAAGGGGAGATACTTTATATCTCCTCATTATCTACTAGAGCTTATTAAGAAATAGTCATGTGATTAGAACAGTCATGAAGAATAGTCATGTCCCCACCATATTAACGGAAACAGCTAGTCTGGAATCCATTTATTAAGGACTTAATTAAAAAACAATCTCAATAATTTTCAACCCAAACAACTGCTTGAACCCTGAAGAAGTTCTATTTAGACTGGAAAAACCCCACCATTTTACATGGGGAACTATGGGCCACATAGTCTGCCCTGAAGAGAAACTGCAGAGATCACACTGTGTAAGTATCACAGCTAATGCCAATCAACAAGGAAAGGGCAGACACCCTCCTGGTATGAAGGCTGTGGAATGGATGTGCCTTCTTCCTAACCCTGCTAGTGTCAGATCATGTCGTATTTTCTACTGGCAAGAACTGAAAGCTTTCCAGTTCTTCACCATGCTGTAATGTCTCTATAGCCTCTTGTGACTGATACATTTTGCTGAGAACCCAGAGAGAAGAGCAGGAGTTACACCAGGAACCCAGAAAGCCACATCTGAAGCCAACTGTATCAAATACACTTGGACAAAATGACAAATTTGGTTGATATACTCAGAAATAATTACCTGATGTACTAGATTCTTTTGAAGGCTTTTCTAAGATATTAAATATTTATTTGTTAGCTTTTTGATACAGAAAATTACAGCATATGAATAACTTTCATGCTGATTCACAAGCTGCTAGATATATGACAACAGCAGCATAGATATTTGATGGAGAAAGGTTATAGGCATATGTTTTAAAATAAAGCTTCTGCTGGAGCAGAATTAAATTAGGATACAATGATATTTTCACGTAAGAAGAAAAACTAAAAAAATTACAGTCAAGTCAAGCAAGACAGGTAATATCTGCAGAAAATATAATGCTGCCCCTGGGCATTCAGCTGTTTGTGGGCTTGTAGCTGTTCATCATGATCCTAAAGCCACAAAAGGAAAATTAGTCGTTATGATATTAGATCACAGTGTATTTTCTTATATGAATGTAAGAGAAATACAAATTTTTGATTAGTAAAAGAAATGAAACTGGAAAATAGTGTTAAAGGAATGTCAACTAGTAAAACGTACAAAAACCTGTTTTCTGAACAAAGGAACAAGGTGCTGTATAAACCTTGCTCTGCATCACACAATGGAAAGCAGGAGTGACTCTACCAAAATCTGAAATACATGGCATGGAACTGCTGGCAGCAGGAGCTGGCTCAGGCTACATGGTTTCTTTAAACACAATGCATTTGCAGCTCGGCAGAGGGTGTGCAGCAATTCCTTGCTCTGCCAGGGACAGGGAGGTGTGTGCCTCCCCAGGCGCTGCTGATGCAGATGATGTCAGTGAGGTGGAATAATTGCTGAGGTACCTGTCTCATTCTATCTCTGCTAATGGAACCACTCAGGTGTTAATGGATCAAGATACTGCATACATGTACCACAAAACAGGCAGCAGCTGCTCAAAAATTCGCACTGAAACTGTAATATCCTGGTAAAAAGGGAGAAAGATTCAACGTGTACCTGCCTGAAAGTCATAATTTAAATGTTTTCAGCCCCATGCATGCAAATACACACTGATGTAGAGACAGTGCACTTCCTGAAAACTAAAAAAAAAAAAAAAAAAAAAAAACTATACCCCCCGTGGTTTTTACTGGGGAGGCCGTAACAACTCATTCTGTCCACCGGTCACTGCTCACCTCGCTCCATCACCCTTGACTGCCAATATCCGGCATTACTTCCTAAAAAAAAAAAAAAAAAAAAAAAAAAAAATCATTTTATCTCCTGGGCTTTTAATGGGATTTTGGGATTTTTAGCTTTGCAGTAAGTGGAGAGTGGAAAATGTCCTTACACAGAGCCTGTATCTGCACTGCATAAAGCAGCTGCATTTCAAAGTATCAAAAATACTCAGTAAGAAAGAAGATTACACAGCAATATACAAACAGTAGCATTAGTCTGCTTGTAATTAATTTTTATTTCTACTATTAATAAATTCAGTAAAAATTAATTCTGCCTTTTTTTTTTCCTTACATGTTCTGCTGTGAGCCACCTTTTTTTTTTTTTAAATCTGTTCTTTAAGTTTTCTCTGGCTAGATTTTTCTATGGTGGTAGCAATGACTCCATACACAAATGAGGTTCATGTACAGGGCACTACCATAGAGGCCACACATGCTTGCAGCACACAATCATTTTAAAGACTTAATTTCTGGATATAATAAAGTAGAAAGGGATAAACTATTGTTACCATTTTCAGTGCAAACAGGACAGAATGTATCTGGGATGACTTACTGCCTGGCTAGCAGTACCTAGTATAACACACTTAAAAAAACCCTTGATTGTATTATTCAGATGAAGAAATCGAACAGAAGACTGGCAAACAGGTTGTTTTTAAAAATGGGTGATAGCTTAAGTAAAATTAGTGAACAGCCTAAGAAAGTTAATAGCAGGTATTTTCTAGCCCATTACCAGCAATTCCTTGGGTCTAAAGTTAAAAATCACCGCATCTGACAAATGTCACGTCTTAAAAGAGGCAACTCCAGCACAACCTCAAGACTACAGAAATTTGGACAGAAGAAACTGCATCACCAGCCAGCAAAACGACAGTCCAGCACATGCTGGGCTTGACTGGCTCCACATCCATGCCAGCACCTGCCCTTCCTGCACAGGCTGCTGTGCTGGTGGCAGAGGTAGGGAGCCTAAGAAAACCAGCATGCTATTTCAAGGATGGAAATACTCATCTGGAGGGCTACAGGCACAGTTCTTTTCTATAACAAGACCTGAACAATCTGCAGAGAGCTCTCCCCAAAACAGAAATGATGCAAGGTGAAAATGCCTTTTGGTCATTATTCTGTTCCACACAAAGAATGGCTTCATTTTAGGCAGTCTAAATGGAATGTTTGATTTCTTCTTCTGCCTCACATATCCCATCTGGGAAGTTGCTCATTAATTTAAGGGAAGCCAAAAGTGAGACTTTCACTACCTCATCCTCTTTATTGCCCCAGGGCACAGCTCTTAGAAACAGAATGGAAACCACCAAAGACCCTTGACTTCCCAAAAGCTATTTTCAGCAAATTGCCAAGAGCTGACAATATGCATACTTTCATGTTTCTTCCCTCCCTGCTCCCTGCTGCCAGGGCTGTGTATGGGTTTGGCTCAGCTCTCTGTCCCAGCTGGCCTGGCCAACTGCTCTGTGCCAAGGGCAGGCCTTCCAGTGCAGCAGGAACTGCACCTTGCTCCAGCTGGGCTGCTCTGCCAGGTCATGCTGCAGGCCCTGCCACCCTCCCTTGCCCCAGGGCCACTCTGCTGTCAAGGACCAATTGAAACAACAAATTTGCAGCATTAGCACTTGCTCCCTTTTGGAGCACAGTTTTGTCTTTCTGTCAACATGGGACACATTGTTGCTTAAAGTCTCACTATGAGGCACAACACTGCATCCCCTTTCCCCTTACAGCAGCTTCATTGCTCTTTTGGTTGCTATGCACCCTCTAAACCCACACAAATATTGTGATAGCCATCACCTTCCAGGTTGTCAGTGACTGGGATCATCTCTCTAGTACTCATACAGAGACATGTTTTATTGTTTGACAGACAGAGCATCACAGGCTATTGAAGAGCCTGGGCTGGAAGGGACCTTAAAGATCATCTAGTTCTACACCCCTTTGCACGGACAGGAACACCTTCCACTAGACCAGATTGCTCAGAGCTCCATCCAGCCTGGCCGTGAACACTTCCAGAGATGGGGAAGTGTTATATTGTTAGGAATACATGGATCTCTAATGAAAACACAGACTTCTGCTAAGCATCATTGTACTAAAGGCACATTAACAGAGAGCTCTGTGTTCACACCAAATACCCCAGCTTTGATTGAAGCAAAATAGTTTTTGGGACCTTAGCTTTAGCGTGTGCTAGTAAAGACGTGCCCAAGCATGTTAGGACCTGACACACAGGATATGTTTCATGGACCTTCTGCATTATCACCTGTGTGATTTTATGAAAGAACTGAGAAGCCACAAAGCACCACCCAGCTCCCTCAGCCACCCGCTAGAATAGCACCTTCAGGTACCCATGTGCAGATTCAATGCTACTACTTTTCCTTAAGAGGAGTGCACATGGAAATACTTCTCCATTATTTATCTGTGCAATCATTCCTACTCTGCATTTCCACCTTCCCTTAATTTTGATATTGTTTAGACACACATTTTTTCCCAACTGAGAAGTGTGACCCATGAACCACATTGACATACTTCTACCTTTTACATTGTGCATACATGTGTAAAAACAAAAGCAGTATTTTCCTTGAAGATGGTAACTGCATTCTATAATATTAAAGTGTACAAAAGCAAGTGCAAAAGGACCCAAGTTTTGTCCAGGACTTGTCTACATGTGAATGTTATTTTGTACTTGCTCTTTAAGCTGAGAGCTCTTCTAAAAAAACTGAACACCATGTATGATAATAAGCATTTGTAATCTGACTTTTACTGAGTAATAAATGCCCAATGCTCAAATATAAATCAAGTAGTTTATTTTGCAGAAACTGATGCCAACATGCAAACTATTACAGTCAAAAGGTTATTAAATTGTAGCTATTAAGTATCACAATCAGTCCTTTGCTACTTTGCCCTGCAGATGTCATGGGAATACTAGTCAAAAGTTCTAGATGGTATCTTGCAATACAGTAAGCATAATCCATCTCCATTATGATCTCTTCCCTGTTCTCTCAAGAGAGCATGAGCACACTAACAAAATCCAAGGTTGGAAGCAGTGGTTTGTGAGATGTGGTACATTCTAACACAATCCTGAAGCAAGAGGTCTTTCCGAAGGCAACTAGAAGAGATCTTAGTTAAACAATTTCTTGAGTTGAATGTAGAATATTGACATGGCATCAGTGCTGGTATTTTCAGCACCATACTGCAACAACACAAACCATCTATCCTGGCCTGTCATGAACGAAAGCAATTTAAGCAGCATAATACAACATCAAAGATACTGGGCTGAATAGTCTGGAGTGCTGCTCAAATGCAGCTGTGACACCCTGGATGCACTCTGACAGTGCAGTCTGGGTGAGAGGCAGATCTGGGCACTCCACCCTGTATCACAGTAAGTGCAGGTACCCTATATCCTGCCTGGCTTTGATGTTTTACCCCACTTGCCATCTTGTAAGTTGCAGTATCTCCATATTGTGCATTGCAAGGGAAAGAAGCACAGTGCACACCAAGAACAGAAGTGACATGAGAGGACTGTAAACAAGGCAAACAAAAGCTTTCTTTCTTCCTTCATTTGCTTCTCTGTAGCCTATAGTCCTATCTAACACACTTCTGTTTGTTACAGAAAGCCATCTTGTTGTACTGGCAATTCTTAAACACAGTGTCTAGTTGTCCAGCTACTCCTAAAGTGCAAGACTTAATCACCAAGGAGAGGACAAGGAAGAGAGAAAAATACTGTTTAATGGGAAAGCACAGTGCCAAATTAAGCCAAGAGCAGAAATACTGCTAACCTATCATTTTGTTTTAATTTTGCCAAAATAAAACACAATACTTTATTTTATACCTTGTTTACAGAAAGGCAAAACACAGTTTTAATTTTCTTTTTTTCTTTAACTGCCAGTTAAGGCATTGCTCTGACATACACCACAGCAGATGGATGGACTGCAGTGGAAACCAAGAACACCCTGTGTGATCTCAGCTGTATATACAAAGGCCTTAAAAACTAGGAGTAGGGTTTTGGCTTAAGGTACTCAGCATCAGTTGAATGGAGACATTTAATGTATCATTCCAGTTCACATCCTAGATATGTTACTGTAACACTCCCACAACAATGATGTGACACATCTACGTTCTTGGGACAGTCCAGTTTTAGGTGGCACTACACAAGTCCAAGAAAACTGAGAAGCTGAAACAATTACAGAATAAGGAAAAGCTTACATAGGAGTCCTTCAATACTTTTCTCCTGATGCCTGAAGGATTCAGGCATCCTGTTCTTTGCAGAGGCACAGTAATACACATTTTAAACACAGAAGCTAGTAAGTTGCCAGTACTATTTTATCTTATTAATTACAACTTTTTCACTTCTTTTAAAAAAAAAAATCTTGTTTGCAGAAACTTCTATCCATTTCAGAACATGTGCCTCTCTCTGAGGACAACAGGCGCTTGATCTGCTCAGGACTGAGTTTCTGTTAAGTGTTAGTTTCAAAACAGTTGAATACTAAAACCGTGACTGCATCCTGAATACCAAAAAACTAGTCACACCTGTCAATTAAAGAGAGTCACATAAAAATCTTGCTTACCTTTCCATAAACAACATGATTTTTTGATTATAAAAACCCAGTAGTATAATCTGGTGTATAATACCCATTTAACACTGTATTTATTACATGTTATCAGAAGGGACATACTTAAATCAAATTCCAAGCACTTCGTTTTTAACTACAGTGAAATCACCTTAACCATTTCTGCTGTACACTCCCCCACCTTATGATCATCAAATATGCCATCATCATTTGGGGATACATAAGATACCAAAGTCAACAACAGCTCATATTTAATAATTAATACTCAGACTCTCTTATGGGATGGGAGAAAACAGAGTTACATTACATGTCATTATGTTCACATAACATTTACTTAGGAATGCAAAATCCAATCCTACTATGATATCACAGGTTGTTGTATTGATCAATCTTTCAAATGACACTAGCTCTAAAAATACTGTAAATGGATCGATATCTAGCAAGGTTAAAGTGAAGACAAGACACTTACTTCTGCAGGTGTTCCAGCTCTGCGGGGAGGTCACAACCTATATAAACTCTGTTCATTAAACTGTATTCTAACAGTGCACAAAAACAGGGATCCTACAAGAGAAGATTAATATGTAACTGTAATCACGGTGCACTGTGAAGTGAATTTTCAAACAAATTAACATGGCACATGAATGTAAGAGATTTAATAGGACCTCTTCCAAAAACAACTCTACAAATGGTGCAAGCATGGTGTAACATGTGAGGAAGGTATCTACAGCTGCTCTAAATTACATGTAATTACATGTTAGGTATGGGTGAATTAAATTTTTACTCAGACCATTTCTGGAATACTGTTTTCCTTCTTGTTCCTGAAGTAAGACTAAATAATAAAACAAATAAAATAGAATAAAATTAGATATTAAGACAAGCTCAACTTATTCCTGTGAAAGGACCATGCATGAGTTCAAAAGGAGTCCTCTTCCCTGGCACTCATTGCATCAATTGGGAACAATCACTTCTGCCACACTCCATTTAAAAAGTGAAGCAATTGCATTTTGTGAAGAATCTGATTGCATGAGTTTATTCGGAACATGCTTACTGGACTTGCAGGCTGCTGGAGAACTTTAGAGGAGGTCAGAGCCTCCATGCTGGAAACAAAAAGGAGCTAGGAGTCTGCATGCACAGAGCACCACTTCCTTTGCGCTTGGAAATCTACTGTATGTGTGCCTGAACTGTCCTTTCGTATGGGAACCCAAGGAGTTCAGATATTCCTAAATGCAGACTGAGGACAATGTACAAATTCCTAGCATATTCTGATGCTCCCTCACATCAGGTTAAACCACAAAATCATTCAACTGCTGTGGCAAATAACACATGCAATTCAAAGATATGAACGCAAAACTTACTTTCACAAGAACGTGAGGGTTTCCCACGACAATCAGCAAAGCTTTTGCTCTAGTAATTGCTACATTAAATCTCTTTGGGTTACAGAGAAAGCCCAAACAGTGTTTTTCATCATCAATTAGGACTTTCTGAGATC
This sequence comes from Corvus brachyrhynchos, assembly GCF_000691975.1. Taxonomy (NCBI): domain Eukaryota; kingdom Metazoa; phylum Chordata; class Aves; order Passeriformes; family Corvidae; genus Corvus; species Corvus brachyrhynchos. The sequence continues at coordinate 9,098,208 of NW_008246057.1, read as the reverse complement.
GTACCTAAAATTAATTATAGATAGTTTTAGAAATAAAATAGTAAGACCACAACACAGGGTAACTTTAACATATTTCCTTACTCCAACAATCCACTCAGGTGAATGACATTTCACAATGTGTCTTTCAGTACGCCTTCTTCAATAGCCTCATCAGTGTGCTTTGACTTAGCATAGGAAAAACAGCCAAAGCAAGTAGTGTGCTAAAACTATGACTCATTAGATTTTCACCCATATTTCATCTATATTTGAACCTATCTTTGAAAAAAGAAAATTTTCATAACCTAAATAACGAGTTCTTATAAATAAGAGCATAGTACATACTTAGAACTACTTTAAGAGAGATCCAATGGTGGATTGAAAAGCTATGGTACGATGTGGAACACTGAAAGTAAGCTCAGTACCATTGCCCTCAGGAAAAAAACCACAAGTGAGAAAACCCCAGAGTCTTCCTCCAAGCTACAAATGTGAAATACTACTACCATATTTTAAACAGAAAGCAACAGATTTTTAATAATCCAGATTTTAAAGAGCAAGATAACTCTACATGCATGCACTTAATAAGCTCTGCTTTCAAATACTGTGACAGACTGACAAAAATATGGCTTCTAAATTTTCTTTTAGAGGCCTATATCAAAAAGGAGACACAAAGAATTACACATGTAAAAATTCTCAAAAGGACCACAGTAAATTTACATACTGTTGATAAGATGATAACCATATACTCCTGCCCTTGAAACTCTTCTACTGTGCCAACTTTTATGTCTTCCAAATCAATACTTCTGAGAAGAAATCTAATTTTTTCCACCTACAAAAAAAACAAAAAAAACACACAAAAAAAAAAAAAAAAAACAAAAAAAAACCAAAGCAAAACCAAAGGGTTTGAATTTAGTTTTACATTTGAGAGTGGGCTGCTTTAAAACCAAAACCATACCACATATATATGTATGCGCTTCAACATGGCAATGTCGAAAGGAATGACTACACCGAGCTTAACCATCAATCATTAGCAAGATTTTAGAATAAAATAGTAACTTTTCCTACAAGAAAGTGTCACAGTTAATACACAACTTAGAGACTACTCCTTCATCTTCTACCATAAATTGAGCAGAAGGCGAGAGATTTTTAGTAGTCCAGATTTTAAAAAGAATAACTTAGATCCTTAAACTCTCTTTTTCCAGTATGCATCATATCTGAAACCATGCACACCACAGACGTGGCAGGGCAAGCAGCTTCCCTTAGCCCATCAAGAAGACTACAAAGATTCCACCTTTGCTTGCCAGATGCATCATGCAGAGTGAAAGGCAGATGTGAGATATGATCTTAAGTACCCTCCCAAACCAGAAAGAGAACAAGGAGTTTCAGGCACTGCGATCCTGGTACATGTGGGATTGCTGTACTGCCATCTGCTAAAAGCTGTTTAGAGATTTTAACTGAAGTGCTCCAAAAGATTTAAGAAGAAATCATGCCTGACTAAGCTGAAGATTATGGTCAAACACTACTTTCTAATCAGTGCTCCTGCAATACAAAGTGACTTTCTTAATGTGGACCATACTATCACATGCCTTGTATTATAGGCAGATGAAGGACACATTAAATCATGTGAAATCATCATTTAGGGAGTATAAGAAATTCAGTCATATCAATTCTATGAATACATATTTGAAAAAACCAAATGACTGCAAACACAGGCAGGTGCATGCACCTGACCCGTCGGATCGGTACAAGCTTTAATTTGCAAGTGAGGTTTCTTCACAAGGGCTTGGTCTTTTCTACACACCTCCCAGTGTTTCCCCCAAGCCACATGTGCAAGGTTACGAACGCTGAGATGTGAATACCAAAAAGAATTATGTGCACTGTCCAAAACCTTCTCTGCAACAGAAAGGGGATTAAGTTTATTTTTAAAATGAAAGTAAACATCACATATTTAACACACCTCGATACAAATACATTAAAAAATAAAGCACAGCATTTCAAGTTAATGTTCAGCATTCTCTAGAGGTTTCAATAGCAGTACAAACTTCAAGTCTGACTACAGGACAGCTAAGAAGTCACAGTAATTGTTTCCTCTAGTCTCCTCAAGGCCACAACAAGGTGTCATGCCACCTACTTCACAATAATTCCCTTTTGTTCCAGTCTTCAGTGCAGAGAGTGACAGAATCAGACTGCTGTTCCAGCTGTTGGATAATAAATTCTTGACTTGCACTCTTTAGTTCCAGCAACTGAAAAATCTCTTCTATTTCCAAATTGGTCTCCTTAATTGCTTGATTTTTAAAACTAAAAAACCAGTAGAACGTCACTATTGCTGTCTTTCTCTAGGTTCAGATTTCAACGGCAGCACCGTTGATGACTGATAATACATCAATACAATAATCAATTTCACACAACAGTGAAATTCTGACATATGCCCTCCTGCTTGAACAAACCACAGCCACCATATAAATACATGAGATGAAATACAGCAACTTTGAAGCTCTTAGGACATCAGACCTGTTAAACATTATACCTGTTTACGATATGGTGCAATCACTCCAATATCTGTCACTGATACTGCAGAGGCTTCACTTTTAGCCAGTTGGCAGCAGTACTGCATTACTTGAACTGCTTCAGTTGGATTAAACCATGAAGGACTGCAACCTTCACGTGTTTCACTGCCCTGTATTAGGGGAAAGGAAATGACACGATGGAGATCAGGTGCAGAAATGACTATGTATTTATTAATAGATTATTCTTATACCTCCTGAATGCAAAATAAGTGATGGAATGTTATATATAATTTCTTTTCCTCTCTATACACCTTTTCTAATGAACAAGTATCACCTCACACTTTATATATATTTTTTATACATTTATAAATATAATTGATATGACAACATTATTGTAAGTATGCAACAAAGGAGTTACATCTCAACTCAGAGTAACATGTGCTAACAAGCTGGTATCTTGCTTTTGTGCAAGACGGAAGAGCTCAAAACCAAGCTTCTCCAAGCAGCAGGTATTACCACTTCTTATTAACTTCTTGGAAGACTAAAGAAACCTTACTTTCCAAGGTACTATTTTTGCCTCTGCCAAGTTAAACCCTCATGATCCTTCAGTTTTAGAGGCTTGTATCCATCCTAACATAGCAAACTCTCATCAAAACCAATCTAAAGCAGCTGATGGTAACTCCATCCTGGTCATCTGCTATGAATTTAAACCTGTATGAAAATGTCTCCACAATGCACCTCAAGAGGCAGCTGCTCAAGTTCTTAGCAAACATTTGACTTCAGCAGTTGTTTCTAAAACCAAATGGCTAGGAAGTCACATTACTTGTGAGAGACAGTTTAATCTTTTTCATGTCCTTTCTAGAATTTATTCTAAAGAAATCAGCAAACTGCTAGCAAGCCTATACAGTTCACTGTATGAACATTTTACATACCTTTATTCCATGAAAAATTAATGGAAATCCCTTCCTGGGCAATTTCCCCCAATTCAAAAAAGAAGTTACTACTGAAGTATCTGCACAAACTTCTAGCTCCTTATGATAAAACAATTTAGATGGCAAGGCAAGCAATGCAGAATGCGACCTGTAGTTCTTTCTGAGTTTAGTGATCTGCAAAGACAAACCCCAAAATCAGTAACTGAAACAGGTAATTATTCATCAGACTTCTCAGAACACACCTACTACCTTACCATCTGCTAGCATTCAGCATTTCTAAAGCTGCCGAAGAACTGTATTCAAGGCAAAAACTGCAGGTGTGGTGTTCTGTAAGTAAAAAGTACACCAAAGCAGTTTTTTTGAAGGACCATCTCCTTCCCCTCCAAAGGGGAAACCAAGAGAATTGAATGTACATGATAGATGAATTGGTCATTCTCCAGTTTCTTAAAACATTTGATCTACAGACATATCATCTTTTTTTAAGGGACAGATTATTTCCATGGAGTTTCCATGGATGTAACATGTTCTTCTGAGGAAGTACTGACAGGCAAAAAGGGAGCATCAGAACAGCTGATAGAAGCTGGCCTTAAGACATCTGAAACTATTTGTCTTTAAATGAAAGAACAGTCTCAAGGAAGCATTCCAGACAGTAATAACCAGCTCAAAAAAACCCAGTGCTGTAGAAAGGATAATGTAGGATATTCCAGTTGAAACGTATCCTTAAAGCCCTCACACTTCCTGCTCTCTCACTATGCCAAATCTCCTTAAGCACTGCATATGGAACACAACAACCAAAGTTTGTGGTAACAGATTTGAGGAGGGCCAAATACCCTCACTTTCACCTTAAATTTGCCATCAGATTTCCTGCCTTCTCTACTTCCACGGTCATCTAGTCATCCTTTGCTCTCAGTTTAATTCTTCGAAATATGTTACCATGAGAATAGGAAGGCATCTTAGGAAGCTTAAAATCAGCCCTGTTTTTCAGATTCAGACAGTAATTGAAAGCAGCTCAAACATCTGTACATGTTTAAATACTATGCTACCTCTGCCACTTAATGTGGACTTTAGCTACTTGCCCATACAAGAGTCTGGGGAAGCTATCCTTCAAAGGAAGAGATGATCAAGAAATAAGAACAGTTTCTCTTCTTCCCTTTGTGAAACATGATGTTTGCAAAATTTATCATCAAAGAAGAGATTCTGCTTAATTCTTCTACATTAAAAGCAGAAATTTCATTTTTTCATCTTGAAAAAATAAGTTATGATGGTATGGTAAATGCGGACAATGAAGATGAAAGGGAATTTGAAATTATTGTGCACCATATTTGACTTATACTGCTTAAGAATAGAGGACCCCTTCAAGGAAAAGTTTTAACATGCTGGAGGGCTCAGCATCTTTACTGTTCAGACTACATATGCAAACTAATCAAGCTTTTCTAGAAAACTAATGCTCAAGATAGACTTGTCACTAAGCATCAGGGAGCAAAATCATGGTAAGTAACCACAACTTCTCCTTTTTTGACTGAGCTGAAAAGGGCTAATGGAAAGTTTAACTCACCAATAAAGGATTATATGCTCCACAGGAACCAAAAGCATCCTCATCTCTCTGATATAGCTCTCTTGATGACAGTCTTTCTAGCAAGGACATACTTAATCCAAAAGTCTGCGCAAGTTTCGATTTTATTGCTGGCCCTAACTGCTTTGGATCTCCAACGAGAATTATCTGTATACGAAATTTAAAAACATCCATCTTAGATTAAAACAATTGTTATTGAAACTTCATTTTATAATGACATACACATTTCAGAATTCAGAGATCAATCAATATCTGCTTTCCTTCAAACACTTTTTTGCAAAGGACAGAAGTATGTTTTTGTCTTAAATGGAACGCATACTTTTATTTTGATATCTTCCACACACTGACCCAGTCCTACCAACATAGACTTGTTCTAGATGTAAAGAAAGTTGTTTTAGTGTAGAGAATTGATATTATGCATGAAAAATCTCTATTAAAAAACTCATTACCAAAATGGCTGCTTGCCTTCTACATAATTCACAAAATATGAAAATAAAAAACAAGCTTTTTCTCTTTCAGTAAATGATGTTAAGAGAACTACCTGCCCATCAGCTTCTGAAACCAACCCAACTGGAATCAGACTCTCCGGTTCACTTGCTTGGCCTGCCTCATCCACAATCACATGAGTGAAATGTCCAAGCCTGTAATTAAACAACATTAACCTGAAACAGGGCTCTTTTCAGATTACTTCATTCTGCCACCCTGTGGTTGACCTCAGCAATTCTGTTAACATCCTTGACAGGCAAGTATGCCAGGCAACCCCACAGACACAGAACAAAGATGGGTATTTCCAGAAGGAAATATAGAAAAAATAACTCTGTAACTTTAAGTTCTCATCTTTGATTTCACTTACATACTCTGATATACATAACCCTTAATTAAAACATTGTTTGTACCAATAAGCTTCCCTTATTCTCGGTTTCCTTAAGGTATTAAGTTAAAACAATGCACTTGATATAGCAAAGACAATCCCCAAGCTTTGTTTCTGCCAAACAACTCAAGATAGTAAGGCTTCAGAGTGTCCTTTTCCAAAGGTAAAATCCAAGACAGAGACAACCTTGGTTAATAGCACCTGATATGATTGATAGTTGTTTACAGTTAGTAAAGGTGGCTTGGTAAAAGCCAAATACAATATAATTTTTAGTGTGGCAATCATTTTGAGCCAAAATGATTGTCAAGAGCAATACAATTTCCACTGGTGGCAGAGAAGTTATTGTTTCAAAAACCTTAAACACTACTCAAGATAATTCTTAAATTTACCATGAAGAAAGTTCCTGC
>NW_008246057.1:9072018-9091867 GCF_000691975.1 Corvus brachyrhynchos | reverse complement strand
TACCAAAACCAAGTGCTTTGCTTTCTTCACAATAAAGGTGCACGCAATAAACGATTAAAACAGCCCAAGTTACAGTTCAGACAGTCTTTAAAAGCTCTGGGGTTTGTGTCATCCAGCCATTTCAGTGATATTCCTATCTATGGTACTGTACCGTGTATTTGTTTGATAAAACAATCCTGCACTGCTGCATGTTGTAACTACAATCCTGGACCACAACGCTTTCTGAATATCATCCCCATCTTTGCAGTAAGGTTTCACCATGTCATCAATTTGCTGCAAAACAAAAATGGTGTAACAAAATGCCAGCCTAAACCAGAATTTTAAAATTTGAATAGAAAAGCTCTCTGAAGACTATTTTAAAAGCTGAGCAAAACACATAGATTTAGACCCATTCATACACCAAAATGAATGAATGAATTAGCCTAAGCAAAGCAGTACATATGCAGGACATCTGTGCTTTATTATAAGGATCAATATGGAACACTGGGATACTTCATATACGTATCTATATATACATCCACACACACATATATATATATACACAAATATATCTCTATATATACACACACACCTATGTATAAATATATATACATATGTATAAATATATATGTATATATGTAATGAACCCACAATGTATGTGTCCTGCATAGAGATGATGGTTCTACTTGCTTACTTTCTGTCTAAGTAGTCTTAACGTGGACTGATAAAAAACCCAAAAACAACGAATCAAATAAAAAATCCCCAGAATGCCTATTTGCTGCTTGTAGAGTTAAGCACTACAAGAAAGAGGTGAAGATCTTATGCTCATACAGTCAAATTAAGGATTATGATCAACATTTTCCACTTTCTGGAAAAGCTGAAGCAATACTTTGGATCCTCAGCAAGCCTAAGCAGCCTAATAGCCACTGAGAGTTAAAATACTAAATCAGCATTTTAAGGTAAAAATATTAAAATGGAAATATTAAGTGGCAGGTATCTGTAATACTTACCTCTGCTGACCTGAAGGCAGCATTAACTCGGACCATAGTTCCTGGTTTTAAGAGATTGCTCTGATGCAGCCGCAAGCAGATCAGATCTGTTGCAGCATTTGATGGTGCACATACCAAAATCCGACTATCTGGGAGACTAAAATGTATCTATATTAAAGAATACAGATATTAAAAAAAAAAAAAAAAAGGTTATTTAAGAAGCATCAATAGCACCAACATTCCCATTTTATTTCATTGAATATGGAACCCAGAAGAGTTTTGCACATGTGTGATATCCACTCATTCTTCTGCAGTTCAGTAACACTCCTGTCAATGGTCACGACTAAGTCCTCTCAAACTGAGTGTATCCACAACAGAATTAATTCATGGTTATCATATCAATGTATACCTGTGCTTCACGAATACATTATGGACTACTGGAATCACAAGGTAGACACTGTTCACTGAAGTTTTAAAGACAAAAAGACTTGAAAATAAGCCATTCAGAATTCTGTTACATCCATATGAAGATGGGATTTTCCTCCTTCATGGAACTATAGAAAATGATTTTAAAAAGAGTATTTTGAAAACTCCTTGGGAAAAATATATGATGGTACTTACAGAAATACTATAAATGTTCCAACATGGAAAAGACTAGAGATGACTGATTTGTCATTCACCACTACCTGTAAAATAGCTTCAATTACTGTTACTGTTTTTCCAGTTCCTGGTGGTCCAAAGAGAAGATAAGGTGTGGGGCGACATTCACCGCTCAGTATCCTTTTCACTGCCAGTTTCTGTTGCACATTCAGCACAGGATTGAAAAATCCACCATCTCTCTGTTTAAGTGCCACAGTTTCACCAACTATAATCAAGACAAGCATATCTCAGAACTTCACATATGTATTTTTAACATATGTAGATAAAAGCAATTCCAATTCACAATATGCTTCTGCAAATTTTTATTTTCCTTTTGTTGTAACAACTAATGAATTTCTCAAAAATCAGTTTTCATAGAATACCAAGTAGAAAATAAGCCATTAATATTTCCGAGGTGTACTGGCTTTTTATTGAAAGCCAGAAAAGGACCATGATTACATAACCCAACAATCCATAAAAGCTCTATTCAGTAATTTTAGAATCAAGCTCACTTTCTTGTCCTAGAATAGCAAAACTTGAGAAACTTCCAGTAACTGGCACTTCGGGGATGGTACCAGTACTACATGATCAGTCCTCTCTTACAACTGCTGGAATTTTTTTCTTAATCCTGTCTGAATTAGTCTAGCTTTAGCTTTCAACAGCAGAATCTTACTAACCCTTGGACAGAAGTGCATTCTAGGTAATTACTCAGTAATTCTTTAGCACCCTTTTGATAAAAAAATGACACAATTACCCTCTTAGGCATTTCAGTACAGTGATATTTAAAGTCACATTTTCCAAAAATAGCGTAAGAATAATCTGAGATACTTGAAAAAGTTTTAGCATCTTTAGTGAAGCTTTCCCAAAGATGAAAGACAGCATCCCAGTAACAAACTGAAAACCCTCAGTATGACCAAAAAGTTTTGAGTAAATGACTGGGATATGACAATTTATTCATTAAAAAAATATATAATCAGATGCTTGCGCCCCCTTCCCTGAAAGTGTTCAAGGCCAGCCTGGATGGGACTCTGAGCAACCTGGTCTAGTGGAAGGTGCTCCTGACTGTGGCAGAAGGGCTGGAACTAGGTGATCTTTAAGGTCCTTTCCAACCCAAACCATTCTAGGATTCTGTGAATTAGCGATGTTTAAGTAATGCACCAAAAGTCTCCACAGAAACCTCCTGTTAGTAGTTCTAGAATCTGTCTTTAAAAGACAGAGCACAAGGACATGTTAAAGGTATCTTACTCAGCCCTGATTTACTGATGTGATACTTATTATTCAAGCACAGAAAATACACCAAGTTGGCTTGTTTGTACAGTTACTTCCATCACGCCTGTTATGTCCACCTCCCTCGATGTCATACCTTTTGTCTGTTTGTTCTTTTTTTTGACCTGAAAACAGTAAGTGAAGACAAATGCATTTATAACCTTAAGAAGACAGGCAACTATCTTCCCTAATACTTTTGAAGTTGCTAAGCTTTAATTTTTTCCCATTAAATAGAGTATCTACTGTTAAGACAGAAAGGTAAGAGTAGTAGATGATGGTGCCAGGAATTGGCATTTTAAGTTTAAGATTTCTAATAGCTTGGCTCTGCTAACATTAAACATATATTCCACAAATATTTTGCAGGCTCAGATGAGGATTTTGAAGCCATGACTACACAACTTGTTTGCTTCCACAAAAGCAGCCACATTCCAGACCACTACACAAGATGCACAGATACATGCATCTTCCTTAGTGGACATGTCCTTTCAGACTGTAGCATGGGAGAAAACTGCTTGTAGGGAATGTGGTGTTGGCAAGGTTCTGGACATCATGCCTCAATCATCTTAATAATACTGATTTCAAACCAGATTGATTGATTACTCCTTGTTGCAAAAGACAAATTGCAGCTGAAATAATTAGGGAATTAGGAAAAAATCTTGAGCGTAAAGGTGGTGAAGCATAGGTTATGCAGACGCTGTGAAAACTCTAGACAAAAGTAAAGAAATGCTGCCCACATCTCCCAAGCTGACTGATTTACTGCTGGTGACAGTCCTGCTTCAAAAAGGAAAGAGAATTAGGCAGCCTCCTAAAGTCTGTTCTAAGAAGTATTTCTACATTTTATTAATACAAGTGGCAGCTGAACCTGGGTAAATCTACTCAGAAGAGGATGATTACCTTCTATCACAGTATTATTTCCTGCCACAGTGACTGGACTTAAGTATCTACTCAACAGTAGCTATGAAAACTAGTCTAAGGCAAATCTGATAATTCCCATCACAATCACACATTTTTTTAATACGCACTTTCCATTTTGTTAGCTTTATAGTATCAGTTATCATAAAATCCCCCATCTCCAGGCAGCAAACAAAAACTTCTGTCATCAGAATACAGCTTTGATTCTTTGATACTCCATTATGCAATTCCTTCCTGCCAATAGCTGTACAGTTAGTATCTGTAACCAATCTGAATGGAGGTTAACATTTTAAGGAACATTTACAGAATAGATACCTTACTTTCCTGCTGTGAAGGCTGTTTAAGGCCATCATCAACAGCACAATACTCTGCAGTGTTCTGGGTCTTGACAGCTTGTGGTGATTGTAACACAAGCCTTTCCGGAAATAACACTTCACATTTAGCAGAGAAAAAGAAAGTAGAGAAATTTCAAAGTCACACAAACACTTTATGTTTCACTGATTAATGTTACTGTGATACATCAGCTTAGTCTGAGCTGCCAAAATTGATTTATCAGAACTAATGTGGTAAAGACCTGCATGAAGGTCATATGCATCATTCAACTCAACCACAGAACAAAAAAATCAGTGTTTTTTAACAAATTTTGAGATAACACAAAACATGGCCATTTCACTGGCTATTATTATAGCAGTATGTACGAGTCCTACATTTCTTGTTGGCTCTAACAGTTCACAAAGTTTGCTTCCACCCACCCTGCCTGTGATGGCCAACAGATGAAATAATTTGGACAAAACCTTCACTACATTCAGCATTTTTTTTTCTTAAAAACCAAACCAAAAAGCCCCCAACAACACATGGAAAACTCCTGTAAGAACAAACTACAATGCATTCTTCTCAGTATGCCCTGATGTGAAAGCAATAAAACCCACAAGACTCCGCACACAGAAACTCCTCTAGACAACTTAATAGTCAAATGAAGTGTACCTTTTTCACCCAGGTAGAGAGCTTGCTGAATGGCCAACTGGCATCGCCTGCTAGGAATCCTGTAACCACAACACAGATTTGTAGATTAAAGTAAAAGCTTACATTTTCATATACTATGACAGCACACACCTATGAGGTATCTGGTACTTTTTACTATGCATAAAAAAAAAAGTTTTATATAAAATGCGTATTTTAAAAAAAAACCACCTATTGAGAAATATGCTGCAGAAGTATAAACATCTTTGCTATGGATAATATTGATACACATATTCTCTAGCTTTTCAGTGATACAAGGATGGCCTGGTGTTCAACACTTTCAATGAACTTCTTTACAAGGCTGAATTTACAGAGAAGATTATGTAACTTCAAACAGATAACAACATCCCATGAATAAAACAAAAGCATAAAAGAATGGGTGATTATCACCAGCTATTTTTTTGTCCTGCATAGTCTTGCAACCATATTGTTACATTTTTTAAAAAAGAAAAACTAAGAAAAATACCTACGAACACCTCACCTCATTCCCCCTCATTTCACTGTCTGACATCAGTGTGACTATCTAGAAATGATTAAGATAATAGCTCTTTGTACACTTGTACAGTTACAGAGAAGGACATACTTAAAATCTTGCCAATTTTTTTACTTATTTTCCTCAACACAATTTTGCCATCATATTCACTGTTAAAAGATTGTAACTACCAAAATAAATGATCATATTTTAAAAGTCACTTTACTAGAGGAATCATTAAATGCAGCTTTGGAAGCTTATAAAAACACCTGCAATGAACAAATTCCACATCCATGGGTTCCAAGTTGTAAGTCTGTTCAAAGTCTGCATTAACCTTAAGTGTAACATCTTCCTCACATATCTGTTACAAAGATTAAAAAAAAAGTCAGGATAATCATGAAGATTTAGTACTTTAAACATAAAGAAGCACCTCTGAAAGCACTGAACCCCCATCAACACCAAAAAGTACATCTAGGTTTACCTACTGTCAACATATTACAAAACTAGATTATGTTAAAAGTGCTTTCAGAGCAGGCAAAGATTATAATCTCAAAAGAATAGGGAAGGCAGAGTCTTCAAAAATACAATAAAACTACAAAATCACCATTCAAAATATAGATAAATAAACCTAGCTTCTCTGAAGTCAGGTTAAACTAGTCTGTGACTCCATGAATTACAAGCTTCTCTTATAAAACCTGTGGACCACAGTATTTTCAAGAGGAGAGACACTTTGCTTACCTCAGAAACATAAGCGATGTACTCTATGATATGCTCCGAGTAGATCTGACTTTTCAGTATCACCTTATCACCTAATTGTAAAAAAAGTTAAAAGGCAAAATACTGTTACAAGGAATAGCAACATTTTTACTGCAGCATATAATTTCTTTTTCTCTTCTGCATGTTTAAATTAGGAATTTGAAGAGGCTAACTTCAGCAAAGTTGCTGTATCCATCAGTACTGTTCTGAAATGCCATATGTAGTTGTATATTACATTTTAAAAGACATCTAGTATTGATGCCATCAGACAACACCTCCTGAAAACGCTATCTTGTTTATTATATTACTTGAAATTCTGAATTTACTTTTAGCTGCTTTCACAGCTTTTTGCTTTTTAAGCTATTGCTACACTGCAGTTTATTGTTGCTGAAAACCCCACTGATTTACATTGTAAAAGAAAAATCCTATAGTGTTGAAACATTTGTAAGAACAGACACGTGCAACACTGCTTCAGATAGCAGCACCTTTAAGACTGAGACACTGTGTTCCTGTGTCCCCAATCACCTAAATGAGTAACTTTGTGCTCAAATATGTGAAAGACTTCTTTAAACAAATGAATCAACAACAGAGTTTGCATTGGAGTGAAAATACAGATCAACATGCTATTTATCTCATGTTCATTCCTACCTGGAACCAGGCGAGGTCTGCCCTCTTCTACTCCTGGCACTTCCAGCACTAATAAGTTCCCATTCCTTTTTAAAATAACCCCACTCATGTAGTAATCTTTTAAATCCATTTCTGCTTGGATCTCTTCAAGCCATAAAAGAGTAGAAAAGTTTGCTTTATAATTATCTAGGTTAAGACGCTGAAAAACAAAACAGTATACATTATTGTTGTACACTACGATATGGAACCCACTATTGCTAATGTTATACAAAACACCTCTTAAGATAGACTGCACAGCAACTGGGTTGCCAAATAAAATACCTAAGTACATGCATCCATACACTAGATAATATTTTAAACTCCCTTAATAGTCAAAGCAAAATTAGTACAGTCCTTGGAGCTCAAATACAATAGCCACTCAGCTAAAGAGTTAACCAAGTCTCTCCCTACTACAGTGGCAGTTTCAACATCTGAATTCAGGGGCACTCTACAAACTGAGTTCTATGCTCAGTTTATTCCCAGAAAGCGTAAAATCTAAATACATGGACAGAGACAGCTGAAAAGAGAGAGCTATGTCAGTCTTGGCCTTGGCTGATGATTATAAAATTTATGGCAAGCTGAAATAACCTGAATTTTCTCACTCAGAGCTTAATGAATCTCACTGCAGAGGTATTCTCCAACAGTACAACATCCTATCTAAACAATGATAGCACAGAATGCTTTTTACTTGGTATCTTCTCATTCAAATACAAGGCCAATAAGCAGCACCTTCTGATGCAGACATTTAAGTCACCAGTACCAGCCAGAACTTAAGGTGTGGTTAAAAAGAAGTAGCCATTAATAGCAGGCCTTCAGTGTAAAATTATTTTAAACACTACAGATCTTCTTTCAGAGAGAGGATCACTAACCTATTAGCTTAATGCTGGGACCTCAGGTTTAATGTGAGCTGTTCAGTCAGCAGACAACATAGCCTCTTAAAAAAGTGTCAGCTCCAGTTTATAAGTACTTAAAAATTTACCATTAAAAAAAAAAAAAAAAAAAGTGAGTTGCAGCAATGTTCTACCAGAAATCAGGGCAAAGTTTTGGAAAAGGAATCATTGTAATATTCTTGTTAAGACTTTATAGCTTTTTTGGGGGTGTTTTGTAAGTATTCTGAAACTGCTATACTTGTGGAGAATTTGAACATGCTGTAGTGAATTAAAGCTGAAGATGCTTAAGAAAACAACTTTGAACAACCAGAAAAGAATCCTCTGTTACTGCAGTAATTTAAGAAATTGTGCTTTCATTTTCTATGAAATAACTGTTCTGACACCTCAAAAAACCCTTTCCAGTGATGCCTAAGAAACGAGAATACAGAGAAATCTTTGTTCAGCTTCTCTGATGTCCCCCCCACATAAACAGAAGTTATACTTCTACTCTCTTTTCACATTTATGCTTTTGTGGTTTTGTAAGCTTGGATTCTGTAACATACTGAAAACCATGGAAGTTATGGGATCCAGATTGAAGTCTAAGTCTACCCAACAACAGAGTTATGTCATCTTCTCTTACACTAGGGACTACACATTTTTTTAAGTTAAGGAAGCTTAAAAAAAGCACCATGTAAGAAAATACTTTTTTTTTATAAAAGCTACACTTACATACCTCTGCTAGGAGGGGCTGAAAGGTCAGTATGTCCAAGTGCTGTTCTACACATTTTCTTAACTCATCCGGTATGGTATAATGTGGGAGAAAGTTTGAACACCACCATCTCTTATTTCTAAAATGAAAATGTATGACATATCATTTAGCTTTCTCAAGTAATGTATGTGAAAAACAGCTAATTAGCATGCCACATCACCAAGATTATAAAGCCAAAACACACACACATAACAGACTAATGACTCCTTCAAAGGGACAACTGAGAAGTTTGTTACACTGGGAAAAAAGAGATCCTCTACAAAAATGCTACTCGACACTGCAGGGAAAAAATTCATGTGGCCAAAGCTCAATTGAAGGTGAAGCTGTCCAGCATTGAGGGAGACAATAAAAAGGTTTTAAAAATGTGCCAGTAGCCAAAAGCACCGCAGAAACAACATCAGCCCATTACAGGATGAGGATGGTCACCTCACACACAGAGACACAGACAAGGCACAGATGTTTAATGCTTTCTTTGCCTCCATCTTCAACAGCAATGAGGGACTAAGGGGGCGCCAGTTCCCTCACCTGGAGGGCCATGACTGTAAGAATGATGAACTCCAAGTTGAACCTGAACTTCTGCAGGATTTGCTGCTCCTGCTGGATCCCTATAAGTCTATGGGGCCTTATGGTGTTCATCGAAGTACTCAAAGAGCTGGCTGATGTCACAAGACAGTAAAGCTTTTCATACTGTCTCTCAGAGCACCCTTCAGGACAAAATATCTAGCCCACAGCTGGATAAATACATCATGTGATGAGTGGGCAACGGCTCATAGGTTGGGCACAAAGGGTTACAGTGAAGGGGGTAACATCTGACTGGTGACCTGTCACTAGTGGGGTTATGCAGGGCTCCATCTCAGGGCCAGTTTTCTTCAACATCTCGTCAAATGATTTGGATGCAGGATTTGAAGGTATACGGAGTAAGTTTGCCAATGATACTAAATTGGGAGGACCTGCTGACTCCTTCAAATGCAGAGAGGTGCTGAAGAGAGACCTACACAAATTAGAAAGATGGACAACCACCAACTGTATGTATGACACTGAACAAAGACAAGTGCCAGATTCTGCACCTGGTCCACCTGGATGTATGGAGAGACTGGGGGACAAGACACTGAAAAGCAGCACTGCGGAAAGGGACCTGGGGGTCCTGGTGGATGGCAAGTTGAACATGAGTCAGCAGTGCCCTGGCAGCCAGGAGGGCCAAGTGTGTCCCGGCGTTCATCAGGCACAGCATTGCCAGCTGGGCAAGGGAAGGGACTGTCCCACCACGAGGATGGTGAATGGCATAGAGGAGATGCCTTATGAGGAACTGCTGACTCACTTGCTCTTTTCAGCCTGGAGGAGACTGAGGGGAGACCTCACTGCAGTTGCAACTTCCTTGTGACAGGAAGAGGAGGGACAGGCACCGATCCAGTGACCAGCGCACAGGACCTCAGGAAATGGCATGAAGCTGTGTCAGGAGAGGTCGAAGTTGGATATTAGGAACATATTCTTCACCCAGAGTGTGGCTAAGCACTGGAACAGGGAAGTGGTCACAGCCCCAAACCTGAGAGAATTCAAGAAGTGTTTGGACAAAGCTCTCAAGCACATGGTGTGACTCTTGGGGTGGTTCTGTGCAGGGCCAGGAGCTGGACTTGATGATCCCTATGGGTCCCTTTCAGCTCAGGCTATTGTATAATAAGCGTTATTCATACAGATCATTTGAAAACACTGTTTCTACTTTTTCAGATTAGGTATATTTTTATAACTAAGCAAATACTGTAATTAAAATGGAAGCTTATTTGCAAAACTAAAGTTTTGAATGAAAGATAGGAGACATTAGCCAGATGTAGACATTAAAGTTGTGTAAACAATTAAGAAGCTTATTTCAGAAATCTATTTTCAGTTTCCTGTCTTTTTTCTTAATAACACAGTTGTTACTAAGTAGATAACTAAGCAACAGTGTTTTATCTTGTTTATCACCACATTACATATTAGAGATCCTGTTCGAAAAATCTACAAAGAAATCACAGTTAATTACTTAAACAACCTCTTCTATCAGCAATGTTCACGACCATCTTGTTTACTATACATATATATATATATATATATATATATATATATATTTACATGTACAGATTCTCCCAGTTTCATATCTTCTTTCTCAGCATTACAGAACAGATATAGCAACACCAAACAGAGCAGTGTTAGGTGTTATTTTTTTGCTCTAAGTGACAGTACCTTCTGTGTTTAGGGCCAGCCACTGTTGTCTTCCTTGGCTGACAATCTGGAGTAATTTTAGGCTTTCTTGGAGAAAAAGGTTGTACAGGTGCTATAAGTAATTCTTCTTGATTTGTTACAGTGGCTTCAATATAGCGGCCAACAGTAAAATCAGGAAAGCCAAGCAACAGAAGCTCTTTACTGTGTCCCTGAATCCTTCAAGTAAACAGAAGTTATCTTCTTAAAACCAACATGTTCACACTTCATTTTCCCTGGCCATGAGATAGATTCTCATTTCAGTTACATATGAGAATTGCTAACTTAGGGTAATCCCTCACACTTTACTCCCCACCTCAAGTTCAATCCAGGTATTATAAATAACTGAAAAACCCAACCAACCAATCAACCAAAAAGACCCAACCCAAAACCACAGCAAAAATGTCAACCCCACAATTTCATCAAAAAAAGAGCAGGATTCCTCCACTCAACATACTAGGGTACAGAATTAATACTTCTCTCACAAGGAACATCTTGGAATTACTGCTACTGAAAAAGATGAGCCAGACAGCTCCATCAGACGAACCTGATGCAAATCCTTTCACTGTCTGCAGCAACAGCTTTGCAGCACCTTGCAAAAGGCTACCCAGAAATGAATCCTAACTAAAAACACTTGGAGAAAGTAAGAAAAACCCTTTAATTCTGAAAAACTTACTTTATTTCTACAAGTGTTGCTCGGGGAGTGACAAACGGGAAGAAATCAGGAGGGAAAGGTTTCTTCAGAGTGTTTCTAAGAAACTTAAGCACAACTACAGTGCAATTCTCTAACTACATGGTCCAACACTGCTTCCATGCGTCTGAAACAAATGTATCCCAGAAGGACTCCAGCTTACCTTCTCTTTGGCAGGAGAGCCACTTCTTAACCTTTTGCCAACTAACACTACCTGCTCAGGTTAAAACTATAGCCTGGTTTTTCTCTGTTATAAAAACTCAAACCAGACACTGAAGTGTCCAAATTTATGGTCTAAGTTTGCAGCCTCTACGGTCTCTTAAGTGGACAGCAAACACTTGTTAAGTTCATGCTGTAGCCTTCCATGGAGTTTTGTGTGGATTACTCTCTATTATTAGAATATTCTAAGACTTTATACTTTATGGCTTTTACAGATTTACAGTGAAATATAAATTGTTCTTTCTACATGTCTATCTCCATTAAGGCAAGCCAGGCCTGAGCTCTTCCAAACTAGAGCTAAATCATCCTCCTAAGAAATTTTCTACCCCTTGCCTCGCTATTTAAAATGATAAGAGAAGTAGTGTGAATACTATTGCAGCATTACTTTGATGAATGAAACCTGGTTTTCCTCTGTCCAATTTTTTACTTTACCATCCTAGGAATCAATGGCAGTGGAACACAAAGTCTGCAGAGCTACAGCTGGAAATAAGTGAAAAGTACACAAACGTAAGCTTTGCTGCATAAGGTTCCTACCCCTACATGAATGAAAGCGCTCCCACAAAGGCACCTTCCATTCTTAACTAAATTAATAAAATATTTTGTACAGCAGAGTATTTTTTGTTTCTGAAGGGTTTTCTAAGACTTGCAAACTACTTCCTCTGTGAATTACATCTTCAGTGAAGAAAGCTTTTTCTTTGTTATTTCAGCATACATAACTTTAATCTCCTATCACAAAAAAGGAAAACTTGAAATCAGGGCATGTAGCAATACAAGATACTGAAGACTAGAAAAAACGTATCAGACGTAACACAGCAATTCCCAGGAAATCTGCATTAGCTCTAGTGCTCATGGAACAATGGATATCCTGCAAAGAATATATCCATCTGTAGGCATTATCTTCACCTCACCGTGTCATTTTAGAGATGTTACCTACTCCAACTAATATTGTTTCATTAACTACTACCATTTTCTTTCAATAAATATTCAGGATCAAGCACTAAAATGCTAACTACTTTCAAAGTCTAACATAGTTTTCCAGATAATCTGCTGATATGTATTGGCTTACTTTACACTACACCATGTACTGGTTTTGACTGGGGTAGAGTTATTTTCTGCATAGCTAGTAGCTATGAAGTATGTTAGTATGGGGTTCTGTTTTGGGTCTGTGCTGAAAAAAGTCTTGATAACACAGGGATGTTTTTATTGTGTTGAAAAGGGCTAACACAGAGTCAAGGCTTTTTCCCCTTCTTATATTGCCCCACCAGCGAGGAGGCTGAGGGTGCACATGGAGTTGGAAGGGGACACAGCTGGGACAGCTGACACCAACTGACCCAAGGGATATTCCACATCATAGGGCATCATGCTCAGTATATAAAGCTGGGGAAAGGAAGAAGGGAGGACATTCTGAGTGATGGCACTTTTCTTCTAAAGTCACCATCATGTGTGACAGAGCCCTGCTGTCCTGCGGATGGCCGAACACCTGCCTACCCATGGAAAGTGGTAAATAAATTCCTTGTTTTATTTTCCTTGTGTATGAGGCTTTTGCTTTACCTTTTAAACTTTATCTCAACCTATGAGTTTTCTCACTTTTACTCTTCCCATTGTCTCCACCGTTCTGCTGGAAGGAGTGAGCGAGCAGCTGAATGGGGATTAGTTGCCAGCTGGGGTTAAAGCACAACATGCCAAGAAGAGAACTATGCCCAGAATGAGGGAACTATTAAGTCTATTTTCATTACTTGTTGCCATTGTGTTAGTTAGAAATAATGGACAGAAATACTTACACAGCTGTGCATATAATCACTACGAATATTTTTTCACCTGGCGGTATCACAATTTCTGCAGTAATATTGCTGTGCTTAATTGGTTGCTCCACATCATCTTTTTGCTCACTTTCTCCATTTTGTAGATTTTCATCTTTCACCCAGGAAATGTTTTCTTTTGTCCTTGATAAATTTGTATCTTGAAAATTAATTCCTTCTGTAGTAAACACATAACAATAGATTTTGTTATCACGATTTCTATTGCTAACATAGGCAAGTCTTCTCCAACAAACCTAATGGTCTTCTGAGGAGCTAACATTCAGCACTCAAATGTTATCATTTCACTGTACCTGGAATGACTGCACTCTTCATAATGGATGTATGGTTCAATGACTCATATGTTGTTCCTCCACTGTTGTTAAATGAATTAATTTCAGCTTTTGAGAGGTTTTCTTGATTTTTTGGAACAGATAGCAGACATGGTTCTGGACTGTTTTCACCTTTTTGAGGAATCTCAACACTGAACTGCTTGTCTTTCACCCATCCAGCTAATCTGCAGCTGATTAAGGACTGTGGTACACTCCCTTTATTCCTAGAAGTAGTTACGTGATTAGTTGCATAATTAAGTTCATGGCAAATGTTCTTATTTGATTTCTACCTGAAGTCAAATAAAATTGTCTGTAGCACGTTAGCTCACCCTGATTTCATAACTGCTATCAGAAAGAAATCGCACTGCTGCTTCTAACTCATGAGGACAAGTACCTCTGCTTTATGTTAATATTCCTAGGTCACATCAACTACCATATAAAGCATATACAAATACTGTGTTTAATAAAAACCAATGGGAGCTTAAAATTCATCTTCAGGTAACTAACTCTAAGGAAAGAACACAGAAGAACAAATAATGGGTATTCACTTGTGTATTCATTTAAGCCTTTATACCCAGATGTAAAAAAGAAAGAACCAAAAAAAAAAAAGAAGAACAAAAAAAAAAAAGAAAAACCCACCAAAACAAAAACCTCCCAAGGATACACCAACATAGTTCTTCAGCATCAAAGTTTACAAAAAAAAAACCCCAGGAAAAAAAAAATCTGGTCTGCTTTTAATACATGAATATGCACCAGTTCTCTTGTTCTAAGATTTTGAAGATGGCAGACTATCTGCAGTTTAAATTAAACACCCAAGTAATCTATTTTACTTCAATCCTCGTTCTAAGAAGGATTTTACTAGGATTGAAAAGAGATATAGGATTGGGGAGTCTCAAAGCACTATCTGCAGGATAAATGCTCAATATCAAAAAGGCTATCCTACAGACATTAAATCCAGCATGAAATTCTTTAATTCCATAATATCTGGAGGTTAACTGAAGATCACAAACCACAAGGCTCCAGTAGAAAAGGCTTCTGTATGTAAGACAGGCGCACAGACTGCGGAGTGATGGAAATAAAGAAATCTTCAAACAATCAGAAAGGCTTACTCTATCCAAATGATCATTTGTTTAGATTCCCCCTGCTTCAGAGTTCCAAAGTTAGTCATTCTTGATACTTTCAACTCTCCTTTGTCTCTCATTAAGTCTTCATAAGCTTCATCCATATTACCTCCATTAGAGTGAGACTGTCTGTAAAAATAATTTTAGGTAGCAAATTTTAAACACTAATAGAGACTCAGCAAGTATCTTTAATTTAGCACAGGTTTAAGAAACACTATACCAAGGCATAGTCACAATATTTAGAAAGAAGCAGGTGAGACAGTTCATTTTGTTCATTTATTAGATGACAATTAGATTAACTTTACTAATTTAAGCAGCAACAAGTCTTTTGTCAGTAGCACAATAAACCAGCATAAAACTTTGGATGCAAGACTAAAATGATTGAGAAGTTAACTAATCCCTGATGAAGAGCTGAATCAAATGGTGAGTGAAGTCATTATGGCTCTCTTTGGGGGCTGAACAAAGACACAACAAAGACCAGCTCCTTAGCAGGAGTCATGATTAGCACTGCAGCTAAGAGATAAAATGACTAGACTGGAAGTGTTTCAACCTATGCACTTGTGTCTTCTGCTTACTGTTCCAATCTGAAATCAGCAAGCTGAAGTCAAAATTAAAAAACAGCTGGAAACCCAAAAGTGCCCTTAAAAACTTTTATCACGTACAACTGATGAAAAATGCCTATGAAACCAGGCACATGCTCTTTCCTGTCAGAAACACTGAGCACAGGTCTAACATCTTGGTGTCTTCTACCTGTAGAAACAATTTTTTACATGGTTTCTATTCTGTAATTAAGAAACTATTCATTTAGATAAAGTGGCATGGAAATAAATTAGAAATATTTTAATAATATCACTAATATGTACACACCCTTAGTATTCCCAAGTTATCTGACATACTGAAGTAGAAAGTGAGTGCAGCTGCTTTTCATTAGCTACATCAATTCACTAGCCAAGCCCACTAGGTGTCTCCCACTGCAGCTTAAGCTGCAGTTTTCGATATAGTAGGATGTACACTCAACCTGAGAAATCAACCCGAAAGTCTACTTTTGTAATTTGGCTTTAGTAATAAATTTATGTATAAAATCCATCACTAAAAATAGGTGCAACTGAACAAAATATGCGAACAGTTTGTACTGTTTTGCAAAATGATGTATGCATTTCAAGTTTCATCTAGGTACAATTTATTGTATCTGTTATCTCTAGAGAAAACAGCTTATTCCATTCTTTATAGATCCTTTGAAGACTTACATACTGCCTTGGCTAAATTTCCTAGAGAACTCCCAAAGACTATGTTTAAAAAATATCAGAATGTCCTTTTGCTCTCCCCTTTGGACTTTCCAATTGATTGACAATTTATTTTTGGCCTGCAGAATTAGACTGTCTAATCCTGCCAAGACCTCAGCATGGAAAGTGATAGATTTTACAGGTAATAGATCTATTTATTTAGGTGATATTTGTGTGTTTCACAGGACAGACACTTAAACTCGCACGTCATATTCCAGATCTTTGCTGAGGTCTGACTAGTTGCCTATTTTACCTTTGTGTATTTGATTATTTCACTAAGTTTTGCTTCTTCTCCATACTGAACACCATCTACATTTTCCAACCTCTTCTGCAGTCTGTTCAGATCCTCCTCACACCACATATAACACCTAAAGTGCCTGCAGAACCTCTCAGTTCAGTACCTGCAAGCCCAATGAATCTCTATTATTTAGATTATGAAAACTTTCCTTTTAGGACAGATATCTGAACCATCACTGTAACTTAAGCAAAAATCAAATAAAGAAACATGAATTTTATATGAGTTTTGCTGAGAATTGTTTTCAAACAGTAAAGTCTCTTCTGAATTGTGCTCCTCTAGTAGGAACACATGCACTTGGCATTTTTCTAATATGCATGCCAAACTCCTTTCCTGCCTAGCAATATCCCTCATGCTCCTAGTAGCTCTGCTGCTACCAGTTTTGGTTCTCTAGTAAGCACTCACGTCCCCACATACTGGAAGAAGGAAAAAAAAAACAACCAACAAAAAGAGCCAAATCATATCATGCTCTGGTTTTTCCAATGGTCTATTACGCCTTCTAGTCAACTAGGGAAATACTCACAGTATTTCTTGCTTAACAGATGCAATGAAATGTAAGCTGTATGTAAGCACTATGTCTCTAACAGTTATAAAGAGAACAAAACAATGTTACCCATCCTGGCTGACTGGCACCAAGCAGAGAGCTCTCCAAATGTAACAGGACTGACTGCTCTCCACCACAATCGTGTTCACTAGATCATGCTTATGAGGTGAGTAACCATCAGGAAGTCTCAGTGAATCCAAAGTGAAAAATATACTGTCATCTACTGTCCCAGTTCTTCCACAGATGCTGGAAATGCGAACCTGTAATAGTTTGTATTCACTGTTACTTGATAGTATCTTCTTAAGCTAACAGACGTACCAACATTGCCTATTTTTTTTTCCCCTGAAACAGCCCTTCTACCATTAATAAAAAGGCATTCTGAAATTACAGTTATTCACAGGAGGTAAACATAGAGCTCTAACCCAGAATCCCTGTGCTTGTCTTCAGATTTAGAAGTGTAAAGAAACACAAGTACTTCAGACAGGCATTAAGTTTCACTGAAGTGCATACTACAAAATGTGCACTTGACTTAATCATGACTCTTGTAACATATCAACTTATCTAATTTATACTTCCATACTAGCAGTAATGAGAAGAATTTTTTTCCTATGCTTGACATGCAAATATTCAATACATACAGTTAAGACAAAGACAATAAACCATAAACCTAGTATAGCCTATGCATTACTAGAGTGAACAAATACTTTCAATTAAAATAAAAAAAAGGCATAATATGGTGGTTTTTAAGCCAAAACACTTGAATAAATGAAGCATAATAAATTCCCCAGTCATGACATCATTATAACCAACAGTAAGCATACAAATCAGCAATTCATAATAGGTAAGTTACTCTTCCTGTTCAACCCAAAATGTGTATACATTTTCAAAATGCCTTATTATTTTAGAAACATCCTCTAAATGGATGAATTGATACATTTTATCTTTTAATTAAAGATGTGTTATAGAAGATCTGCCAATATTTGTAAACTGAAACCAACTGGAAACCTCACTTCACCCAAGATTCCTCTTGCCAAAAACAATGTGCAGAACATTTACCTTGTTTACTTGTTTATACCTCAAAGGCCTTACAGCAACTGCTTCACTCTTCCATGTTTTAGAGTTAATATAATATTTTGCTTGCACCCAGTCACCCTCACAAGGTTTGAAATCTATACAAAACAGAGCATTTCTCAAGGTTAATTACTATTGATAACATATACAATACTCCCCTACAGAACTAGTGTAAGTTAAATATAAGCCAGAACAATGCTTTATTCAGGCCCACCGAGTCCAAAGTTCTTTTTGCAGACCTTCGCCTTGCTGGTTATGACAAACTACGTAGGAGATGCTAGTGGAAAAATACACTTGCTTACATGTAACTTATGCTTAAATGCAGGTCATGCTCAGTGAGAACCAACAGGCAGCTTTCCTCATCCATGTCTGCCTGTTTCACTGCATACTCCATCAGAACTTATTTGAGATGACAATGGCAACTTTATCAGAAGATATTTCTATTGTATACACACAAATATTAAGAAAGAGGAAACAAGAAGTCCCTACACACCTTCCCAGACGTCTTGCATTGCAAAGTAAGTATTCTGATTAATATAGCCACCATCCACAGAGAGAGAGGTAATACTGCCAATTAACGTTTTCTTATTTAGTTCAGAGGCGTCACAAGTAGGACTGAAATCTTCTTGTGTATTCCGGATGGTGTCTACCTATTAATATAATAAAAACCCCAACATTTAAACAGCTGATACTTAGAATGAAGCATATATTGCTACAATAAATATACAGAATTTCAACTGCTTATGGAGGCAAAGCTTCTTATTAGAGAATTACTTACTGTAGCTATGACTTTGTACACAAAAACAACGAATAACAAACAGTTACTTCCCTTTTAAAGAGTGCTGACAACTCTACACGCTGCAGTGCTGACAACTACTATAATTACATGCTGATTTTTCAAATCTTTCTCACACACTCCTCTCTTTAGGTCTGCTTCAGAATTTTCTTCATATTAACAAGAGGACCATCCCCAGCAGTGTGACTACACACAGCTGGAACTAGAAAATGACTCTTTCAGAAAGCAAAAAACATGTTTTCAAGGTGGTATTTATAAACACTACATGTATTTCAAACTGACTCTCTGCCATTTTTTAATTATTTGATTAAGAAAAGCCCTAGAGCTACTTCTTACAGACTCTTCATATCACCACCTCACATGTAAGTTACTGAAGTCTGATCCAATCTGAAGTATACTATCATACTAATTCTTATATGATTTTGTTGAACATAACGCTTACCATTTACAATAGTAATAAATAGCCTGTGTCTACCGATACTTCAGAGTTTTGCAAACACTACAGTTCACGATATAAAGCTATTTATTTTTTAGTCCATACTGTTTTACTTCATTAAAAGAACTATTATTACGTAATATTCCTTTTGATGACAAGAAAACTTACTGAAAAAAAAAAAAATCTATGTTTTGTTCTAGTCATATCTTCACATTCACCGAGAAGATCTGAGAATATCAAACTTTCTCCTAAGTGATTTTTATGGCTTCATAGGGATAGAACATGAGTAAGCAAACTGTTCCTCAGAAGACTAGTAAATTTACATTTCATGTAAATTACACATGGAGTTATACTTGAAAGTAATTTGTAGACCTAATGAAATATTTTTAAGACATGAAAACACCTTAAAACTCCCAACATACATTTTCTTTTGATACTTGTCAATTTTTCCTTACCAATAAAACTGTAAAGTTCTTTCTCATACTTGATCAAAATGGCCTTCCTACTACCTCTGGCAGCAGCCTGGTTTTAAAGCTTGCTACAGAACTTATAATCATTTCATGCAAAGTTTAATTAGGACTTGACCTCAAATAAACTGAAATCCAGACTTTCGAGCCAGGATCTTTCCAAAACACATGGCCAGAACCTCCAAAGAGCAGCTGAAACAGTACATTGAGCAGAGAGCCATCCAAGGCT
>NW_008246057.1:8967545-9072001 GCF_000691975.1 Corvus brachyrhynchos | reverse complement strand
CTTTTCTTAAAGCAAGTAACATAACCACACTGACAGCACCAAAGTTTAAACTGCACCTTCCAGATTCTCCCCCCAACTGCAGTGTCCAGGCTGCAGAGCTTGCACTCATCTCTGCAATTAGAGGAGTACCTTCTAGATCACTTAAAAAACAAAGTTAAGTGGTAGTATCTCAGTTATCTGGAAGGAGATAGTACTGGTATCCAAGCATCATTTTGTATAGTATTTAATAATTATGCTTGTCAGGAAGCTAAATTTTCTCCTCTAACTATGGGTTTAAAAGGGACTTAGTTCTCCACCGTCCAAGACAACTATTATTCAAATACTGTTGTCTCTTCTTATCAAATGTTCAGAGTATCTCAAGTTTGTGCCTCTATATGGAAAGTAACACAATACATCACAAAGTACAGAACAGTTTAGGGGTTTTTGTTATGTTCTTAGAACAGACTTTGATGAAATGAGCTTTTTCTTCTTGCTTATTGTATTAAGACTGCCCTTGGACGTTGACTTTCTACAGAGTACAGTCAGCTCTTGACATAAACTTGTCTCTAAGCTTTTCACCCAGCCACCAACTTACACTGCCAACAGTCCAAGATGCCTGCAGGATTATGGCTCACGAACTGGAATAAGATAAATCATCACGCTTTTGAAAAAAAGTACTTTTGAAAATTGCCATTATCTAGAACATACAGCAAAACATGCCACAGCTGCTAAAATATTCTAGTTGCTTTGTAGATCCATATGCAGTTTCTCAGTTACCAGGTTTACATATTTTGGAGCAATGACAGTATTTCATCAGTATGGTGAAAGCTGTCAGTCAGAAGAAAAACAAGGAAGAAAAAGTAAGACTTAAACTACTCCATTTTCTGACTGTGAGTACTATTTTACCAAATAGCATTGCAATTGCTTGTTGGACAAACAATACTTAGTTTTTATGCAAGAAAGTAATTTAAATTTAAAAAGGAGAAACAGAAGCAAATAAGAAGAGCCATAAGGTTATCTTACAAGACACTAGGTTTTTGATAGCACTAGAGCTGGTAATACTTTAGAAACAAGTCTTCCCATTTACTTTCCTCCTACGTTTAATTTTGGATTGCAGAATAAAACTGTCTCCCCACTAAATCTTTCTTTGGTTTTATTTAATCAGTGAAACTACATTTGGTTTCAACATGAAATGAATTTGCTAAGAAAAACTCCCCTCAAAATTTGCGACAAGATATAATCAAGGTTGAAATAGGTTTGCAAATGAAATGTCAAGCAAGAAAGGTAGCAAAAGCTCCATTTTTATAGTTGTCTATAACATTAACTTGCCAATTTTTACAACAAGAAGTTTTGAAATGTCTGTTCTTATTCACAAGAACATAAATTACTTCAGTGCAAAAAGAGCGAACTTTGCACAAGATCAAACTGCTTTGATCTTCTTATCCATTCATATAACAGTAACATAAAATTGACTGTGAAACTTGGAAAACTTGTACAGATCTGGAGTAGCTATGACTAAAATTCTGATGCAACTATCTCAACTAATAGCTTCTTATTCACTACATCTACACGTGTATTCAGAGAATCAGTATTACACATAATTTGAAAGGAGATGGAATAAAACAACCCAGAAAATCCAGCTTATTCCCACTAGGTGAAGGGCTTGCGATTTCTCCTATTTTGTAGAATTTGTGAGGCTAAAACTATAGCAACTTCCAAAACAAAGCCTCCAGGTGCTTATGGAAAAAGTGAGAGTGCTATTTATCTTCACCTCTTACCCTGACAGCCTTCAGGCCACCTGATGTTATATCCTCTTCCACAGTGGCAATGACTTCTTGTCCAACAGCCAGCAGCATGTTTTTTGTAACATCCTTCGTGAAGACTATCATGTCATCTATCATCCCATAATCATGGCAAAGTCTTGTCACTACTCCTTGTATCCTTTTCAATTCCTTATCACCTGCATCAAAAGGAAAAGTGTTCACAAACTCAAATCACTTGTTTATAGAACTATGCAAAAAGTTATGAATGCTACTAAAAGGGACATCCATTCCATCAAAAAGCCAAATGGAAATAGCAACAGTTGCCAACTAATTATTTTCACAATTAAGACTTGAAGTCTTATTGCCATTTATGGTTTCAACCAATTAATAAAGCTAGTTAAATACAAACTACATTTTAAAACCAACATGCTCTAAGCTCCATTTTAAAAAAAAAAAAAAAAAAATCACAGAATATGTCACACTGAAAGAGACCCATAAGGATCATGGAGTCCAACTCCCTGCTCCTCACAGGACTACCTAAAACTAAGCAATATGATTCAGTGCATCATCCAGACGCCCCTTGAACTCTGAGAGGCTTGGTGTCTTCCCTGGGAATTCTCCCTGCTCCTCACAGGACTACCTAAAACTAAGCAATATGATTCAGTGCATCATCCAGACGCCCCTTGAACTCTGAGAGGCTTGGTGTCTTCCCTGGGAATCCTGTTCCAGTGACTGACCACCCTCCCAATGGAGAACAGCCTTTTCCTACTGTACAGTTTGAATCTCCCCTGATGCAGCTTCCTTCCACTTCCTTGTGTCCTATCACTGGTCCTCAGGGAGAGATCAGCACCATCCCCCACACCCAAGGTGTTGACTGTGATGAGGTCACACCTCAGTCTTCTTTTCTCCAAGCTGAACAAGCCGAGTGACCTCAGCTGCTTCTCCTAAGTCACAGCCTCAAGACCTTTCACCATCTTGGTCGGCCTCTACTAGACCTACCATAATGGTTTGATGTAGCTCTTACATTGATGCATCTGAAATTGCACACAGGACTTGAGGTGAGGCTGCCCCAGTGCAGAGCAGAGTGGGACAATCCCCTCCCTCACCCAGCCAACGATGCTGTGCCTGAGGACAGGACACAGTTGGCCGTCTTGGCTGCCAGGGCACTGCTGACTCATATTCAACTTGCCATTGACCCAAACTCTCTGATCTCATTCTACACAGGTGCTGTCCAGCCTCTGTACCCATCTTTTTTTTCCATTCAGGTTGAAAAGGATCTTTAAGATCAGGAAATCCAACTGTAAATCTAACATTAACAAGTCCACTACTAAACCTTGTCCCTAAGAGCAACATCTACACAGCTTTTCAAGTATCTTCAGGGATGTTGACTCAATCACTTCCCTGGGCAGCCTGTTCCAATGCTTAACAACCCTTTCCATGAAGAAATAGTTTCTAATATCCAGTATAAAACTCCCCTTGTGCAACTTGAGGCCATTTCCCCTCATCCTATCCCTTGTTTCTTGGGAGATGAGACTGACCCCCACCTCACTACAACCTCCTTTCAGGCAGTTGTGGAGAGCAGTAAGGTCTCCCCTGAGCCTCTTTTTCTTCACACTGAACAACCCCAGCTCTCTCAGTCACTCCTCAGCAGGTGCTCCAGACCTTTCACCAGCTTTGTTGCCCTTCTTCGGACACTTTGATGCTCCAGCATCTCAATGTCTTTCTTGTAGTGAGGGGACCAGAATTCAACACAGGATTTGACGTGCAGCCTCCTCAGTGCTGCATACAGGAGGACAATCACTGCCCTGGTCCTGCTGGCCACACTATTTCTGATCCAGACCAGGATGCCATTGGCCTCCTTGGGCCACCCGGGCACACGCTGACTCATATTCAGCCACTGTTGACCAGCATTCCAGGTCTTTTTCTGCTGGGCCTCTTTCCAGCCACTCTGCCCCAAGCCTTTAGCTCTGCATGGGGTTGTGACCCAAATACAGGACTCATCACGTGAACTTGTTGAACCTCATGCCCGTGGCCCATTGATCCAGCCTGTCCAGAGCCCTCTGCTGACCCTTCCTACCCTCAAACAGATCAACACTCCCACCCAACTTGGGATCATCTGCAAACTAACTGAGGGTGTCTTTGATCCCTTCATCCCTTCAGATCACTGGTAAAGATAATAGTCACAGCATTTTCCTCATCCACTAAGTGGGTCACCTCCTAGGAGGAGATGAGGTTGCTTGATGTGTTTCACAAATCCATGCTGGCTGAGCCTGATCCCTTGGTGTTCTGCACATGCCACACAACATGATCTGCTCCACAGTCTTCCCCAGCACTGAGGTCAGGATGATAGGCCTATAGTTCCCAGACCATCCTTCCCACCTTTCATTTAGATGACTGTCACATTTGCCATCTTGCATATGGGGATCTCCTTGCTTAGCCAAGACTGCTGGTAAATGATGGGAAGTGGCTTGGTGACTTTCTCTGCCAGCTCCCTCAGTGCTCTGGGGTGGATCCTGTCCCATCCCATGGACTCATGCCTTTGGGCTACAGGTGCTTCATTCTGCTCCTCACCCCCATCTTCCAGCTCAGTAGGCTGGGTACCACTGGTATTGCTATTAAAGACTGAGGCAATAAGGGCATCAAGCACCTCAACATTTTCCTCATCCTTTATTACTGTGTTTCCCTCCAGACCCAAAATAGATGGGGGCTCTCTTTAGTCCTCCTTTTGTTGCTATTACATTTACAGAAACGTTTAGCTGGGCTTTGCCCCTTCTAATTTACTCCCTGCATAACCACATGACATCCTTGTAGTTATCCTGAGCTGCCTGTGCCTTCTTCCAAAAGTCAAACTCTCTTGTTCTTTTCCTGAGGTTCAGCCAAAGCCTTCTGTTCAGTCAGGCCAGGATTACTCCATTTCAGAATCTGACACTTGAATACAAATATATATATTAAAAAAAATTATTCAAATATGCTGAAAAACTTGAAATAAATAAATAAATACCTGCACACTAAATAGCTTCTCCCAAAAGCTGTGAGGCATCAACTATTTTTAAGATTTCCTACAGCAAAAGAAACTCGTCAGCACTGTTTGCATGGGGACTCCAACATAGTTAAGATTTCTATACCGAAAAAGCAGGAAAAGTAAACAAGCTATACAAATTAATTCTTCAGATTTGTTTAAATGATATTATAGTTAATATACTTCTGAACCTAGATGTAGCGATGTTTCTCTGTAAACCTAGAAGTTTTTAGTCTTTTGGATTATACGTACTATCTACTCATGTATCACACAGACAACTCAACTGCACTGCCCTGCAACTTCAGACTTAAACGTGGGCTGAAATATGCTAGTTTAGACTTCGAATATATTACTAGCTACACTTACAGTCAAGACAAAAAGTGTTTTTTTTTTTCTTTCAAGCATTCATAAATATGAAAAGGTATTTCCTGCTACATTGAATAATGCTACTAGAAGCATTCTTAAATGTACATAATTTTGAAATATGAAAACTACACTATCATCTCCATTCTACAGCCCAAGTAAAACGAAAGTTTATTCATTAGGATACTAGCACAAGGGAAAACCCAAAGCTTCACCACAACACTGCTCCTACACCTCACTCCATACTCTCAGCAGCAAAAGTAACCTGTCCTACCCAGGAAACGGCAAAAAAGCACTTCGGGGAAAACTTCCACATGCTGTGTACTCAAAATGATGCCTTATAATCTCAATCTTCTCCTTACTTCTGAAAGGAGTGAGAAGGAGGTGTCTTAACAAACTGTGGGCCTGCTGTAGATAAAGCCAGATACTGAGAGATGAAAGAAGCAATGGGAGGAACCATAAATTCCACAGGAACTCCACTAATTGACACAGACTGTCACTCAAGACTTCGTTAAATCCCTCGATTCAGAGAAAAAGAACAGAGACACAAAAAAAAAAAGAAAAGAAGGAGGGGGGTACACATTAGAAGAGGGTCTTTACTAGGCAATTCGGGAAGTCTGTGCCTCTCAAGTACCTCAGCCAATGGGGAAAGGGAGGGAAATGCGGCCGGGAAATTAGGATAAAAAGGAGGCCGCGTCCTCAAACAGCCTGAGAGACCCCATAGGAAATGCCCAAGACCTCTCCCCTTATTTGAATAATGTAACAGGACTCCTCCGTCTGCTTTTTGGACATAAACCTCTGGTGTTTGTGGACTAATTTTCCTAACGCTTCTTTTCTTAAGGAAACAGGTCTGCCCTCAATTGCACTCACGTGGGGGACAAGCACACCTAACAGCTCAGAAGCTGCACCACAAACCCGCAACCGGCCCGGAATTCCTACCTGAGGGAGCCCATCTCTTATCTTCGTCATCTGCGCGTCTCCAGAAGAAGGAGACCGCCTTAGAAAGGAAAGACAGCATGCCGGAGAGCCTCAGCGCAGGGTCAGAGCCCTGCAAAGTCCGCCCGGCCGAGGCGTGAAACTCCCCGGGAGCGCCCCGATTGCTTCTCTGCTCAGTGGGCATAAGAAAGAAATCAAATTCTATATCTGTATAATTAAATGGGAAAATTCCATTTCACCTGCATTTGCGCTTTGCTGAAGGCAGTCAGATGTGTTAAATTAAGCTTTTTTATTATCACATCTTTTTATTTATGTTGTGACATTGGTTTTTATTTACATTATTGAAGACGTTTTTCTTTACTTTTTGTTTACGTTTTCTAAAAGGGTGGCAAGGGCACTCTAGAGGTGGTGTCGCACGAGGTTACCACAGAAAAGCTTAAAGGAAAGGGGTGCGTGCAGCTTGTTGCTTGCTGGTGGTGCTGTCCGAAATTGTGGTCGTAGTGTGTGACGGGGTTTCTTTGGTAAGACGCCCAGGGAGAACCCAAGGACAGGATCTCACCTCGCCTGGGCTGAGACCTCTCCGTGCCCTTCCGTGGCCCTGGGAATAAGCCAGGAATGGAGTCCTTCCAGTGTGGTGAAACGGAGCGGGTTGGAAGAGTATTCACGTGCAAATGGCATGTTGATGGGGTTTGATGCTCTCTGTAGCAGCCGGTTTCAAAATGATAAGCTCTAGAACATGATAAACTTGCCGAACAGGAAAAAAACCGGTGGTTATGTCTTAATATCATGAATGAAGGAGCTGCTGTAGTGCTAGCGGAAATAGAATTTTACTGACTTGCTTACTATGTCTGTAGTTCATACTTTCGCCAGTTCTCTTCACACAGTGCACTTCAGATATCTCGTATAAGCCCTCTTTGCATTTTGTTTAACAGTATTTCACAAGGCAAAGCTTTTTGAGTTGACGAGCTCAGCATCCCAGTAGTTTCAATAGGAACTGCCATATAAAGCTGTTAGAGGAGGTGGTTTCAGGAGGTTGAGCAGAGCAGTGTGTGCTTTTTTGTAGAAATCACAGAATACACTGCCTAAGTTGTGTGACTGAAGCACCAGTTGTCTTTGGCAACTTTTTGGTTTCTGCTTGTATGGTTCACTCAGCGTTATTTAGGCAAAGAAGGGCTAGGAATGCATTTGAGGTGCTTTAACACAGAGTTCTGTACAGTTCTTAGACCAGAATAAATTCTGGTTGCTAGTAACTGCACAGAGGTTCCAGTTTTCATTCTGAAGTAACTGAGATGGTGCTATTGGAAGGAGAAACATGTATGATTTCTGTAGTCAATGCTGTGTTTAGAAAAGTGCTGAGAGAGTGTTAGCCTCTTTTGATACATTGGTTTAAAGAATTTCAACTACTGTTTTCTTTCACCGAGTTTCCAGTGGAGTTCTGGCAGGGGACTGTTAGTTGGCCAAAATGTGATGGATGAAGAAATTGTGTTTCTGGAGAAGATGATGGTTTACATGAAGGACTAAATTCAAAGAAGTTTGCATTATACTGGGGGAGTAAATGTTATTCTGGGGGAGCAAGACATCAGTTTGAAGCTATTTGCTCTACATTTTGATCTTGGTTCAGTACATGCCCCAAGACAAGAGCTAGGAATCATGGACTGAGGAATAAGCTTCAGAGAAAATACATCAAAGAGCTGATTTTAAAAGAGCTGAAAATATTGAACAAAGACTACAGGTAACGAGCTAAAATAGTGTAGTTAAATATCGTGTGGAAGAATACAAGTGTAGTGCAGCTGTTAACTTACCAGAAAATGGAAGAGTTAGTCAGGATGGTAAATGTAAATTTCACCAGAGCTTCAGGTGCAGTTTTCATTTAGATTTGGGAACATGTGGCAAACCTTTGTTCAGGGCTAGGGAACCTGGCCCAGGACAGAATTCTTTTTCATTAGTCTTTGATAGTAAAAGTAGGACTATGACAAGCTTATGTACCTATTCGTCACACTATCCCTTGGCACTTGAGTTATAACTGTTAATCTATTTTTTATCTTTTGTGATTACTGTGGGTGCATTGCACAGCCTGTGGCAAATGACCAAGTATCTGCTACAGCTGCATTTGTTCAGTGGTCAATCCTGTGGTGGAAGTATGTAGTTCTTCATAGCTGCTCACAGTTTGATTTGATTGTTGTCCCTTGACATTCTTTGGCCTAAGATAGAATTAAAACACTTAATTTTTAAATCCTTTTCAGAAGCCTGTCATGTTGTGTTGGATTTGTTATACATGGAGCATTCTTTGTGTTGGATTCCTATGCATTCTTTAGAATTAGGAGGAATCTCTTTGTACAGCACATTTGTACCTTATTTAACATTACAAGGTCTTGGTCAGTGACTTGTGTTCTAGTTACCAGAGCTTGTCTTATAGTTGTGTATCCGCAAAAAAGAGACTTTTTCTGGAATTAGGAACATGAAATGAAGGGAACCTAAAATAAGGGCCCCAGAAAATTTTTAGAGTAGAAGCTGAACTTTGAAGTTTAAGTGTTTTTTGTTGATGCTGATGCAAAGGATACAGTAATTATGTGGTGAACCTCTGTGCAAAAGGGAAATGGGAAATACTGAGAAGTGCACAGGAAAGGGGGTAGGAGGAATTTCACTATAACCTGAGAAGACACTGTAATACCATGCTTTAGAGAGGGAACTTTCAGGTACAATACTGGCTCAAACACTTGGAATTGTGAACAAATTGTTCAGGGTTTGAAGCCTGCTCTGGTCAGCGGTACAGGACTTTACAAATTCTTTTTATTCAAAGAGATTAGATCAAGCAAATACCTGAATATCTCACCAATTTTATTTAAAAAACCCCCAAAACAAACCTTCTCCCTAAACTGGTCAAAAGGGTTAAAATATTGTGTTTTGTATCTATGATAATTTGTGTTAGCATTCATTGAAAAAGCTGTCAGGTAAACAATACCCTTTTTCCATTAAACCATAGTCTTTGGAAAGTTACAGATAATGGAAATAGTTGTGCAGTGTTCCTTCCATGAGCAGAGGAACAGAAGGGCTTAATTACTTCAGACAATTTTGCTTGACTGTACAGTCTTTTTTCCCCCTCTTTTCTAGCACAGTTTACAGCTGTGTCTACTGCTGTGTATAGTGTAATAATTTCCCTGTTTAAATCTATTAAAACAACTGTAACATTTTAATATTCTTTCAGTATTGGCTGACATGAAAAAAGGAAAATCTACAGTCTGTACAAACTGAGAAGTTGTGCTGTTCAGAAGTTTTTCTAGCATACTTTGAAGGTGATGCCCTTCAGAATACTGAAGATTTAATTGTGTCTTGGTTACAAGAGTGTTTAAAGTTTAGACAAAAGACCCTGTCATTGCTGTAGCTGTCAAGGTGCCAACATCTTCAAGATAAAAATGTTCTTTTTTGTTTCCCTTTTCATTGCCTAATAAGCAGGAGGACTGGATCCAAAGTACGCTGGCCATTGCATGTCACTGCTGCCTGCTAGATTTAAAATATGTTGTTTAGTCATCTGGTTGTTCTGTAAGTATAAATGATGGCACAATTGAAGTGTATGGGGTTTATCTGACCACTCCAGAAGACTGGGGTTAGTGGAAAAGGACAAAGAAGTGTTCTACAGTGAAAATCATAATGTTGATAGATTTCTAACCTCTAACTTTTGAACCTCCCAACTTGTTGAGCTACTGTAATACTTGAATTTTTATTTGTAGTTTTTTCTAGGAGAATATTGTATTGTAAGTACATTTTACTCTTTTGAAACAAGAACTCGTTTGTTGGATATTGTGATCACTGGCTATTATGGTAGCTAAAACTGTTCAACTGTGAGGAAGCTTTTATTTAAGATGCTAAGTAAGGCGTAGTATTCAAATAAGAAAGAGACATGAAACTTTTAATTTGTTGGTCTGATTTGGAAGCAGCCCTATGAGATGTAGTACAGTCATTTTCTAGTGTGTTCTGTTAATTAAAATTCAGGAGGCATTTTCCTGTTCCCTGGCTTAACTGAAGTTCTTGCTGTGCTTTTGTTCCATATCTGAATAGATGTTGTTGAAAGCCAAAGTGTAAGGGAGAACTTTTCAAAGCCGGCATGACTCACTGAACGGTGAGAATATCACAAAGTGTACAGGCAGCTGTGTCCACAGGGCTGTTTTAAACTGACAGTTAACTTTTCAGTGGAAGGTAAGCACAAAGGTTTTTAACTGTTGAAAAATCTGCAGTAACTTAATTCTAATATAAGATACTCCTCAAGGTATTTTAACAGATTGTCAAGCAGAGAGGTGAACAGAAAAGGACGAAGTGAACGAGAGAAATGGTTGATACTGGGTAAATTAGAAACAGTTTGCTGTAGCTGAGTTATTGTGAGTATGTGTGTTCATGGGACTCATAGGGAAGACTCATAGGTGATAAAAAGTGTTGAAATCAAATGGAATTTATATTGAAACCTGTTTGATTATCTTTTCTGTCCTGGAGTTGAAAAAGAAAAAAGCTTTGGTTATAGAGGTATGCACTAACTAAATACCTCTAAAACTGGTTCTTAGGTCTTGAAATAAGAATCTATTGAGGTATCATAGATACACAAACTTTCAGTTTGTTGGTACTTGTACTGTATTATTATGAACTGTGACTGTAGGATGTAATTTACTTAATGTATTCAAGTAAGTTGTTAGAAAGCTTACATACTTTGAAATGTGAATACATCCAGTAATTAAATATTGCTTTTATTTATTTTGTCTTGAATACACAAAAAAACCTAGTTGAGCACTGATCTGAGTATGTGAAGGATCTAACTAATATTTTTTTCTCTTTCTTCGTAATTTCCATTATTATTTAATTGCCTTTCTGAAGTGTTATGACCAGGGAAGAAGGTTACAGAGAAGAATTTAGCTATGACAGGATGGCAACTTTGGAGCGAGGAAAACAAGAGAATGGAAATTATATACCAGATATCAAATCCAGTGACCTTCAGCTGTCAAAGAGGCTGCATCCTTGCTTTAGTTACAAAACATGGATATTTTCTTTGCTGATGGGAGTAAGTACTTTAAATGATACCAAATTTAAAAATATATGTGAGGCCTTAGTGCCCAGCAGTCTGTTCTGTTTGACATCATTTGAAGACTCATAATTTCATTGATAGTGTTGAAAAAAATCTTTGTAAAAATAGAAACGTATTAGCAAATCTGGAATGTAGTAATTCACTGACTACTGGTATTCTTTGGATATTTTTTTACTAACCAGAGATGATATGTGAGGCTTATTTTTATCATTAACATTAATCATATAAGCAGACAATAAGTGTGATAGTGGTAAATACCAGCCCATGTGTATGTATAAGCTGTGCCTTTTGGTAGAGCATATAGAGTATGCTGACCATATGCATTCTTTTAAAAATATTTTTAACTATTAAATGTACTGTGGCTGCCATGATAGCATTTTGGCGTTAAAAATATACTTGCCACATTCATCTGTCAGGGTTCAATAGCCACATAATTATTTGGTATAATCATTATGTAGTGAGGTGTATACTTGTGTTTCTTACATGAACATCACAGTGATTTGAATTTTTTTTGTCACTGCTAGAATCACAGGATACTCATCTTGCATGTACATCATATGCTTATCCATGTTCTGAGCCAAGTTAATTAAACTTCATTATAGCAATTAGAATTTGATCTTTTCTTTTTCTGTCAGCTCGTGTGTTTTGAAGCGTAATTTTTATTAAGTGCTAAAAGTGTCTCACTGTTAATATGGTAATTGCTTGTTTTTACACAGTGAATAAAAGTATTGCCTTATTTTTGTGGAAACAGCTGAACATTTTTTCCTTTCTGACAAACTGCAAGGCTTGAATTTCCTTTCAGATGTACTCTCACATGAAAAGAGAGCAAAAGAAGTGCTGGCCTTCTTTGCACTAAATTTTCTCAAACTTAATTGTCAAAAAGGACAACTGCCTGTAATTTACTGAGTTGTTGTAAATTTTTGGAGACAATAATGTCTAATGATAATTTGCTGAAGTCATATTATCAAGAAGAATAAACTTCATGGAAAAATGAAAATGCAGTTTTATTCATAAACTAATGGAATAAATTCCTATCAGATTTTTCTCCCAAGCATTTAGTCTCTATCAGCTCTACTGAAAGACAGTGTCCAGAAAAGAAAGTCTGTATGCTGAGCAACGTAAGTCATAGTGAACAGAATGATGCTTCAAGGAGCGGTTGCAAACTGTAGAGTGATATCAGAGTGGCTGATGGGCTGGTTTTGTGCAGAAACAATTTGATGAGCTTCAAGCACAATTTCAGCTTGTGGTCCATAGACTGTTCTTCCAGTCTGCCAGAGTTCTCTCTGTGTTTATACATGCACATATACTATCCTTATTTTCTGTCTTTATTTAACAAGGATTTTTAAAGACCTCCAGTAATTTTCTAACATGAAAAAAATACCCAAATAAAACAAAAGAGCCGTTCTCTTACCTTCCCCAGCCCCTTAAAAAAAATGCCTACTCAGAAGAATGACAAGGAAAAACAAAATAATGTTACTAGAAGACTCTAATCACTTATTGCAGAGTGTGTAACTGTGGTAGTTATGAAATAAACAGAAGACTTATTAAGGGAAGAGGAGCAATTGAACATTTTTGGATGTGCAGCTGAATGAAAGCAGGAAGAGAATTTGGAGGGATGCAGGAACATAGTGGAAGAAACCTCATTAATGTATCCCAATACTATTTTTGCTGCTGTGTTCTAGCTGGCAATTGCCCAGCTGCCCATATGCATAATGAATGTTGGTGGAGTCAAGCAGAGAATGCAAAGTAGAGCCATAGCTGAGGTTTCGGAAACATTTGTACCAGTAAAGACTGCAGTTACCTTTTCAGTATTTTATTGAGGTATTTGCCAGGTCAGGACAAAATGCTTGATTTAAACATGAACATTATTCATTATTAGGTCTTGGTAATCAGCAAAATATCTCTGGAAGTCAGCATATTTTGATGTTTTTCTTCAAATTTATTCACACAAAACCTGCATTCTTAAAAGTTCATCAGTAGCTCAGTTTGAAAGGGATTGATTACTGATTTTTATCTGACTAGTTGTTACTTTTTAAATAGTTTTATTAATATAAATTTATTTTATTTCTTGCTTTCCAGACTTGCCTCCTTATTACTTCTGGATTTTCACTATATCTGGGAAATATTTTTCCATCTGAAATGGATTATTTACGTTGTGCAGCAGGTTCAGTAAGCATTCTTAATTATTTGCTGCGGCTGTTTGACAGCAAATGGAATAGTAAATATTTTTTGTGGGTTTATGTCTTTTATTCTATCTGTCTTTTTTTTACAACTAATTTTCTTCATGGAAGATTTAATTCTATTTAACAGTTCATTAAATGGATTTTTGTCCCATGGTTAAGGGAGTAACAGTTGTCATAAAGACAACTGGGTTTGTGTTACCATTTTTGTTAATCAGCTCACCACTGGCATGCAATATTCATCTGCTGAGGAGTTTCTCTGTGCTTGATTTTAAGAAAATTTTGATTGCTATGCATTTGGGAAGTTTTCTGGCTATATGGTATCAAAATTTATTTCAGATTGTATCTCAAAGTATTGATTTTTGAGTTTATTTTGCAATCATGTCCAAGTAGTGAAGCAGACTAAAGTTTTGTTGAATATTATTATTTTATTAGTAAAGTATGCATTAAAGATGCTTGACATTTTCCAAAGCCCAGTATTTTTTACTATATTTTTAGGGGTGCATATATATGTTTACTGTATTTTACACTTTAGATATTCATGAGTCTGATGTACTTGCTTTATGGCAGTATTCTGTTCTGTCATTGTTATTTTCTCAAATTGACTTATATATTTAAGTTAGGTCCAAGACTAGTGCTTTACTTGGAACAAACAAGTCCCAGGAGTTACTCTGTGAATAAGTTATCACTTGAGTTTCCACTAAAGGTGTTAAAATAAAGTTGGAGTAGTTTTTTGCAGTCAGTATCCTCACAGATACATTATTCTCTGCAACATTAGTGTTAGTTACTGAGATGTCTCTTTCTCTGCCCCTAATCTCGACTCTTTGAACTTCATGTTTATTGAGAATTTCCAAAGACCTGCTGGATCTTTGGATGCAGGTTGTTATCACATTGGGTTTGAAGGTGTATATGTTTGTGTGTCTGTATGTGAGGAAAGTGTTAGAGCTCCTACTGCAGGTAATGGCATCAGTGCAGTCAGAAGAGCCTAGGCAGATGTGGAGCCAGCTGGCCACCAAGTATCTCATTTAGCCTGAAGCTCAATTGCTCTCTAGACATTCACCATCTGGACTAGTACTAGGACTCAGTTGCCTAAACATAGTCCTGTAGTGTTCTAGAGATTCCTATGTATCCAGGACATAAAAGGATGCTTTAATTATGTTCAGTAAAGGTCATTTAGGTGTTAAGGAAGTGCTGCCAAGAATTTTACATATCAGTATTAATCTCTTTATAGTATTCCATTATTAAGCTGTCAGTGTTCAGATGTGTGGGAGGAGAATTAGAAATGTGGCATTTATTGCATGATTCATTATTTAATATAAGAACATTTTAATTACTATTTTAGGCATTTGTGTAAAATAGAGTTGGATCTGTAATGGAGCCATGTCTTTTGTGGTGGGGAACAGCTAAGGGACAGAGAAATTACTTTGCGAGAATTTTCATTTATGCATGACTTTTCCATTTATCTTTGCCCTCAAGTATGGAAACATAGATTTTCGTGAACAGAGTGGAGATCCCAGGCACAATTCTCCAAGTGTATCTTGACTCAGCAGATTTTTCGCAAGGTCCTTCGGAACTGTTCTGAGATTGGGCAAATTTTAGCTTACTCAACTGGGATGATGTCTGTTTAAAGAATGTGCAGGCCCAGTTTGGGAGTAGCACTGTTTTCTCCTGCTCAAGGATCTCAGGCCTTCTAGAGTTAATTTAAACTAACAAAGCCATGAAATTCCTCATGAAAGACTTTCTTTCTTTTGTTCATCACGTTGTGCTGGGTAGTTAATCAAAACTGAGGGATATGGAAGGTATATTTAAACTTCTTGTAATCCTCAGACACTGATTGTGATTAATGAGCTCAGTCAAGTAACACATTTTCTTCAGAGTTTTTGGTCTTCTGTTTGTCTAAGTGTACTGAAATATAAATTCAGACACATAAAATACATCTATAAAAGTATATATAAAATTTGTTGTGCAGAATATCCCACTAGTCTTCTCTTTTAATTTTTCCAGTGTATTCCTTCAGCAGTTGTGAGCTTTGCTATAGCAAGGAATAAAATTAATGTGGTAAGTATGAAATTTTATTGTCAATTTTATCTATCTATCTGTCTGTCTGTATGTATCTGTGTATCTCTCTCTCTCTCTCTATATCTATATCTGTGTGTGTGTGTGTGTGTTCATATTCCCCACGTGTTTCAAATGAGAGAGAAACCCATTCTGAAACTGTTTTTCAGATACCAAATTTTCAGATTCTGTTTGTCTCTACATTTGCTGTTACAACAACGTGTTTAATTTGGTTTGGATGCAAACTTGTCCTCAATCCATCAGCTATAAATGTAAGTTACTAAAACAATTACTAATTGTGATACATTTATGTTTGTTAAAAAGCAAGGCGGGGCGGGACATTAGGTGGCTGGAGATCACATGTCATTACTTTGCTGCCAATATCCCGGTGTTCCTGCTTGGTCTGTGAGGAGAGATCATATAGCATAACTTTACATTTCTCTTTGACCAATGTTAGTTACTTGCAATAATATTCACAAGATGTCCATGATTATGTGATTTTAATTCTTTTCACTTGCCTATTTCTTGTCCATACTGTGTGGTTGATTACTGAAGAAAGATAAGGGAGAATAACTGTGTGTGCAAATCTGGCTCTGATGCTTTTTTTTAACTCTTCTGTCTTAAGAGTAATTCAGCTGCTGACTTGCCCTCCTCTTCAAAGGGTACTGTTCCAGTGAGACAGTCTCACTGTTAGGCGGTTCACTGCCAGCTGTTTTCCATTACCCATGTGGTACAAGGAAGATGTGGAATACCATCTCTAACTATTCTTTCATCATCATATTTATTTTGCTTTCCCATGGGAAACTGCACAAGAAACTAATAGTAGGTCTTTGAAATCACTGCTGGTAGTTTAAAAGCAGTAAGACTCATAAAAAGGGTAAGTTTATCCAATTAAGTCAATTCACATTAAAGACCTGGATAATCCCTCATTGGTGTTACTTGTGTTGATACATATTTCCATGAAATAACTTTAGATAGATAGATGGAATGCAAGATACGAG
The DNA here is from genome assembly GCF_000691975.1 of Corvus brachyrhynchos. Classification (NCBI taxonomy): domain Eukaryota; kingdom Metazoa; phylum Chordata; class Aves; order Passeriformes; family Corvidae; genus Corvus; species Corvus brachyrhynchos. The sequence goes on along the minus strand of NW_008246057.1, from coordinate 9,055,637 downwards.
CTATGCCCTAGTCCATGACTGTGTAGGACCACTCCAGGAGGGTACAGTTCTGTCATTAGTTTGCTATCAACATGATGGATGCGATGTGTAAAGATCCAAGCTGCCACTCTGTTCCTTCCCAGCTCTTAAAATAAGAAACCTGGTGGACAGAAATAAGTGGAACCTTGTGCATGCTGGCCACTGCAACTGAAAGTGTTCAGATCTTGAACAGGATTCAAATTAACTCCAAATTGTGTACATGCATTTTTTTTTTTTTTTGTCCTTGCAAGCTGAGTGTCTGTACCTTCATTATAGTTTGTGGGATACAGTCGGTGGGACCCTGCAATCTTGTTTTCCTCAGCATAGATGGCTAAGTCAGGATTCCCTGGCCTGAACTTAAACTTCTCTTCCTTAAAAAGTGCTGTGAGATATTCTGGCCGACTTCTGTGTCTACTCTGGATGGGTGAGGGTTTCCCCTCAGTCTTGTGTCCAACATCCCATTCATGCAGGCACATTCTCCATGCAGCTGGTATAATTGAACTCCACCTCTAGTTACTGCTTGGCCCAGTAGCTTTTAAGGCTCCCTCTTTTTTCTCTTATGGAAAAGATCTCCACTGACAGTAATGGAAATATAGAGAATGTGGGTGCATGCATCTACTGGAGTGTAGGTGCTTGATTTGATTGCCTAACCATAAATGTGTGTCTCCATTAGGTGTGTGCTTGCTTGTCCTGCATTGCTGCAGCCACTGGTCCAGGAGGGTACCAGTGTCCTTTAGATCCTCTGTCATTTGTCAGACCTGTGCAGATGTCTTGAAACATCTATAGGATATCTTAAATCATATTAAAAGTGTGGATTTAAACAACTGTATTGAACTTAAAATTATTAAACTTGACATTAATTCAACCCTTTCATACAGTTTCAGTGAACCACATTTTAATACCTGATGCAGGTTCAGAGAAAATTGGATTAAAGTTGTGGTAATTTACTACTTTCTACTCAGTTGCACTTGCATGTTCTTTAGTCATGGAAGAGGGTTAGGGACACAGCTAGTCTGGTTCTCTGTATCTAGTGATGGATTCTATGTACAGTAGTAGTTGTACAGGGAATTTTCTTTAGCTCTTAAAAATCCAACATTGAATCTCCCATTGTTACAGAAGGTACTTCTAGCTTTAGCTGTACTTCTTTTTGAGAAATAAACTCAAGAAAATTATCTAAGCTCTGAAATTGGAGATGAGATAGTTTTATATTGTTCTAGGTGTACTGAACTAATTTTATGAGTGAAAGAATCTATCTGATACTCTAGATATGTCGTATCAGAAAGTAATACTGGAAAGATAAAACTCTAATTTGTTTACTGTTATTTTTTAAATTTTTGTTATTTACTTCTTGTACCTGGTTATACCTCACTTGTACTAAGTGAGATGGTCCATCAGTTTTGTTACATTGCTTCTGGACTCACACTTGTGCATCTACTTGGCACTGCACTGCCAAGTGTGACGTGTGGCCTTGCCAGCTCACATCAGTATTAGTGCTGTACTAAAACATGTCTTAAGTCATGGGAATTTATAATCTGGTTTAAATTGTTCTGCGGGTCACACATTTGAAACCTCTTCTTTTGCCTAATAATTCCTGTATTCTTCACTGTAGCACATTTTCTAGAAGTTTACCACAATGACATTTTTTGCTGTTTGTGGAGTTAGTGCAACTGTACAGTCTGTTGGGTACAGCAAGGCACATAGTTCCAACTATCATTTCCTAAGCGAAAGTGAATTTCAGTGTCCAAAGAAGCCTCCTAAATCTACCACTTACTACTTTTTTCAAAAAACACGTGCTGCAAGATAGGTGGCAGAGAAAAACTGAGATTTCATCATCAACAAAGCAGGTCTGACATGAGGAAACAATATAAATCTGTTCTAATTTGTCGAACAATGGTTTACTATAATTGTATGGTTTGGAATGGAGTCAGTTCTCCTTAGACTTTTGGTACTTTGCCCCAGTGGCTTGACTGACTACCAGATGTTTTCTTGTGCTGCTGGTGGAAAAAACATGGTGCTTTTGAAGACAAGAAAGGGAGATCCACTCTGCCTAACTTGTGTGCCTCTAGGAAATGTTTCTGTCCATTTAGTGTAGGTATCTACCTCTTTTCATAAGAATAATAAGGAACAAAAGAGCAATGTTAAGTATTGCATTTACTTACTTGTCTCTTGGATATGACCAATGGTGGCGCCCATGTTTTTGCACAACAATGTAGTCTGTGAGAGTCATGAAACCATGAAGAGTGTCTGTGAATGCTTTACTAGCAGTAGGCAGGCCACAGAACTGGGATCCTTGCTGCAGTTCTTTGGTTTGTGTTTTTGTTCAGCATCCACTATGGTAGCGCACCATTTGGGATTGCAGCCTAGGAGTTGTGACTTGTGGCCCTCCTTCCCCGAAGAATCTTCCATAGTTGCTGCAGTGTTCCAGTTTCACGTGGAAGGGCCTGCAAAAAGCAAATGTGCACAGCAAACGCTCCCTTGTCATAAGCTCCTCTTCTGGAAGACAGCGATAAAATCCAGGCAGAATATTTCCATAAATGAAGTAAATGTTTCTTTTTTAGGTTAGGCACTCTGAATATGATTCTGAGTTGTTCTTGAAATTCATCAAGAGCCAATAAAATAGTTAATGAAGTATGTAATCAATAGATATGACTAAATCTGACAGAAACCAGACAACCTGCCTAATCATGCTAGACTCAGCCCCTTCCTTTATTTTTAGTATGGAAGACATAACTCATTTATGTCTGGGATTTTACTGACAGATAAATTTCAACTTGATTCTACTTATTCTGCTGGAAATCTTCATGGCAACTACTGTGATCATTTCAGCTAGGTCTACTGAAGACTGCTGTACAAGAAAGAAAGTAGGTACCCTTAAGGATTGTGTGTGTCCAAAAATTTTCCGTTTTCCGTATTACATACACCTGACAATTTATTGGCAACTCTAGTATATAACTTTGCATGCTAAAACTATATTTGAACTATAAATAAAAGTACCATACAAAACAGTTATTGCTTCTTCTATCTTTTAAAAGTGCAGTGACCCCTCTGCAAAATTACCTGTTCAAAATTATACAGCACAGAGTTCTTTGAATATCTTACGAATGGGCATGGCAAATGTTTTATTTCTGTTTTATAGAATGAAACTTGGTCATGTGTGAAATATTAGAGTATGATAACTTGTATGTATGCAAGCAATACCTTTTTGAAGCCTGATGTAGAGGAAGTATTTGTCTTGTATGCCAGTTTCGTGGTATCTGGACAATGATCTTGGCTTCTGGATTTGGGGCTATTGATAAAATTCTTTTTATTCACATGTACTTTCCCAAACTCCACTCATTTTTCTACAACAGTACTTCTTTTAAGTAAGAATGAAGCAAACATGCTATGCCATTGGAAATGCTGACTGATAAAATTGTGTAGTGTCTTGTCCTCCTTTGGCTCCTGCTAGTCCACATCTGTAAAATCTGAAGGCTCAGGAAGAAAGTGGAAAAGGGAGACAAGATGACAATATTTTGTTATCAAATGGTGGCTGTGGAACAACTAATCTGGGACTAATTAATTTTGTTTTAATGTAATTGATGTGGTCTGGCACTGGAAGACATCCTGATGTGTCACTGTCACCTCTTCTGGGCCAACCAGATGTTGCATACCACTGTTAGGATCTGTAGCAGGTTGTACAAGATATTAGAAAGAAATGTATTGCTTTGTATATTTTTTTATCATGATTTTTTTATTCCCTCTAGAATACTGCATATGACAGTGCCATTGTTTTGAGCAATGTCAGCTTTCCTGCTCGAATTCTGAAATCATACTCAGTAAGAAAAGCATTGCTTCATTAAATCAATTTATTACTTCATCTTTCTAAGTGCTAAGGTTCTCTAAAGCCAGGATGAGATCAGTGTAGTTAAGAACTTAAAGAATAAAGACAAAATGAGAGATACATAGTAAAATTGCAAGATAAATCATAACTGCTCTTTATTATGGGAAGGAGACTATTTAATGACTTAAGGATAAATAGTGTAAACTGAACTGTTGTTTGGTGGAGCTAATAAATGAAAGCATAAATATGTAAGCTAGGTAGCATTTTTCCATATTTTAGTTGTGAGAAAGTAGACTTCATGCCTAGCTAGTAGCATAAATGCATTTTTCTCTTTCCAGTGAGTTCCTTTCTATATGCAAGTAGGAAATTTTGCGTTCAAATACGTTGTTAATAATTTGTGTGGTCTTATTTGTTTTAGGTAATTGAGGTGATTATTGGAATTTCATCAGTATTTGGTGGAATAATTGCTTTGAATATGGATGTTCTAGTCTCAGGTCCATACCTCTCAGTAACGTTCTTTTGGATCTTAGTTGCTGTAAGTAGTGCAAATGGAAGGTACTCTTTTAAAACAATGGCTTTTATTTAATGTTTTTTTCACTTTTCTCCTCCCTACCGGAGTATTTATTTGGCTCTAATACTGTTTGGGAATTGCTGCTTAGCAAATGAATTAGTACTTCAATATAATTAATATATTTATGCAATATTTTTGTTCTGTTTTGGTTTGCAATACTTAGGTAAAGTGTTCTGATACATTTTCAGCCCTCAATTCAGTAAAATAGAAATGAGTATTAAGGATATTAGAAATGAGGTGTTTTGTCAAAAAAGTCATAGGTTCTAGAATATTTCAGGATGCAAAAGAAAAAGTTGAGTTTAGTTTCAGCGTGGTAGAATCCTTAGAACATCTTATTTAACCTCTCAGTTTTAACTGTTTTAAAAGTCTGAGCCTGTGATTGGTAGCCCTTATCCCTAATAACAGCCTGTACCTGTGAGCAATGGATTCATAAAGGATGTTGTGCCACCCTGCTTGCCACAAAGGAACTGATTGAGAAAGAAGACAATGATGATTAGGTTTATATATGGCTCCTGTGTCTGTAAAATTCCTCTGCATGGAGTGGGAAAAGTTCATAAACAAGCTTTTCAGCATTCAGAATTCACAAAAGAAAAAAAGCTGTGAATAGTGGGAATTACTGTAACTCAATTGTAATTTTTGTAGTTTTCAAGTCAATAAATACTTACTTTGTTACACATGTTTAGTGCTTTCCAAGTGCTATTGCAAGTCATGTAGCTGCTGAATATCCAAGTAAATGTCTGGTAAGTGTGTAAAATTCTTGGATTTTGTCATTAGAGTGGAATAATGCTAAGAAAGTCTGCCTGACAGTGGGCACTAATCAAGTTTGCTCACTTGTTTTTAGCTGCTTCTACAAAATGTGACAGAAATGTGTTAGCTGGTATCCCTTAAAAGAACTCTGGTAGATCCTTTGGAGGCTTAATTTCATCAGTTCTAGAAAAGAATTTGAAGAGTTTGGTTTCTTTTTTTTGTTTTGTTTTGTTTTGTTTTTTGTTTTGGATATTTTTTTTTTTTTTTTTTTTTTTTTGTAGTGATTCCTTGGGCAAAGATATTACTATAGAAAAATGACATGCTTCATATGGTATGCCCAGAACTGCTCTCAAGCTTGTGAGATGAGGTTCCCTTTTTCTTTCATTATCAGTTGTGGTTTCTGAAAGAAGAAAATTAGGTGTGCAGGCTACACTGGACCTAGAACCTATTTTAAACAAATTCTTCATGATTAGCAACAAGAACTAAGTATATTTAGTAGAGTGCATTTATTCCTTGAATGTTCTAGATGTGCAGTTAAGGCTCCTTAAAATATCTGTTCCAAGTAATAGTCATGCAACCATATTTAAGTGAGTAATGATGCATGACCACAATTGAAGTCAGAATATAATCCCCGTAGGGGTGATATTTGAATGAAACTTGGCTGCTGTTGTATGGCAATAAATTTGCCTCAGGGCAACTCAAATTTATTTGCATAAGATTTTTTTAGGTTGCAAATCTGCAATATCTGTTGTTAATTCTCATGAGTTCATATAAATTGAAGAATAAATGGTACTTCTATACTGGCTCTTCAGATTGGGTATTGCTTCCTCTATGTGCATATGAAAGGCACTTGTAAAATAAAGCAAAAACATCATCATCTGTATTGAATGAAATATGAATTACAAATCAACAGTGTTTTGGCTAGGAAACTTAAGTTATTCAAAGCTTGCTTCTGTATCTCCATGAAATGTGGATGGCTCTTAGTATTTGCCTTTTATGTGTAATCTTACACAGTTTTGCACACTTTTGTTATGCTTGCTTCAAGGAAACAATTCACAAACCAGAGTTAACTTTTAAAATTATTATTTAACATTTATTATCTTATTTTTTAGGTTGAGGTCCTGATTGCCATTAGCAGTGTTACCTCTCCTTTGTTGTTCACCGCTTCAGCATACTTATCCTTCAGTATCATGCAAGTGGTTGACATCTTTAAAAGTTATCCACCTGCTGTTAAAGTAGGTGTTTTTATGCAATTGAAAAATGAACCTCTATCTATTACAGTAGCAAGTTAGTAGTAAATTAGGCAATATATGAAGACAAGGTACTGCATTATAAAGGTTGAATGAAATGTTATAGAAAATATTTAACGACTTTTGTTTAACTTATGATATAATTGAAAGTATGTTACATCTATTGGCACCCCAGAATTAAGAGTTTAAAAAAAGTAGGATATTATTTTAAAGGCACAGTAAAAATAATATACAATATGCTAGACTCCTTGAGGCTTTTATAATTTGTAGCATTTAAATTAAAGATTCTAGGTCTCCTTGAAGAATACATTTTTCTGTTTCTTAGGATGTTTACTAATAGTCGGGATTGTAAGCCTGTACCTGGATTCATTCAAAGTCTGGATTGGGACAGAGAAGAAAAAGTTTGCAAAGTTTAAATTATTTTGGTATGAAGTGTTACTCATGCACTGCTGAAGAGCTTTCCAGGGCTCTACTGGCAGTGTTTACCAATCCCTGACAATGTTCAGAGAACCACTTATGGGCGTTAGACCAGTGTCAGTAAGAGTCTTTACTCTTAGCATCCACTAGTCATTAAGTAGTCTTGTAATTTTAGAAGAAAGGATGGAAAATGTTTATTAAATTGGTATCTCAGGGACTGGAAAATCAGCTTCTGAGTATGTGATCCTGTTCTTATTCTGGAGGAGTGTACTGTGTTGTTGAACCTCAGGAGTGGCCACCGCTTACATACCCTCTTTAAGTAGCTTCTCCTGTCACACATGTTGGAGACAGATGACTGCACTGTCTAGACAGTTGGTATGCCCTGCAGAGCATTTCTTATATTCTTACTCTGTGTCTGGTTACAGCAACAGTGGGCTGCTCTGCACAGGAGGATGAACAACAGAGCAGGAGTAACAGCAAGGCAGAAAAAGAACAGTAACTTCATTTGCAAGCAGGGCAGTCCTACAGCACCCCAAAAAATAGTAAAGCAAGGCAGGTCCAGCCATGGTAGCCAGGTTCAATCAATGCTTCAGTGATTGCCAGGTAAGTCTACAGTACTGAGGCAGATCTAAGGTCATCCAGGAACTCAGGTCAGCAGGGCAAGGTCAGGCCAGCAAGGCACAGGGCCAGGCCCAGGCATAGCTGGGACATTGCTTAGGCCAGAAACAGCAGTAAGACACTGTTTTAGAGGATGATTTCCTCAGTTCTGTTCTGTTTCCAGAGGAAAAGATAATTTGGCAAATTAACATTTTTTTAAAAATTACAGATCTCTTCTACTTTCAGCAAACTCAGGCACTAAAATTTTAGTTGAAACTTTATGCTGAAATAAACTGTAAATGATAATTTGAATTAAAAAATCTAGATATGAATCTTTATAGAGGTGGGGACATTATAAAATATTTTATTCTGTTATTAGTTAAAAATGTATGTCTATTTTCAGCAATCTTATGATGTACTCCTGTTGCTTCTGATGTTGATGCTGCTAATTCAGGCATGCCTTACTATTGGAACTGTAATACAGTGTGTGAATTACAAGACAAAAATGAAACTACAAGATTCATCATGGACACCATCACAGGTTAAAAAACAGGAATACAGAACAACAGAGGTATGTATTTATACCCATGAGAAAATTTGAAAATATCTATTTTAAAATAATCTTTTGGTAATGTTTTGTGGTCTTAATTTCTGATCTTAATTCAGACGACAATTAAAAGCTGTTCTATGAAACAGAATTTTGTAATCAAGAGATAATAGTTCGCTGGTTGGATGATAACTGGGCATGACATAGGGCACAGAACTGTACCCCTTAGGCTTTCCTCTTTGCTGTACAGAGCTACACCCTTAAAGATTAAAGACCCTTAAGCATGAGTAACTCATGCTTACTGCACTAGAAAGAGAGTGCTGAATTCAGTCCCTGCTCTAAGGAGAGCATCTGGACTGAAACAGCACTGGATAGAAAGCACTGGGAGCAGAGACTGGAATCAGTCAAGTCAGTAAACAGCTGCTAATGGAAAGTGGAAGCTTTGGAATTGTGTCCCCTCAGGCTGCTGAGGGTATTTGGTGTAGGTTGCTTATTTTCTGGATCTGTGTCCTGAGACTTATGTTTTGTATAAAAGATGAAGCACAGCAGCACTTCACTGCTGCAAGTCACATTTTGGAGCATAGGTCATGGCACGGCTGAACACGTCTCTGCTGAGGATTATTTACAAAAATATTCCTGGTTTGTGAGTCACTGAAAAACTGGGCGAGTTAAATGCTAAAAGGAGCACTTTCTCCACAAAAGCAACACTTTTTTTGCTTACCTTTTAGTATTTAAACACATGAATAATGTTATAGGTGAAGTTGCAGGTCCCTTTGGCTTCTCAGAAGTCTGTGTTCTTAGGCAAGGCCTTAATTTGCTTGCATGTACGTAGGTGAATCTTGCTTCAGTTGCACCACTAGGGGCTGCTTCTGGCTTTGGGCTTAAAGGTTTAGGTGTGAGGGCTTTCAGTCATGTTTTAGAAAAAATCTCGAAAAAGTATCTTAAGTAACAAGTTTAAAATAGGAATTTGGCCAAATTTCTTTGACCCAAATGTTTCAAATATTATACAATTTACACTATTATGTTTTATATCCTAAATATAAACTCTGTAATATACAAAACTATGTGATTTACAAACGTATAGAATATTTTAATAGCTCTGGCTGTAACTATTCACATTTGCATTCTCCTAGCTTCTCTCAGCTATTTATTTGCTTGAACTTCAGGTTTTAATCAAAACATTTTTTCATGTTTGCATTTGTCTGAAATTTTTTTGCTTTTAGGTTTCCAATAATACCTTAAAGGATTTTGACAAAGATAAAGCTTGGAAAGCAGTTGTGGTGCAGATGGCTCAATAGTTTGGATTCTACAAATGCAGGCAATACAGCACAATCCAATACAGTCAATCAACTGAATTAAGGTTTAAAAACTTTTCAATTTTTAAACAGCAATATAGTTGCAGCAGTAGGAGCCATGGAATAACACAGTAAATGATGTATCTTTCTAATAATTTCAAAATACCTTGATAATATTTTTAACGTATCTGTCTTTTCTGTTGGTATCTGTAGTCTAGAGTTGCTTTAGAAGATACCTTTAGAAAAAGGTAATGAGTCACATGGATTTATGCGGATGGCAAAGTAAAATATTGCAATACGTAGTAGGCTTCATATATTTGCAAGAGATTGTTATAACTGCAGTTATGCAGTCAGTGTGACTGATAAATGCTTTTGTAAAGTTATGAGTACAAGTCATAATTGATGTTTTTGCTTATACTTCACTTTTGTAGGAGTTGTAAAGTTGTTCTGCATCTTATTGCTTTTATATAAATAAAAGTCTTTATTATGTGGAAACTCGAGAATGTGGATTGACATTCTAATCAGAGAGGTGACTACAGAATATTCTTTCCCATTAAACTTCAATTTCTGGACTATTAAAAGGGGAAGTGGCATTTTCTGAGTGCTGGGACACAAAAGCTACTAGCCAAAACAAAAACATCCAACAAACAGAAGCAATTGGCCAAATAACGGGAGATAATACTGACATTAAAAGAGGATTTTTTCACATAGGAAAACTTATTTTTAGGTATATTACTTTTCATTTATTTATTTTCCTAACTATCTTGAAAACCTATGAAATGTAGCTGCCCTGAAACAAGGGACGTCCCCCATACAGATTACCTTTTCCTATAGCTGAACTGTGTGTATGATCATGTAGATTTCAAACACTATTAGAATTTCCATGTTAATAGGAATTTTGGTGTAACCAGGGTGATAGCTGCTGACAAGATGGTGGTGGGATTATTTTTTCCTGTTTTTATCATTTTATTGATGATTTTTGAGAGGTTAAAGACTTCGAAGTTCATTCTTTTTTTAATCTGAAATAACTCAGATAATTTCATTTGTTCAGAGCATGCTGTAAAGCTTAACTCTTTGCTTTGGAGAAGGGGAAAGAAAAAGAAAAAGGTGTGTAGAGTGCAGAGCCTTTCAGGTACACTAGCATGTTTCTTTTCATTTTGGGAAAGCTGGCAGTTATTATGGGATTTAAATACATGGAGGGTACTCTTTCAAGTTTAGAGCAGTCCTTCTTAAGAGCTTGTACACAGCAACCTCCCTGTCCACCTAAAATAATAGGCTATGCTTTTGGTCCAGAGTAGTACATCAACAACCAGAGGCTGCAGCTGCTGTTTCTTAAACATTGCAAAATTTCATGCCTGTACTGGTGGTACTTGTGTGAACATTCTCTCAACCTAACAGCTAATTGATTTTATATCCGCCACAGTCCTACTGATTTTGCAAGTAGGAAAAGTTAGGGTTTGATGGTACACTATTTTTTTAAAGCTGCAAAGAAATAATGACAGTTCTACCTAAAAATAAACATCTAAACAACTTTCTAAATATCATACATGAAAGTGGAGAAAGACTGTAGACAGTGTAGAATTTCTTCATGAATTATTGTAAAGTGAAAAGATAGTAATATGCAGAATAGTGCAAATGTAACTTGACTGTTTTCTTAGTGCTTTGTTTTCCTTTATGTGGTCAAACATTTTGCCTTTGTTTAACTGAATCTTGTTCTTTCAGAGATTATCTGTTTCTTTTCTGTCAAGTGATGATTAGCTTTGGTTATCCAGGTTAGATATAAGGAGATACTACTTTTGTAAATGATTTGGGTGGGAAAAGAAATTAAGTGAAGTTGCACAGCTGATGGAATTTCCTTTTAACAAAATGCTTATACCAACAAAGCAGACAAAGGCACTTTAACCTCCTTTTGAGTCAAATGGCTCGAGGTGCTCTCTTCTAAAAAGTGAGATTCTTTTAAACAGCTCCTTTTTTTTTTTTTTTTTTTTTTTTTTTTTTTTTTTTTTTTTTTTTTTTTTTTTTTTTTTTTTTTTTTTTTTTTTTTTTTTTTTTATTTCTTTTGGGGAACTAAAATGATTTAGTGTTTTATTAAGAAGTGAAGAAAATAGCATTCATCAAAAGAAAGAGAGAAACTAAATAGGCTAAACAGGATGATTGAGTTAAAATATGGATTGACCCTGAGTAATGGTTGAGATATATGACTGTATCTGAGGTTTTGTAGTCATCTTAGATTAACAAGGGTAAGGAATAGATGGGAATAAAAAAAGAGGTTGTCATAGAGCTGCCAGCCATAGATTCTGCTTTCCAGTGAAGATGAGCACCCCAGGGCTCTCTGCCTGGCCATGGCTCCCTTCCTGCTCTGTTCAGCACAGTGGAGCCTGGACAATCTGCCAGCTGCCAGGACTTCTCCCTGCATGCCTGGTAAATTAGGAGCCCCACCATGGATACCCCTCCGGAGGCTGAATTTTCTCATACCCTGCAAGAAGGAAAATCATGGAGGTAAGAGGCAGGCTTTTAAAATCATATCTAATGTTGGGCTGGCTGCTGACATGAAAAGCATTTCTCAGGCAGAGAAAGTTTCACTGTAAATATCACTCTGTGGGCCAATGTTTTTGTAACTCAAAACAACACCCTCCCATATGCCCTTCTTTACCAAGGAATTTTTTGTATTGATGTTTGACAGAGAGTAAATCTAGATGGCTTGAAGCTTTAATTAGAGTCTGCTGGTAGATGATCTGTTTCCACAACACAGCTAGAAAGCCTGTTCAAAGGACAAAAATCATACCCCTCTCTGAGGTCAGCCTGGTAAGGTAAATGTGTATGTGCCAGGTTAGAAGAGTTTCTGCTCGGAAATGCCTGCCTTGCTGGTTATCACTAGAATTAATGCCATGGGCTGCTGCTTAGCTTATACCAGGAGTTAGGTTCCTAGCTTAAAAAGATATAGCCGTGGGTAAAATAAAGCAAAAAAGCAGACTGAAGCATCTCCTGAAAAAAAAATTGTGTGCACATGGTGCATGAATGCTTCCTCAGCTAAAAATTTAGCTAGGAAAAGCTAGGAAAGTGAAGGGAAAACGTGCAGTTTTAAGAGCATATTTTGATCCTCTCTGCAGGTGAATTTCTTGCAGCATCTCTCCAGAAACAAGAACACACTGTTGACTTTTGATATATATTTTTTGTTTTCATAGTAACTTGCTTCATAAGAACAGGCACGTGAGGGGGAAAACTGCAGTTTGGATCTAATTTATCAAATCTTACCTTTGGTGTTTCTATCAACTGTTTTTCTGTTTAGACACTTGACTAGTTAATGGTTAGAAAAACAATATGTCTGTGGGTTCATTGGACCTAAGCTACTGATATGAACCTGGGCTTACAGTGCCTTTGGGTGCTCAGCTGGAATGAGAGATCTGGATGAAGTGACCCACTGCCTTCCCACAGCAGGAATTTTTTTAGGAATGCAGAGCTCTCTGTATCCAAGGGTGTCCTTGTGCCAAATGCACCATGCATATGGGGTTTTTTATGCACGTGTGTTCTGCATGGGTAAGTCTAAACTGGTAGGAGTTTTTTAGATATTTCTTATAATATTAAGAAGATGAATTAGCTGATCTAACTCAGTGCTGAATGGGGTTGTCTCCCCTTCCTTTGTCCTAGCTGGGGCTGGTATCTATTAGACTGGCAGAAAATAAATATCGATTAAGAATTGAATAGTATCCTGCTGATTTAGCCAGGTTAGCACACAAGCAGACTCATAGGGGCTATAAGATCTTGGCTATGTCTTCATACCAACTGAATGTAGAACTGGACTTCTACCTCATTGGAGGAAGATCAACAGGTTTTTTGTCTTTTGTTAGCACTTCTTTTGACCTTTCCCATCACATTCCTTGTCTATGTTTTGCCTTGATGATATGCCCTTCTCCATTCCCTGTTTGAAAAAGTAGACTTGCACATGATCCATACCAGGAATGACAACTTCAAACTGACCATGTAATCAGTTTGTCTGTAGATCACTGTAAATAATAGCTGGAGTCTCTCAGGTAAAAGATTGCATGTTTCGTGATCTGGATCTTTTGTTTTTAAACACATGGGATCAAAATAACAGAATCTAAATTGGTTTCAGAAACTGGAATAGTCAGGCTTCCCTGGTAGCTGCTTGGGTTTTATAATGATTTCCTGTTTTTTCAAACATTGTAAGTAATTTTGGTTATTACTGAGTGGGAAGTGCCTCAGGGAGACACTGAGGAAAAAGAAAATATTAGTATAATCCATTTTATAAATAGTAGTATCCAAGGTAAAGTATCTTCAAAATATGAGTTTTGGATTTTTTTTTTCCCCTTTACCTGTCTAATTCTGAGATATTTCACAGTAAACTGTTTTTATGCCCATATATTTATAGGAAAGGCAGCCAAGGAGTGAAGTAACAGTGATAGAGCTGAATGTGCTGTGATGAATGAGATTCATGCAAAAGGAAAAACATGCCTTCTATCTTTAAGCAATGAAGAAAGAAATGCCCATGAGAACAGTTTGTGGCTAATTATTTCCTAATCAGTATTTTGTTAATATCTAATTATTTCCATCAAATATAAGAAAAAATTGCTTTTCATACTTATTTTTTCAAGACATGAAAATATCTTTATTTTATATATTTTATATAAAATATCTTTATTTTATTTTATAAAGTATAAAATATCCTTATGTAATGCTTACTAGAACTTTTCTCAGAGTGTTTTTTAAAATATTTATTTCCTACTCAATCTTTCTGTTTCATTAGTTCAAAAATTACAGCTTCAGTAATGAACCGATTTTAATTGTTTTCTGTTCTATAAAGATAAACTGTTTCTGGAGGAAAAAAAGCAATCAAAGTGATACTGATTTTTTTTTAAAATTATTTTTTCCCTACCCAACTCTGATTTTAAAATCTGCTGTAGCTCCTTTTTGTGGTTTAGCCCCAGCCAGTAACTAAGCCCCACACAGCTGCTCACTCGCTTTCCCCAATGGAATGGGAGAGGGAATGAGAAAAGTGAGAAAACTTGTGGGCTTAAAGCAAAAACTGCACACACAAGTGAAGCAAAACGTGGGCAGGCTGGTGTTCAGGTATCCTCAGGAAGGCAGAGCTCCATCACATGTAACAGTGACTTGGGAAGACGAATGTCATCACTCTGAATATCCCCACTTCCTCCTTCTTCCTCCAGCTCTATATGCTGAGCATAACACCATGCTGGAATATCCCTTGGGTCAGCTGGGGTCAGCTGTCCTGGCTGTGTCCCCTTCCTACTCCTTGGGTGCTCCCGGCCTCCTTGCTGGTGGGGTGAGGAGCAGAAAGAGCCTTGACTCTGTGTAAGCTCTGCTCAGCCACAATGAAAACATCCCTATATTACCGATACTGTTCAGCACAAATCCAAACCACAGCCCCATACTTGCTACTGTAAAGATAATTCAGTCTATCCCAACCAAACCCAGCACATTCCTAACCCAAGAAACACATTTAAATAGATGTTTGGTAGCGGCTGTTTTCTCAAAAGTGCAGAGTGCTTAGGTTTAAATAGTCCCTGGTCTTTCTTTCTCCACTATTTTGAACTACAGAGGCTGAAATCCCAATACTCAGAGTTTGCAGGGATTTGTACTACCTGTATGTTATGGAAAGGGAAAATAAGTGTTAAGGCACCATGTGAATAGGATAATTTGCTGTTTTGTATTGCATGGTTTTCCGCTTTATGCCATCAGACTTTGGACATCCAGAAGGAGCTTGGAAATTTCTGCAGCTCCTGAATCTTCCTGCATTACCAACTCTTGCTTCCCAGCAGCTACAAGAGGCCAACTGCTTCTGCAGAGGCTGAATTGCTAGAGTTTGCCCCAATATTTCTGGTTTTCAGAAGTGTCCCCAGAGAGGAGGTGCTGATGGAGTGCCTCCTCCCTCTGTGTTTCCTACCTCTATACTGTCTGTATCAGCTGGACTTTCCTACTGGGCCCTATTGACAGTGCAGGGATAGTCACAGGTTCTTGGTTGTTCCTGGGATCACCACTTGACAAATAACCAGGATTAATAACTACTCTGGAGCTTGTTTTTCTAGACAAAGGCCTTGACTCACTCAGGCTCAGCTCTGAGGATATGTACTCTTTGCCAGCAATCCTGGTTTAAATTATTCATCATGTTCTGCTGCTCATTTGCCCATTTCCATTGAAGGATGTGGAAAGAGTCTCATTTATTTCAATATGGCTCATCTTGAAGTTTTTGTATTTATTTTGTGTTCTTTCTAACATCTGATTTATATAAAAAATTACATGAAAGCAGAGTAATTTTTATTTGCATTATATAAACACTGAAGATTGAAATGTGAAAGAAAAAAGATAGCATTAAAACTTTAGCCTGCTCCATACTGTCTGCTACTACACTGAGCTTCACTAGGACACCTGTGATGCTTCAAATTGATCTGCCTAAAAAACACCCCCAAACTACCCAAATTGCACAAAATCACTCTTTGTTCTGGAAGAGTTTTAAAGCTGCATTGGTATCCTGACTCAGTTTACATGGCTTCACACTCTCAGTTCAACTGAAGGATTGAGATGCATCAGTGCAGGACAACAGCTAGCATTGTTGCTGCTTACATCTTTTAAATCTTACACCAGACTACTTATTTTTTGAGGGCTGCATAACATCAATTTGTTGATGGTTTCCACTCTGCCAGTCTTTCCAGACTTCCCCATATCACTGTCATTTGCCGGTCCATTCTTTTTAAGTGTATAATCTGAAATCTTCCCCTGCTGACCTCAGCTGAAATTTTAATTGTTGGGATAGAATTTTTCTTTCAAACCTTCCAGGATGTTAAAGGGTACTTTCTGTTCTAGAAACTGCTGGTGTCCTTGTGTTAACCTCCATTTTTTTTGTGTGTATCGTGGCCCAATACTTTGATATCAGTTCTATTTATAACCTGATCCATAGATCTGGTATCTAGACACAGACTATATATTTTTTTTTTCTAAAATCCAGTCTGTCCTAATAATGATGTATTAGGAATTAAAAGGTGAGCCATAATTGTACTCATGGAGATGTGTTGGAGTGTGAGAGAATCCCTTCCCTGCTGCACATTTTTTTTTAAATGCACAAAAATTAATTTTTACCCCCAAACCAGACAAATACAATTTGGTAGGATTTTTAGAAAGACAGTTAAGATAAATAGATTTAATAATTTATTTACTTTTAGTTGCAACTCCTCCACATTTGCTAATAATTCCAGTTTCTCTGAGCTTTAAGTTCATAAAAGTATAGTTTGTCTACAAAAATTTTGGAGCATCGTGAATATGCTTTATTTTTTATTATTATTTTACTGTTTTTTCTGAGTGGATTTTTTTGAACACTCAATTTTTTGGTTTTTTTTCTTTATAATTTTATTAACGATTTCATAGTGGTCTAAAATAATTTTCTTAATAATTTAAAAATATTCTTTATTTTATTTCTTTAATAATGCACAGGACTTTCAGCAACCTAATTTGGAACTAGATTATTTTTCAAATAATCTTCTAGCCCAAACCACTTTATGATTGTATGATTCTAATCTTAGGAAAAGAAAGTCTTCAGCATCTGTGGGTTGTACCTAGGCTGTAAGCAGTGCTCCTAAGGTGCTGCCTACTGTGACAGTTGCTGTCATTGCTGAATACTTGTGACTCTTGAGGGAAAAGGTCGGGGTGAGAGAGGAGAGAGAGGGTCCTCTTGAATCACATAGATGAATTGAGTAGTGGTTGTCTTTGGACAGTGAATCAGTAACTTGTTGAAGCTTCTGTTTTACCAGCCTGTCTTGTGGCTCTCTGGGATATAGGTGCCCTTCTGGTACCTTGTAGGCTCACTCTGGACAGGAGATGTAGGCACAGTCCTGGAAAAGTGCAGTTCCCAGGTAGCTCTGAGTCATTGTATTTTGTTGAGATGACAGTAACACCTCACACAGCTCCACTCCAGAACATGCCTGACATGACAAGAAGCTGTCAAGTTATAAACAGCTGTCCTTTGGTTGATGTGAGTGGTTCTGAGGCAAGATGTCTGTTGCCTGGAGCAGGCAATACCACTGCACATGGAGTTAAAAGAACAGCCAGGGGACTGTGCTGGCCATGGCCCCTCATCTCTAGACAGCTGTTATAATATAGTATGTGTGCCTGTGTTGGTGAAACTGAAAAGTATGTACTGATATATCACAGGATCCTCTTGCAAAATGTAGTGTGAATGTGGCTATTGTGCTCCAAAGAAGGCTGGGACTTCTCCGATATGGATGTGACAGGGACATGCCTTCCAGGGTAGACATTGACATGGTAATTTAACAAAGTCAGAATATAATGTAGCCAAAGCAGAAATTTCTTTGGAGTTCTGTGCTTAAGCTCCAACACATCAGGTCACAAAATCCATTTCTGGCTGCTTAGGTATGTCTTGCGATGCATCTGTCCTAACTTTCATTTTCAAATAATGTTTCTTGTAGACCCTTGACCAGCAGTGGAATTATATTAGTGTTCTCTTTTGAAGTGGGCCAAGTACGTATCCAAGCATGCAAAATTTGTGAAGACAGACTAAGTAAGAAAAAGAGACCTGAGCTGATGGTCCAGAGATCAAGCTTGACCCAAGAGAAAATGGGGAATACAAAAGCCTGGATTTTACTCTGTACTCTAGGGTCTACCTCTGCATTTTATTAAAAACACTGAACAACCAGGCCACCATCCTGAAATGTGCAAGTTTTGGTATCAAACCTTCTTGGACCGTGAAATGTTTAGATTCTGGCATTTTTGTGTTCTTGACCAGTGCTCTAATAAAGATTTAGGATGCAAAATATCTGTGTTACCAAAGTGCAAAAGGAGGCCCTTCCTATTAAGGGTTTTTTACGAGTCTTTTTCTGAAGGTGGAGGGAACATTGGTAGAAACAGAACAGGATCTTTTGCTATCATCTGTTCTTCAGGGATAAAGTAATGAAGCATCAAACTAAAGACAAATGTGGATTAAAATATAGGTAAGGTATAGTAAGTAACAAGGACAAAAAGACATCTGTTAGGAAGAAATTATTTTCAAAAGTATGAACAAGAGTCCCAGTTGAGCAGGGAGCCTAAGAGATAGTGTCACTGTAAATTTCAAATGCACTGATGTTTCTACATAACTGTTAGTTTTCAAAAAATGTGGCATGGGTTAATTATACTGCCCAGCTTTTGGTGAGAATCTTAACGGGGGTTCCAAAACCTGATGTAATAAAAACAGTGGATGAACATAGTAATTCCAGGATACAAATTATGCAGAAGCTGTAAAGTAGCTAGTTTAGACATTTTTTAAAAAAAGGTTCAAATGAAGCAAATAACAAGGTAGTTGTTGCCTGTTGAACTTAATAACAGCTTCAGTCCACACAGAAACTGTCTTGACTGAAACATTGTTCCTGCATAGAAAGAGTACATTGGTAGAGCTGTGCTACGATCGGCTTTATGCAGAATGTGACAGAGGTGTTCTAAGAAATACCAGAAACAATAAGAGAATCAAATTTCATAAGGTGAATGACACTGTTAATTTCTATGGAAACTGGAGGTAAATGATACACTAAGGAGAGTCAAAATGGTGTTTGTTAGAGAGTAAAACATCCTTGACCTGCTCACTCCTGAATATTGTCTTCAGGACTCCTATCTTACAAAAGAGTATAGTAAAAATGAAGAGGTGTATTACTTATCATAGAAAATATAGAGGAGGTATGCTGGAAAACAATACAACTGTATTTTGGCAAAGGTGAGATGAGAATGGGTATTCCGTGTTTTTTTAAAGCAACAAGGGGGAACCTGACTGAATTATTTGGAAGCAGTTTTAAAATAAAAACAAAGCAAATAAACATAGTTTAATCACACAACTCACTGCTCCAAGAAGTTTTGAAAACCAAAAGGATAAATGATGCAAAGAGCTGTTTTACTAATATCTTTAAGAAAGTTCCAGAAGCAGCTATTAAAACCAGTGATCTCCATGTGGCTTTTGGTTCAGTAAATCCGTAAGATCCAGGTCATTGGAACATGTCAGCATACATTGTTAAAATAATCCATGTAAGTAGGATATTTCACTTCTTATTTTTTCTAAGCATCTGTTACTGATACACAGGAGAGTGGGTTGGGCAGATTTTTGATTTGGTGTGGTTTTGTGCATAGATGTGTCACATCCTGCTCCTGTGAGCACTCTGGATTCATTGATGCCTGTGCTCAAAGTTTTCCTGGACCTATTTGATAATGGGTCAGTGGGCTTTGAGGGTCTTTTGGTGGTCTCAATCCACCTCTACTGGATTGACCCTTCCTTGACAGCTCCTGCCTGCTTGTTGATATCACTTCAGTGCTTGCTCTGTCCTTTATGTGGTCACCATGGACCAGAACAGGGAAGTGGGCCCAGAAGGGTGCTTCCCTACCTCCATAAGGCCCCCATTTCCAGACACAACCTGTTTTAACTTCCCTGCTTGAGTGGCCATTAGTGTTTGAGGCATAGCAATGCAGTAACTGCTTAATGTCTGAGCTTCTGCGAGTTGACAAAATTTAGTCATTTTTTAACAAAAACATTTAAATTACATTTTGTTCAGTATGGCGATTGATGCTGCTTATCTAAAAATAAAGTATTGGAAAATTGACAAACTGGACTCACATGAAGTATCTAAAATACAAGTACAGTTGATACATTGGCAGAGTAGATGTATTTTATGTGTAAAGCCAAATCCTAGCAGATGCTGTTAGTTGTATATTCCCCACTGTAGCTGATATAAAAGGTTTTGTAAGAGCACTGAGTACTTGGGTCCTGGCACTGTCCTACTGAAAGATATCTCTCAGTGGCGAGCAAGCCGTCTCTGTGGAAGAAAACTTCCCATTCCCCTTGGGCATATCACATGTAGTCTCCATATGAACCAGAGCGTGTGTTTTTGAAATACTTGTTCCTTACGATGGGTAGTGGGACTATATGAAAGATAGCACCCAGAGAGGCATTCCTGGGCATTTTGTTGTGCTAACAAGTATTGAGGTGTTGTGACTCACTCCTACCCTGCTTTCACAATTGGTGGTGTTGAACTTTGAAAAAACATGCATATTTCTCAAAGCTGCAGATAGGCTATAGAACAAGACGCTTCTATTGATACAATTAGATAATAACTGAAATAAGTTCAAAGCACAGATTTCTAGGGTAAAAGAACCTGGTATCCCTGCTGATGAAAAAGAAGAAACTAGTCTTTCAGGACCACCCACCTCAGCAAAGCTGGTTTTCTTTTTATTAAATTCACTAGAAAACCAGGAAAATAAGAATGCATTTGAATACCCATGAAGTTGCCTGGTACATAAGTCTAGAAACAAAATTCCCATTATATATGGAATTTATATATGGAATTTACAGAAAAGAAATCTGTTGATCTGATCTAATGCTGATGTGATGAAATCCAGAGGGAAGAGGCTTGTACTGTGATTTTCAGAAATCACTGTTTCCTATTTTTCACTCTGAAACATGTGAAATGAGTTGAGCATGCTTTCTATTTCCCAGAACTAGCAATTTTCTGTCTTTGGAAAGTTTTAGAGGGAGGAGCTCAGAGGTGCTGTGGGAGGGACTAAAATTCATATTAAAGTTTTGGCACGAGAGGGAGAATTGTCAGAGTAGAAGGTTTCTTCTGAGGTTTTGCTTTTTTAATTTTTTTTTTTTTTTCAATTTAGGATGATAGGTATTTATGTTCAGATTCTTCTAATCATTCTCTTTTGGAATGCTGATTGTCAGATTATTCCCAGGATTGAAGAATGTGGACTTTCATGTTCTCAGGTAATCTCTTACTTGTTCCAATTTGCTGTCTATTAGTATAGTAGTTATATGCTGCCACAATAATTGTAGGAAAAGCAAAAATAGAAAAATATTTCAGCTGTCCTGAACATTCACTTTATATTCCTGTCATTCTGAATTAAGTATCCAAAGTGGCAAAGATGGCTCTGAAAGGGTGCAAAAAAAAAAGCATCTTTCCACTGTTTTCCACTGCTGCTGTTTGTTTAAAATCTGTCTTTTGTATTTGAAAAAATTATTTTGTTCATATCCACTACTTTTTCAGAGTCAGTTTTTACAACAGCAGTGGTGCCAAAGAGATGAGAGAGGGAGGAATGGGAGGTTTCAGAAATTCCTAATTATGTTAGGAATATTTGAAACACTGACTTTCCTGTGAATAAATGAATTAAGCGTGAGAAAGAGTAAAACGTGTTTTTCATTTTGTGGGTTGAATGTAACTTCAGTATCAAATTTAATGACTTCTGTATGTGCATGAAAGGAGTGTGAACCATACCATCTCTTTAATAGCTTTGGATTTTGTATGATTCCAACTATCCCCGCAAAGGGGCAGTATGGAGATACTCTGCTCCTCTTGGCATTCTGAAATTGTAAGCATAGAGTACATTGAAAGAGAAATTTTTAAAAAAGGATTATATAGGCAATCTGACTTTTGGTCTTAGTGGGGGATGATAACTGTGTACTAGCTACAGAGAAGTGAAATTGATAGTATGAAGGAATCTGGCTGTCTGTATACACTGCTTGAAGATGTCAGTATTTAGGACAGGCAGTGAGACATTCTAAAGATTGTTTAAATGTGGTGGTGCTACTCAGATATTAAGCTAATTCATATTATAGCAATTTTTATATATTTTATATGTGTGGCCTAGAAAAACAGTAGGAATAAAGATGCTTATAAAATACGAGACTGAGCAAAAAAAGCCCTCTCTATATTTAAATATTCATGTATTATAGTTAATGTTCCTGTATTCAAATTCTGTAGTCTATATCTATTTAGATGTTCTTAGAATCGTATAGCCATAAGAGATTAATATCTAGATGTACCTGAACACTTTTAAAGAATTTTTATGTACTTAGGTTCGTGAATGCAAATACACATCTATTTTAAATAATTTATGCTCATTGGTCCGCTGCAATGAGAGTTTAAAATAGAAATGATTTACCATTCTAATTTATCCCTCTAAAGAGTGTAGGACTATGGGACTCAGCGTGTAAAAATCAATACCAACATTTTTTGATGAGTTTCAATCTAGGGGACAGAATTTACCTCTGGGGACCTTAACAGGTATCTTTCTCTGTCAGACCTTAGGTATGTATGTTACCAAGACTGATTCACTAATTGCCTATGATATAGACACAACCCTGAGGTTTGGCAGACTGGATCCCTTTCTTTGCCATCAAGAGTCTGTCTTACACTTTTTCCAATAATGAAGATTGATTAACTGAGAAAGGTCTTATTTGCAGCGGAAATACATTGTTTCCAGTATAATGGAATCAATCAATCAATCAATCATTTGTGATATTAGGGACAGGACTCAGTTCATGTGCTGTATGTGATGTTTCTGCTAGTTGTATTCAGTAGAATCTTGAATACATTAATGACAAAAATGTTTTCTCAGAGGGAAAAATAATGATCCCAACAGGATAAATTACTGCCAGCATAGCATTTTCAATCTAGTGCAAAGCATTTTAACTAAATGAACTTTAGGGTCTCATGACTGGCTTGTTAGAGGAAACTACTTTTCCTTTTCCTTTGAAAGTAACTTCAAATTCTCTGCATAACTGACCATGATTTGTGGGCTCAGTCCAATTCAGGAATTATTCTAAAAGGGAGCAGTCAATCTTCCCCATGATGAGTAACTCAGTGTTCCTCATAGGGGTACTAGTCAGGGGTTACAGTTTGTCTGTGTGAAATATGTGTGTGCTGCCTTCTGCTACGGCACATCAAGTCACAAAGTAGAGAACCAATGACTTGTTTCTAGCAATTTCCTTAATGTGATAATGAGACACTGTAATTTTAAAATTATCAGAGATTTCTGCAGCTGCTGTTTTTACAAGTGAATATTACAGAAAATTATGTTTTTTTCTTGTGAATTTTTCCTAAAGTTGGTACAGTAAATTTCTCTTTTGCATTCAAACTTGAGGCTGTGTGGTTTTTCATAAAGCAATAGGGGGATGAAAAGCAATTAATTAGCATTTTTCTGCATTTTTCAAACTGTGGGTATTGTCAGAAGGTTTTTAGCAGGTTTAATAACTGAAACTGTTGAGTTTGACCAGTAGACTAGATTTTAGTGTGTCTGTGTCCACTGGATATTTGTGAGCAGTTTTGACCTCCGTGGGTACTCCTTATCGGAGTAAAGCACTGGCTGTACTTAAGAGGGAAATAGTGATATAACTATTTTGAGGCATATGACTTGCAAAGCACCTGCCTTGAACTGTTTAGATTTTGAATCTTATCACACCTTTATGAATCATTCTTGGTTTACCATGGGTATTCAGAGAGATATCCTTGCATTGCCTTGTATAAGGCACTGTTCAGGTTTCATTACTGTAACACAACCTGTGCATCTGTTCAGTACAGGAAAGGAAAAAAATAAAAGAACATTGGATGTTTATGCCAGTATTACATGGAATTTTAAAGAGCATGAAAAATATGGAGCTGTGGGTTGAATGATGGCAAATGAACGACTAAGCTTTTATTGCATGTTATGATTTTTTCTCTTTTATTTTAAGAGCTTGGCTTTAGAGCTCACGTGATACTCTAGTATTCAAAGTTTAAATGATGTGGGCATGTTCCCCATGCCCCACCCAATAGCAAACACAGTTATCAACCAAGTTTCCTTGTGAAAGCATAGGGGAATCCCAGCCTGCAATTGGAATTGGGTTTGTGCCCTACTCATTTTACAATCCACATTGTTTGCAAGCTGTACACAAAGAAATAGGCTTATGCCAAATTTGATTCAACAGCTGGTAAAGATCAAGAGCACTGCATTTAAAAAACAATCCCCAGAAAACGATGAAATAGTATTTGTGTTGTCTGCTATTTAATGCAGTAATGCTTCCAAAGTCTGTGGCTAAAGAAGGAAACCCTAAACTGAATCTGGGATTTCCCTTTAATTATAAAGGTTATTGGCAGCAAATTCTTGATAAAACTGCTGCTTGTTCCTGCTATTCATAATCAAAATGTGTGGTGTTTCTTTACTGGATATTTATAGCATGGATCAGTCCATTCTTGCTGAATATTACATACTGCAAAACCAGTGATATAGTATGGCCCTTAGGCCACAAAGTCAGCTGACATAAATTGGTATTCTTTGTTCATTATTAAGCAATTTATATTTTAAAAGTGATCCCAGGCCTTTAGAAAAGACATGATAATGTAAGCGACATAATTCATTTGTCCTCTAAAGTCTGATTGAAAACATGATTTTAGACATGGAAAATGTCTAAAGAGACTGATCAGAGACCTGACTTCCTCTGGGTGAGTGAGAGAGATACACCATGAAATCCCGTCACAGGAATATGATTCAACACACTTTTTTTTGTATGCACTGATATACCTGATGACTGAAGGAGATGCATAAATATATAAAACATATCCTCTGCTAATATTTGCTGAGGTGCAGTACAATCCACCAGAGCATGCCCTAGATGGAAAGCCTGGGGTCTACCTCCCTGCCTGTCATCGACTCACTTGTGTGGCCCTCTTCAAGTCATTTCATTTCTCTGGTTTTCACAAATATAAAAGAGCGCTGACCTTCCTGTGTGGTGTGTCTTAATTATATGTTTTCATTAACTGCTTTGAAAATTATAATTAAGAGTTACGTACTCATTCATCAAAACAGTCATACTTAAGGGGCTCAGTCATTTTGAGTCATTGTATTAGAGTGATACTAACCCATTTGCTTAGATCTCCTTGCTTGCCTTCTCTGCTGGTACTTAGGAGAGCAGCAGTTTAGCAAATTTGGGTGGCTTATCTCTTGGACTGTGTTTCACATTTGCTCTTTCAGTCAAAAATAGCTTGGCAATGACATAAGACAGCTTTCTGTTGTGTCCTATGTCACTGGTTGGGTGCTGTCACATTTCCTCACCCCCTGAAAAGGAAACAGCCTGTGACAGGTACAAACAGGGACTTACTGCAGTGTTCCTCAATGTTACAGCATGTACCACCAGCTCCTGTAAGAGAGGTGGAGATGGAGAAAGCTCTGCAATTCAGATCTAGCAAAAAATTCAATGGTAGATTTTGTGCTTTTTCCCTTCTCTCTTCCTCAGGAACTCTGGAAAAAGGTTGTAAGGTCTGGAAAGAGACTAGCCACTGGAATAGCAAGAGCAGAATACAAGCAGTCGTGAAAGCTGGAGGTGCAGACTTAACAGGTGTTGGAACTGGAGCTGACAAAGTGTCTTGGAACTAAAACAAGGCAGCACTAGAAGCTTCACCATGAGATATCAGCATCAGTTCCGTGCAATCAATACCCATAGCAGGAGACACATATTTAAAAAACCCAAAAAGGGATATATAAGCAAGGTCAGCAGAAGATGGGAGCAGCTGGCCTTTATTATTAGCAGTGAATTTTAGCTCACAAATCTCTCTCAGCCCTATTCTTAGGAATCTGATCTATCCTTCGGCTCCATTTGGACCCAAAACTAAGTAGTGGGTATTGAGACTTGGAAGTAGGTGCTTTCCACAGCTGTCTGACTGCTTTGCAGTTGGAAAACTACTTGTGATTTGATCAAATCTGGGTGGGACAGGTTTTTTAGGAGTGGTAATAACTTTAATGAGACCATGTGGTGTGACCTAGCTGGAATTCTTGCAGTAAGGTCTAGAAATAGTTTAATTTGTACTTTTGTGGAGCTGGCAGTGCTGTACCTGTTACATTGTCATGTCTGTTTATACTATTCCATTCTTCCTCTCCTGCCAGAGTGCCTGCGCATGCAAGAGAACCAGGGATGATCAAAAATGAGAAGGACCAAAAAGAGGCTTAAAACACTTCTTTCTAAGGATAGGTTTGGATACTCTCCTGGCTTTTTGGCTCAGCATTGAAATGCTAGGCTTTGGTGATGGATGGATGGAAAGATAGGTAGGTAGATAGATAGATAGATTTAGACCTAAGAAATGTTTTTCCTCCTATCTCTGCCTGAAAATGCATTGGTTTTTGGAAGCCATAAATTTCTGTGTGCTGTGTTGTGGCTCAGTGGTTGTTCAAACTAGGATCCCACATTTGAAGTTCTATGAGTTTTGTTACCATTATCCCCACAAGATCCCTAGGTTTTATATACCAACCTGTTACAGATTTAGTTTTCGCAGACTGTTACAGACATAGTAGTTTTCATAATGTCAGAAAAATATATTTCCTTGTAAAACTTTTTTTTTTCTGATTTTGTTAACATTTATAGGCTATTTTTTGAAAACCAGGAAGTTATTTGCCATCTTAAAAATACAAACCAGAAAGTATGCCCCAAACTGCAGTGTGTTGCTGAGGAAGTTCCAGATCAACTCTGGTCTGCTTGGCTAGGAATGATCACAGAACCAGTAAATTCATGTATGCTCAGATGTAATACAGACACATCATAGCACTACCCCTGCATTCACAACCATAGGAATTCACTGGGCCAGAATTTTCTGAGGTCATGAATAAACTGGAAAGTCATAGTAACTAATGATGCTGAGCACTGGGATAGATTGCCTGTGGAGCTTATAGAGATCTCCACACACACTAAGAAACTATAGCTATGTTTAATGTAGCTCACATATGTCTCACATAAAGGTCATTCTTCCTAACGCAGAAATGCAGAGTAGATGATATCTTGAGTTTTCTTCTAAGACAAGTGTCTCTGATTTCTTTCATTCATTCATCCTCTTCTCTTTTGTGGGCTCTACAGATGGTCTTTCAAATCATATTTGACTTATTCCTTTGAAACAGTCAGCAGAGCCAAAGACCTGTTTTGCTCTATGGCACATCCCATCCTTCCAGCATGCAAAATATAGGACTCACCATGAAAACCATATGGGACATTCAATCTCATTCAGGAAGTGTCTATGCAAAAATGAAGAGAGTTTTAGTTTTAATTTGCAAATTACTTGTGGGTCTTTCTCTTGCAAGGAAATGTTTCAACATAGTTGCTTTGAATAAGTGTGGTAAATTTCAATAATTTCTGGAAAACTGATTGTCTTGCTATTGCCTCTACTTGTCTGCATATTTTCAGAGAGTATGAATCACATAAACAATGCTGTACAGTACTAGAGGTGCATTCATTGTCTTTCCTTGGAAAAACTTTGAGGAAATAGAATTTATTGCAGTTAAGATTTTCACTGCCTCCAGTTTTGTTTTTCCCTTTCATCCCTACATATGCAAACTTCCTTCATCTTTTTCCAACTTCCTCATCTCCCTGACCTGCTGTTCTTTTTTTTCTGCGACTGCAATGAGTTTTTTCCATTGCTTTTTGAATTTTGGTATAATTTTTTCATAATTGCAGTTATCACTGTAGTGTGATGATTCATGCTTAGTTTTGATCAGTAATATGTGTTCTTTGGAGTTTTTTCCCTCTTATTTTTGATGTATTTTGTTTATATATGATACAATAGAATAATTTTTAGAGCATGGTCAGATCGTGTGCCTACTCAGTCAGCCTTTGTAGCTTATTTTCTCTGCAACTTAGAGGTCAAAAATCACATACAATTTTTAAGCAAATGTATGGCATAGGTGTTTTTCAGTAAGTGCTATCATTAGAAATGAGGCACAGTGTGAAGCAGCATATGAAAGTACTAAACACTGATGGGTTTATTCAGCTGAGGCCATGCCCAGGAATTACTGCTGCTTCCAGGGACTACAGTGTGATCAGTAGAGTCAGATGATACAATGCTGCCATTGTGAAGTTGGTAGGATCCTGCTTCTTTGGAAGCCCTTCTCTTGGACCTCTGCCTCCTTTAATTGCCCTGTGCTAAGTTTAGCAACTACAGTATAAGGTTACATTATATAAATGATCTGATTATTCCACAATTTGTTCCCCCTTTCCCGTCCCCCCAACAAAATTATGATTAACAGTAAAAAATTTGAGGAATAGATGTATGTAATGACTTTTCAAATGATTTTTTTTTGGTATTTTATATGATTTATTTCTCTTTAAATTTCCCAAATTTATACATAATTAGCTTCTCTCTATCACTTATCTCACACTGCAAATGTTTCATCTACAATACACACTAGATTTTTTCAGTAGGGCTTCTCTACACAGCAAATCTTGAATTTTTTATTTTCTCATGTACTCACATTACTCGTTCTTTCAGGGAAAGGTGTTTTTGGCTTTTGTTGCTCCTGATAAGACAGCAAAGACATGTATGTAGGAATTCTGGTATAGGGTTTCTGATGTAGGATTCGGACTTTCAGACACCCTAATAACACAAATATGAATAGCCAGGAAATAGTCGTCTCTCAAAAATTTTCAAGAGTACAGCTGCAAAAACCTTCACACTCTAAGACTTCCCTCATTTTTCTGTGGCTAGAGTGTTTCTGTAACTCACTATTAGAGCAAGTCAGGCATGTTTAGCATTGTCTTTAATAGAAGAATTTCCTGTACTGATGCTGTGGCACCAGGCAGGAATAGAGAAGCCTCCCAGGACTGTCATCTGAGAGTGTACTACCATGGCTTGTACGATGTCCTGTGCGAACATTTGTATGGCCTTACACCCTTACACAACAATATAACAAGCTAAGGCTAGAATGAAACCAAAGTCAACGTTAAAAAATACTTCTCATTTGGAAGGGCTATAATCAGGGGTAGTTCCAGGATTATTTAGACTTGAAATTTTCTTCTGTTTAAGGAGAAGAGGGAGAAACATCATTTTGATGGGAGCTGAGATTACCAGTTTTCTTAAATTATATTTCAGGTACTTAAGTCCTCCTTTAAAATTTGGCTGACTTAATCCTTTTGAAAATGGCTGACAACTTTGGCTTTATGTCACTACCCACTAATAATGCAAAACTCACAGAGAAATTGCCTTACTTGGGAATGATGTGACTTCACGGGCAAAACTGTTTGCATAGGTGTGTTTGGTTTGTGAAGTTTTGGTAGCTGGGGTAGGGTGGCTTCTGTGAGAAGCTGCCAGCCAGCTCCAAGACAGACCCACTGCTGGCCAAGGTCAAGACCATCAGTGATGATGGTAGCACCTCTGGGATATCAGCTTTCTGTTGTCACGTGATGGAGCAGGTGGATGCCTGAAGGAGGTTGGGACCCTGTGGGAAGCCTGTGGTGGAGCAGGCTCCTGGCAGGACCTGTGGCCTGTGCAGAGAGGTGCCACACCAGAGCAGGTTTGCTGGCAGGATTTGTGCCTCTGTGAGGGACCCACACTGGAGCAGTCTGTTCCTGAAGGACTGCACCTTGAGGAAGGGATCCACTCTGGAAAAGTTCATGAAGAACAGCAGCCCATGGGAAGGAATCATCTTGGAGAAGTTCGTGGAGGTCTGTCTCCTGTGGGAGGGACCCCTTGCTGGAGCAGGGGAAGGAGAAAGAGTATAAGTAGTCCTCTCCCTGAGGAGGAAGGAACGCAGAGACAATGATGATGTGATGTGTGATGAACTGACTGCAGCCCCCATTCCTTGTTCCCCTGCCCTGCTGAAGGGGAGGGGGTGGGCAAATCAGAAGTGAAGTTGTGCCCATAAAGAAGAGAGGGATGGGAGGAAGATGCTTTATGGTTTGTTTTTTATTTTCTCATTAACTTACTCTGATTTTAATTGTCAATAAATTAAACTAATTTCCCCAAGCTGCGTCTGTTTTGCCTGTGATGGTAACTGCTGGGTGATCTCTCCCTGTCCTTATCTCAAACCAGAAGCCTTTTGTTAAATTTTTTATTCCCTGTCCAGTGGTGGAAGGGAGTGACAGAGTGTCTTTGGTGGGCACCTGGCATCCAGCCAGGGGCAACCCACCACAACAGGCAAAAAAATGTATCCCCACTTGCATCAGCTTCAAAGTTCATCCAAATCAGCGGAATGTGTCTCACCCACAATTTCTGAATGTGAGCAGTGTGGCATTTTTCATTTATAAATTTGACAGTGTAAAGCTGAACACTGAGCACTACTCCTGGGACTGACTCTAGACATATATAAAGAATAGTTGCCTAAAGCAAAACAGTGAGGGCTTTGCTGTGTATGCCAGAACACTGGAAAACCAGGCCTGCCGTACATCTCCTCTTTTTTCTGAGCAATGGTGTTAGGATAAATGAGAAGACAGTAACTGGAATAGAAAAATATCTTCAGGCAAAAATAAAAATACATATTTCCAAATGAATTAATTACTGTCTCCTGCAGTAGGAGGAGCAATTCTGTCCTGGAGGGTCTCTTCTCATAATCTTCACTTAAATTCTTGCTTTTTTCTTTCTTTTTCTCCTTGTTTCCTGTTCTATGGCAATCTCACTGCCCACTGGTTTCAGTCACCACTGAGACTGCAAATCTCAGTCCTGTCAGTGTTGCTGAGGAATCTTTTTTCTTGTAGCCTGTTCTGTGCTACAGAGATCATTATAACATCCTAACCTCAAAGCACAGGCTATCCATGGTTGTCTGGAGGGCTTGTGGAATCTGTGTCTTCCAGTTTTTCAGGAAATGGCCAAAATAATGGCTGACATGATCTGGTGTTGGTGATGGTACTGCTTCTAGCAGGAGGCTGGACTTGGTGACCTTCAGAGACCCCTTTCACCCTAAATTTCTTTGATTCCATTTTATCATTCCCTGTATGAGACCTCCAGTAAGTCATTGAAATAATTAATGTTGTGTCAGAGTATCCCTGTCTCATTGTTATGCCAGAAGTGCTGACTTAGTATATTAGTTCTCCTTTTGTGTAGTTGAGTGGTCTGAAATTTTTGACACATTGTGTATGGGATGGTGCTGATTTATACCAACTGAGAGTATGGCAGTCAAAGTACATTTTAATTTTACTGTGTCTATTGTATGATATTCTGTTTTCTTAACAACTTATATTAATATTTTAGGAAACATGACATCAAAATGATTGACAAATTTTGGTTGGGTTTTTTTTGTTTGGTTCTTTTTATTTCTAAAAGAAAGAAGTTAATGCATACTGTTGCTTCAAGCAAATTCTGCTTCTAGTCCCGGAGCTGAAGTATACAATAGAACAGGCAGCTTTTGTTTCAGGCAGTCATAGCTCCCTTTGGTCCAATAAACTTAAAAGCAAGTGGTTTATATGTAGGTCCTTTTTGTATCTCAACATTACTTTTAAATAAAATTACTTTAAAAAAATTAGGAGCGGGGAATATTCTTCCCAGCAATATTGTTTTGTCTGGCTATTCACTTACAGGGTAAATGTATGTCACTGCCAGGAGTGAAATTACTGTGCTTCTAACTCTTCCAATTGTTCTGCTCAGGGAAAGGGATCCAGCCATGCAGCCACTGCAAGTGCCAGAAGATGTTATATGCCATGTGCAGTCCTGATAACATATGGAATGGTGTAGTTAAAATACGGGAACAGGATTCCTCTGCATCAGTACAGAGCAGGAGGAAATGCATTCTGACTGGAAAACAGAAATCTCTGTTATACCTGACAAGTAGCAGGTAAACAGAAGGACAAAAATCTAAGGGGGCTGAGGGTCATGGGCTCCTGAAGTACTGCTAAGCTGTGATGGAAGAGTTGGCCTTGTCACAAGGAGCAGGTTGTGGAAGACACGGTCTGTACCTTTGCATTTACATGTGAAATGGGAGATGGTGCAAAGACGGTGATAGGCTCTGCTTGAGATCCCTATGAAGTCTTACTGGAGAGTGTCCAATAAACTTCAGTAAACACAATCATGTCTTCCTTGTTTGTTCATGGTTGTTTCATGTTGTTGATGAGCTCAGAACACATCAACAGAGTGTTAACACAGCCAGAAGTTACTTTGCTCTGCTGGACTCAAGCCAACTATCATCCAAAAAGTGCATGACCTCATTAGCACTGTACTGAACCTGAGCTTGATATCCCACTTCTGAGTAGCAATTATCCTCTCAGATTCAGCACTGCACAAATGTGATGGGATGTTTTTTATTCAGCTTAGAACACACAGGGAAAAGACTCGAAGCTGGGTAACGTGTAGGTGTGTCTCAGATGTTTTGTTTTTAGCATTCTGTAAACAATCCAGCAGCATCCAGGTGTTTTTGTAGTTTAAAGTAGTCCAAAATAATGCTTTTCCATAAGTTTGGGTGCCTATTTCTTTTCTGCATGATTTCCAGGGTGGAAAGCATCTATTTAAGTGAAACAATAATGAACACAATCAGAAATCAGTAGAAGCTAACCATTACTGTGTTCATGAAAGAAATTAAAAGATTTGGTGCTGGCAGACAACAGGGCTTCTGGAATAGCCTTGGCTCTCACAGCAGTGCACACGAAAGCCTGACTGATTTTAAAATGATGCTTAACCAGTTTTTGAAAGGGATTAGATTATATGGTACCTGTGGTTATCAGGGGACTAGACCCAGTGATCTGGGACACCCTTTCTATTTGTCTGCAGAATGAGATGGATTTTTGCAGAGCATTGTCTCTCAACTGGAAATCAAGAAAGAACAGGATTAAATTAATCATATTTATTGGCCTTTTGGATAAAATTTGAACATCAATTATTGCAAACCCACCCTTTCCCTGTGTTCTAAAAATCCATACAATCCCATGCTTGCTTTTAGCGATGGTTAAAGAATAGAAATTGTTGGAATAGAGGGACACATCAGAATATGGTCATGTTCCTTTCTCTCTGCCTTCTCTGACAACTGAACCTAAACTAGAAATGTAGCTAATAGCTTTGCCAGTGAAGATCTCTCAAAAGGGGGGAAAACTCTTCGTTCTACATTCACTGACTTTAATGTAGCTATCTTAATGAATGAATGTTAAATGTCTGACAATCTAGTCCCAACAAAAGAATACATTTTAAGGCATTTTCAGGCTTCTTACTATTCCTTACAGAATTGTGGAAGAGCTGCCACCAACCCTTCTTTGAACGAGGTATAACAGAACTAACAGGTAGACTGTGAAACCAAAATTTCCTCAGACTCTTTCCTGCGTGACAGAACATCCAGGAAAGAATTTCCACAATTCTGCACTTGATTTAGTGCCTGGAGATACGAAAGGAAATGGGAAGCAGATCTGATCTTTGTTTCTTTTTCTTGGCAATTTTAACTCATGATAACACTCTCTGTGCCCCCTAATCCAAGTCTTCCTCTGCTGATCTCACTTTCTTCTCTACAGTCGTTAGACAGAACAATGGGATATTACAATTACCTTAGATTGAGGAGAAGTTGCTGTGCTAGCTAAAAAGTTGGCACCACATCTTCTATTCAGAATGCTTCACGGTGGTGCTGTCTGTTCAGATAACCTCTAGCTACAGTTGAGTAACACCACAAATGGGGAAAACCCCAGAGAAATAGGAAAATCCCTAACTGTTTTTGCATTGTGTAAGTATATTTTGCTTAGGCTCTTTGCCAAAGAAGATATGAATCAAAGATTCTCCTTGTATAGGAGTAAAATGTGCCATCATGCTCAGGATCTTATTTTTTGCATAAAAGATGCCCTTGGCATTTGTGAAAGGGGAAGAAAATTTCCATTCTGGTTTTAGTGTGTTATGTTTTTCTATTGCACTCATCACTGAAAATTCCTGAAAACAAAAGATATAGAAAGTGGGAGAGGAACTTGGTTAATTCATTTGAGTTATTCTTTCAGACAAATGGTCTCTTTGGACTGTTTTGCAAAATGATTGTAAAAGAAAATACCACCCCCACCCACTTGGTATTGTACAATAAAAAGAAACACTTTTTAAAAAAATAAGAAATTGGGCTGTGACCAAATGTTGCTGTAACTGGCAAGTGTTTGTGCAAATATTTGATTATTTATGTAAGCCTTCCCAACAACTCCTCACCCAGAACACAACCAAGTACCCAAGGATGACAAACCATCTCCCTACCAGAACAAAAGTCACTGAAGGACATTTCTTTCTTTCCTGTGAAAAAGGCAAGAAAATAAATGTAAGAGCTCAGATGATAGGATTCCTCTATGCAATACTGAAAACCAAACATTAATTAGGATAGACTAGAAAGTATAAGAGCAGTTCTTTGTCATGCCACAGCCCCACAGAAGTGGGTGTTTTGGTTTTCCCCCTGCAATGTATGTAATTTAATTATTCTACATACAATTTT
Source organism: Corvus brachyrhynchos (assembly GCF_000691975.1). Taxonomy (NCBI): domain Eukaryota; kingdom Metazoa; phylum Chordata; class Aves; order Passeriformes; family Corvidae; genus Corvus; species Corvus brachyrhynchos. The sequence continues at coordinate 9,021,433 of NW_008246057.1, read as the reverse complement.
CATTTTTCAGGTGTCATAACAGGGGTATGACCTCTAATTAAAAGGGTGAATCCTCTGATTTTTGTAAGATTTTTTAATTGTTTAGTTCAATAGGATCTTGGGTTTTTTTTAATGCATTTTTTGCACTAAGGTTGTAACCAGAAAGAATGGTTAGAGAAGTTAAAGATGCTGTTCTAAGAAATTTTGACTGACAATTGGGTACTCTGTCAAGCTACCTAACCAAGATATTTTCAACAGTCTGGCTGCAAAATGGGAAGTTAAAAATATGGAAGTAATTTGCTGAATGATCAGCCTCACGAGAGATTAATTTCTTCCAGTAAGTAATGACTGAGAAATTAGTTGATCCAGCAATTAGGTTTTCTCAACAAAAAAGTGAGCTCCCTAAGTCACTTGATTTTTTGCAGTCATTTTGTATATTTGGCTATTCCACCTCCTAGGGCCATAGAGAGCCTCGAGTAAAGAGAGTCAATTCAAGTTTTCTTGCAGCATACTTCTGCAGGATTTCAGTAGAAATAATCCAAAATTAGGACTTTGAAACAGCAGTTAAATGTCCACTAATTTTATATGAGCTGGCATGTTCCACTTTTATTGGCTTAGTGTTGCACTGAATAATTCAGAAAATGATAGTCTTCTTTCTATTGATGAATGTGCAGTGGGATCATCACCAAACTACCAATGAAGCTTATTTTGGGGAGATGGTGTCAGAAGTAATTAATAACAACCATTTCTGTAATACAGCAGAAATTAGGTTTTATCTGTTACCATTTTCAGTTTTTCATGGGGATTTGAGGAAATTATAAAACCATTGAAATAGAACTATCCCAGTTTTAGAACAGTTATGTAAAGAAGTTTGGTTTATTTTATAGAATCATAAAATGGTTTGTTTTGCAAGGGAACTTTAAAGGTCATCTAGTCCATCTCCACTGCAGTGAGCAGGGATAGCTCCAACCAGATCTGGGTCCTCAGAGCCCCATTCAACCTGGCTTTGAATGTTTCCAGGGATGGATCATCCACCACCTCTCTGGACAGCATGTGCCAGTGTTTCACTGCCCTCACTGTAAAACATTTTCTTATGTCTGATCTAAATCTACTCTCTTTTAATTTAAAACCATTACCCCATGTCTGGTTGCAACAGACCTTAATTTGAGTGTCAAGGTATTATGCTGTAGGAGCAGCCAAAACAATATCTTTAACGTCTCAAATATTTTTTGTAATGTTCAGTCTATGAAAGTATGTTACCATGCCTGTCTTATTATAAAATGTGGTTTAAAATACCACCTTTTACACATTTGCGTTTTTGTGAGTCATAGTAACAAGGTGCCAATAGTAAAAGATGATAACTTACGTCCAAAAGTGAGTGTTAAAAAATAGAAGTGCCAAAAGGACAGAAGAATGGGAACTGATACTGGTTAGGTAGTGGTCACTGGTTTTCTAAAGGCCTCCTTTAAAAGAGATCTTATTTAGCTTAAATGAAAAGCTGTGATGAAGGACAGGACACACTCCTTGGGTACACCAGGCAACTGCCTCAGGGGAGCAAACATGCTGCCATTTCTCACCTGCAGAAATAATATGCTTTTGCCCTACAGCTTTGTTTCTGAGGAGCACAGAATTCCCTGTGGATGAAAGCTTCCTGGAACACCAAGCAATAGTTATTTTATGATGTGCTAATGCTTGCCCAGGCTGCAGTCTCTGTGTTTCAATTCAAGTAACTTCTAAATGTCCACCAGAAGACTTTTGCTGGCTCTAAAACTCAGATAGTTGGCTTGTTGACGCGATCCTAAAATGTTTTTGAAGGACTGAGAGCTACCATCCCATTTGAGAGCAGAGGAGACAAAGCAGTGCTTGCTACTTTTGTGGGTGTGATAGAAGTATCTCTGTCAACAGGACACTGCTTTTAAAGGAAAGAAAATGGGAACATACATTCTGTATGCAAAAGAATACTGGTATAAGGGCTATGCCAGAAACCTGAATGCCAGAACAGCAGCAAACAGTATTTGCTGGCTAAGCAATAGCCTTTCTTTAGAATGTCATGCATAGCAGTCAAAGTAAGATTTGTTATTTTTGTACTCTACAAAATTTTAGTGTGTGGTTAAATGTTTATTTTACTGGGAAAATGGATGTAGTCTGTCTGAAAGATAGCTGGAAGCTTGTCAAAATCTAAATGCCAGGTTCACATTGCATCTTACAAAGACACTTTCCCTTGAACACAATAAGTACTGTGGCTGAGTAATTTGATTTTCAGTCTTCTAAGCCAGATGTCAGAAATAAAAATTCTTATTTCTAGACTTCATTTTCAATTGCTATAATGCTTCCTTTCTAGTGGGATCTTCTAAAAATCATATAATATTCAATAATTTTCTAGATATCTTCCATTATAAAATCATTGGCTTTCTTTGCTCTGGTGCGAACAAATCCGTTGTAGAGTTCAATGAAGTAATAAATAAACTCTTGGTCAGTAGGAATGGCAATACCTGATAAAATGATGCCTTTATTTGATGGAACCGTTATACTTGTTAGAACAATTACACACCTCAGTAGGGATACATGAAAATGAGGATAGTGCTGATCTTGTGTCCCCATATGTATCAGTCATATGCAGCCCTGATGTGCTTTTTCACTGTATTTGAAATTCTTTGTTTTTAAATGTTGAAAATTATTTCTGTTGTGGACTATGAATATGTTTACCTGTTTAAGGTGTGTTTACTTGTGTACAATGATTGAGCAATATTTATTTTTATTATTACCTCAGCTCTTATAATATTTTGTTTCTGTTTGCAGGGGATTCATTGTAAAAGCAAACCTTCTGGTGAGTATACATTATTCACATTTTTACTGTGTTTGTTTCTAAAGATAATTTATTAAAGATATTAAATCCACTATCCTAGTGACATCAGATCACTGTCATGACAGGGTATTTACCACCAGTTCTTTTGTAAAAAACATTGGAAATTGGTAGGTTTTGATAAATAATAGGTTAATAATGACAATTGCTTTATAATTTTCCTTACCATAGTGAAGGAAATGACTTGGTAAGTCATTTCACATGTTTTTATTGCTTCTAATTATTATTATTGCCTAGAGTAATAATACAGGGTCTTCAATTACCTGAGCTCTGAAGCCTCCATCAGTCACTCCTCCACTGCACACAGTCATTTGCTGGGAAGTATGAGGCAGCTGCGTCACAAACAGTCCCCCCTAAGAGGACAGTCCCAGTTTCCGCTGAGAGGACTGTCACAGTCCCCACTTGAGAAGACAGTCACAGTCCCCTCTGAGAGTACAGTCACAGTACCCTCCTGAGAGGACAGTCACAGTGCCCTCTGAGAGGAGAGTCACAGTCCCCCCCTGACAGAACAGTCACAGTGCCCTCTGAGAGGAGAGTCACAGTCCCCCCCTGACAGAACAGTCACAGTGCCCTCTGAGAGGAGAGTCACAGTCTCCCCCTGAGAGAACAGTCACAGTCCCCTAGCTGAATGTCAGCTGGCACGAGTCCTTACTCAGAATGCATGGCATTTATGGGACCAGTGTTAAGGTGGTGAGAAAGAACATGAGTATGGAGGGGATGCAGTTAAAAGTCCCACCAGAAAGTCTCTTGTCTTCTGCCAGAGAGCAGAGGGAACCTTTGGTGACTGGTTCAAGGGTTGTGAATGAATCTTGTTAGGATTAGGCAGCTGAGCTGGTAGTTGCACAAACTATGTGGAAGGTAGAAGAGGAAATAGGGGTGTTGACCCCTGCCCTGCTAGCTGAAGCATGCCTTCATGTCCTTGAGCAGTACAGGCTGAGAAAATCAAGCCCTTCAACCTCTTCTCAAAGGGAAGAACACCTGTAATTCTGTTGGTTAAAAACCTGTGCTGGGTGTTACACAAATGCAGATCTAGATAGTGGAGACTCATAGGTACCACGAGGTGGTGATTCATTCCATCCATTTTAGGGCAAGGGGATTTATATTCTGGGAGGGAGGCAAGAGGGGTTGTCACTCTCTGTTGACTGCCAGAGTTGCTTAGATCACAGACAACGCGTGGCTGAGGTTGGAAGGGACCTTGGGGAGTCATTTGGTCCAACCCCTGATGCAGGGACATGCAGATGATGCATGTCAGGTAAGCTAGATGTTTCACTCATAACTGGAAGGGCACTGAAAGGTTTGTAAATTAAAGATCCATATCTTTGAAGATGATATATGTGAAGCTAGTTGTAGGTTTTTCAGTGCTGTCTGAAAAACACTTATCAGCTATCTTTAACACAAGTAACATGTAGGATGACTCAGCCTTACAGGGATGATGAAAAAGCATTTTTTTGTTTTCATACTAATTCACTTGTGCAACAGTGGGTGTACACTCCTTTCCATACTTCACTGTCTATATTATTTTTTTAAATTATTTGTTATTTGAGGTTAAATTACCTTAAAAGACCTTAACTCTATAGTAGAGGACTTTGCAGAAGTAATTTCTTTTACCTTTTTTATTTCCTAAAATTTGCAACCACCACATCAGTAGTATTTGTCAATATGGCTTTGACTCTGTCTTCTTCCTCCTGCTCTTCTAGACTGTTAGGTAGTACATAAGTGTTGGGGTCCCTCCCCTGCCATGTAGCCCTGGGAGAGGGGCCCTGAGGGCACAGACACGGGGCTTCCCTGCCCCTGCTCAGCCTCGTTCCCATGGGTTGGTTTGTGTTCCCTGCGCGGGCAGAAGGACCCTTGGTCCCGTGACTGGAACAGTTCCTGAGCACAGCCCCGGCCATGCGGCTGGAGAAATAAACATCTCTGAAACAGCTATCAAGAATCTGTCTGTCCATATATATTTCCTTTCCACGGGACGCCTGGTTTGATATATGTATGTTGCAGGATCCCCACTGCAACACATAAGAACTACTGTAGTATTTGAAATTCACTGTAATATATCCATACATGGATATAAAAATATCCATGATTTTAAAAAAACTTACACTTTCAGAAAATGTGTTTGGCACATTTGGCACATGTAAATCACCATGTTGTTCGATATCTTTGAAAGTTTGAAATGTTTTCTCAACACATAACCATGAAGCCCTTTTAATTTACTGTGCATTGCAATCTATTGTGAAAGAGAGGCTGTCAGTCTGAAATTTAATCAATTTCATAATTGCTGTAAGTACTTTCAAGTAGTGAATTTTGGCACTTATTAACTGAAGTGCACCATGCGGTTATTGTAGGAGGGCATATCTACTTTGTTGATGAATTTTGTTGAATCATCCTAATGAACAGATGCAGCAGATACTGTGGTAAATCATATGCAAATAGGTTAGAAATACTACTGTCATTTATACTCATGGAATGATGTGCCAGTGAAGCAATTCTAGTAAGCTTTAGAGATGCTCACAGATTTAGCACTGTTAGTATCCTTAAGCAGTTCAGATTCTTACAATACTTGTAGGCAAGACATATCACATGAAGAACAGTTAGGATTTTCTATTGGGTGTTGTCTCAGCCTTGTTAGAATAGGTTTTTTCTGCCTTTTTTTTTTCATGCTGTTCTCCAATTCCATCTTCTTACCTGAGGCTTCAAATTATCCATCTAATAATTTCTATTGCGTATTCATTGCTCAGCTCTGGCTTCTATCATCCAACTGTACATAAGGTGTGATTTTCTGTCATGACAGTTCTAGGTTGATTGCTGCATCATCAGATAAAATCAATCATCAGATTAAAAAAAATTATCTCCTGTGGTTGAGCTGATGGCAAAAGTACAAGGATATGTCTACATGCTGAATAATAAGCCTTGGTTTCCTTATGCTTGGGCTTATATGTGTCCATAATTAAGGAACCTTTTATTAAAGCAACAATCCCTCTCTCATGTAGGGCTAATTACAGCTATTATTCATAAACACAAAATTTAGGTAAGATTTACTCAGCAGATGGTTTGTGTAGCAAGATGCATCTTTGTGTCTTCTTGGGGTATAGATAAAACTACTTGTGTGAAAAGGAAAATGGGGTGTGTTCCAGAAGAAAATATCTTAAGGGAGGATTAAAAGATGATAAAGTAGGAGTTTACTGGAGAATTAGTCAGAAATGAGTCTCATACTGTGATGATTTATACAATGAAAATTATTTTCTGTCAGGTCTTCCTTGTATCATGTATTTACTGTAATTCAAAGCTAGTACCCTCATGCATGATATGATCCATTTAAATTATTATTAATGAGTTTTGCAGCATATTTTGCAATTCTTATAATCTATCATAAAATTAATGGGAAAAAATCCAAAGTGTTAGCATAATTTCATTTTATTCAGTGCATTACATATTTGTTCTCAGTTTGAAAGTAGAAACTATGATCAAAGACAACATCTCTGCTGACAGGACAGTAGCCCCTAAACCTGTGTTTGTGCATCTGCCTGATGGTGATCCAATGCCAGTTATGCACCCAGGTTGACTTAGAATTCTCGTGAGATAGTTCCAACCCTGTGACGTCTGATGATATCATACCTCAGGCTGTAATAGCTAAGGAGAAAATTCAGCTAAGTCATGACAGTTTCCCCCAAAAATAAATAAATACTGTCAAATGATATGGAGAAATACACCTGAATAGAATGCTTTGTAAAGAACTGTCAGCTTCTAATATCTATCTATCTATCTATCTATCTAATCTATCTATCTCTAGCTTTCCACATATGTCTACATACGTTGCCTTTCCCTTGAATCATTTCTGTGCAGACATGGGAATGGGTGAAGTTACAAGGTTATAAACCTGGATCAAGAAATTTGCACCAATAACCAAACCTTAAGCAGAAACAGTTACTCCCAGATACCATTGGGTATCCACATCTGCATCTCATACGATGCCATCAGGAAAATATATGTTTGAGCAAATAGACAGAGCTGAAACTAATCATCACTTATCACATTATTAGTAATAGTTATCAGGTAGTTCTGCAATATGGTGAACTCCCAGTTAGTTGTGGGTGGATTAATTGACTGTTGTACAATAACTTTCCATCCTGAGATACCTTCATGATTATTACACCACTCATTCTTGGAACATGGAATACAGTGTTCATATCCAGCTGCTGGGCACTGTACTTCTAAAGGCTGTCTCATCTCTGTGGAAATGTGTATAAATTCTTCAAAAGTCAATGTATTCCAACTGCTCTTAAAGCCTTATTTGTAAATTTTGAGTGATCTGTGTTTTTGATTTGTTTTGCATAAACTGTCTTCTCTAGTTGCCGGTATTTCTTTGGGTAATTCAGAGTTGACCTACTGCCAGGTGAGGTAAAGTGTCCTTGTTTTCCCACGCTTTTCTACGTGGTTCACATCAGCATATCCTGTTGCCTCCAAAATATGCTCAATGACACAGAACCAGGATAACAGAGTGGAGATTCAGGTGTGAAGTGTTTGTCTCTTCTGACTGTATGTGTGTGATATGTATCACGCAGGACTTATTTCTCCTGATACCAGGTGTGAGGGCACTTAAGGCCTAGCAGATTTAAGCCAAGGTCTCACATTTTTGTCAGCCTGTCTTCACAGCCTGCAGTATCAGTATCTGATCTTTGACAAAGAGCTTCAGCTGCAACTGGACACTGGGAAAATGAGGATCTCAAAATACAGGGAGAAGTCCTGTTCAGATTAATGCACTTTCAGTCTTTGAATTTAGAGCACTTTCCTTCACTGGAAGGGTTGGAAGGATAAGTAAGAATAAGCTTTGTCTTTCCTCCTTCTCCACACCCTTCCTTTCCCCTGTGAGAACTGTGGATGTATCTTCCATGCGAGTCAATGAGCATCCACACTTGACAACAGTTCTTAGCTTGACATTGAGGGACGCACCCTTCCCTGATGATTCCCATTAAGAGTGTTATCCTGAATTTTATGGCAAGCACAGTATTTTGGCACTGCTGTTTCATACTTTCATACTCTTTGCCATACTTGTTGAACTCTTTCTAGGAGCATTTTGAACAGTTGACTAATATGAATTTTTTTTTTTCTTTTCTTTTTTTTTTTTTTCTTCCAGCCTCTCACCAGGGGAAGGAGAATGTTCAATAAAATACTTTGTTTTACTTGGGTGGTTTTGAACTTTCATGCTATGTACTGAAGGGAGAAGGCTGAGAAATATTTCAAAGAAATAGTTATGTAGTTACAGCTAAAAAGAGGTGTGCTGCATTGCATACCACAAAGCCAAGGGACAAAACCTAATTCCCTGGCTATTTGTTCTGATAATTTCTTGAACTCCTAGTTTTTGGGACTACAGACAATGGATGTGAAGTAGAGAAGCCCAAGGAATGCATTGGGGATTAAATCCACTGTACCAATATAAATTAATAAATAAATAACTGATTTATGTGCAGGGCAGCCTGAGAAGTAGAAAGAGATGAAATATGCTAACTGATGAGGTTTGGGGCCTTAAGACTACTTTTTCCTTCTATACTAGCCTACAGTTTTAGCTCTGCAAACCCATTTCCTAAGGCTTTGGAATGACTAAATTTCTATAGGGAAATAGAATGAGACATAGTAGCTGTGTTCTGTGCCTACTGATTACTGTGTTCTGTGCCTTGAAGAAGGCCTGAATAATATTTATTCTGCTCTTGTTCTGGTATAAAGCAGAAGGAAATCCTGTAGATGTAAGGTATTCTTCCATGACTATGAATGCAATGGTGCCCTCTTGTGTGAAAGAGAAATTTTAAAAGTAATTGAGACCATCAGAAAGTCCTAAAATTAAAATACTACTATGAGAGTGCTCATAATATCCAGGTAATGGTTTTGAGAAAAGTTTATATAAACTATTAGTTTAGCTGTGATCTAGCAGATCTAATTAATTAAAAACAGTATTAGCCTAGGTGTGTTCTGCTAATCTTAGTTGTTAGAAGTGCGATTGCTTCCTCTTGTGGGGTAACATTTCCCTAAGCCTAGAAATTTATACCAACCCCCTACATTGCTAACCAGCCAACCAGCTATTGTTGGCCATGTGAAAGTCTTAGGTAAAGTACTGGCCTTTGCTAAAGTCAGTGGTGACTTTCTTACTGATTTCAGGAGACCTGGAACTTCCCCTGCAGCGCTTGCTCTGCCCCAGACATCCTGTGTGCAATGAGGTTTCTCTGTGCTTGTGTTTGCATTTGCAGGTGGCATTTTTAACAGCTTCTGCCATGATTCTCCTGCATCTTTATCTTCTATGGTACTGAAAAGCATGAAGATCTCAACAGTGATGAAATGTGTCCAAGGAAGCCCATGCTCTCTTCATTTAAACATTAAAGGAGCACTGAGTCTAGATGGTAGGAATCAGCTTTGCTACTGAGCCCTTTCTGTTCACTTTGTGTTTACGGCTGTTCAGCCAAAATTTGTTCTATATTGTAATATTTGGGACCAAGCTGTTTTCATGCAATGATATCAGAAAAATGTTTTTGTGAAAGCATTTTACTGCAAAACAGGATGAAATTGTGACCCTTCTCAGGTGAATGAGAGCTGAGATAATGAATTCTGCCTTCCAATATAACACACATAACTTGTCCTCTATCAGTGCCCCAAGCACACAGCTGCCCTTTTCTTTCTTGCTCTGGCATCCATGCAGGCACACACAGTAATTCTGTCTGCTCTGATAATCTGGACATGAGTGACTGCCCCAACAGAAGGAGAAACAGTTTAGTCATCTGAAGTTACAGTTCTGCACTAAAATAAAATGAAAGTACACAAACTTCTTGTGCATAGTCTATTTTTACTAAGATCATGCCATTCATGTGCTCCATGTGTTACCGTTTAGACATTTCCTAGCTGCTTCACTTAGAGTTAATCGGTTTATTTTTAAATTTTGCATAATTAAAGCTTCATTTATAGCAATCTGTATTAAATCCTTGTTCCTACTCCCATGTGTGGGTTATATATAATGTCCCTTTTTTAACAGAGATAAAATACATGTTCCTTTCACTTAGAAGGAAAGCTTATGGTATGGTATATTTTAATTTATGTTTTTGTTCTTCTTAAAGATGCTTAAATTATATTTTTGCAATCTGTTCCTAACTCATTTCAGAGAATGTCCGTGGGCTGGAAATATGTTCTTTTTCACTGGACACACAGCAATCTCAGTGCACAAATGTGAGATTCACTAGGAAAAAAAGCAAGATGCTCAATGGAAAGAAGGTAGACTCCTTTTTGGGGGGGGAGTAGTGTACCATTTAAATGTTTACAAGCCTTTGGAAAAAATATCTTTTGTATCTCTCTTATTTTCTTCTTATTGACTTTGTGGAAAACTGCAGTGAAACATATGCTTCAGCATTGCCAGATGAAACTCCACACAAAATTCCCTTTTATAATGTATACATTCAATTCTCCACCATTTTTGTACTTCTTCCACTTACCTTTTGATAAGGGAAGCTGCCTCTACAGAGCCTAATTTTCATATCAGTCTTGGTAGCTTTCTTTTTGTGCCCCCCAAATTTTGTGGAAGATTTTCTGACTCCAGTGTCTAGGAAGAACAATGCTACAATGATTTTAAGTGTGTATTACTTCACTCAAGCCATGTCAATGGAGTTTACACACCTAGAAGACAGTCAGGTGCCTAAGCACTTGTACTCATCTGTCCTAAGCCCTTGTAAGGGGCAGTATTTGTTAAGGGAAAGTATTTGTTATTAAAATTTGCAACTGGGGAAAAAGAAAAAAAGAACCACCCTTGACCAACTATTTAAAAGGCATGAATTTTTGCAGTTACTGGTGGATAGCTGTTATTAATCCTATACACAATGTGTTGCTTCATGTGCTTTGTACACCTTACACTGATTGCACAAGGAACAAAGTTCTCCTGAGCTGCAAGTGCAGATTGCACTTGGTGTCACTTGATGATGGAACATCCCTATGGGCAATGCAGGGCCACTAGTCAGCAACCAGTATCTTTTAGAGTAAGGCAAGTTTATAGGCAAGAATCAATAAACATATTTAATGAAATTTTCCTAGTTTCAGTTCAGTGACTAAAATGGTGACATAACACATCTTTTACCCTCCAAATGCCTTGTACCAAATAGGAGAATATCCCACATGAAAACCGATATGGAATTTAATAGTTAACTGATAGCAGTGAGGGAATGACCTGGTAGAACTGGACCTCAGCTTTTGTTTCCTAAATTGCTTTCTGTCTCATAAAAAGAAATAACTCATGTTATTGTAATTAATAAATTTTCTGTAGTTGCCTTTAAATATTTAAACAGACTTTTTTTTTTTCTATTCTGCAAATGTTTGGGCTTGTAAAATGCCTATAGACTGGGGCTTTTGTATTTTCATGCTTTTAGGATTATTCAATATCTTGTAGATATTTGGATTTCCAAAAGTGAAGCTGATAGCAACAGCCTGGATTAGAAATAATGATACTTTTTGAAATCCTTTTATTAAGTTGTATCTGCTTTTACATTCCTAATGCTACCTTATTGACTGCTTAATGCTGCTTGTAAATGTAAATATATCTGAACAAAAAATATTTCTTGCTTAAATATCTTAACCAAAGGTTTTTCTGTGTGGATGCTAGCAAGGGCTGGCAGAGGAATTTTCCTATGAAACTTTTCTTTCTCATGAGAGAGCAGTTAGAGAAATCCAGCTTCTCACAGCTCCTCTGTGAAAGCTTTCGTTCTCATGCGAACTGGATGGACAACAGTTTAGAGAATGTAAACCATTTCTACACCTGCAAGTTGTTTTGAGAACTGTGAAAATTATTTTCCTTCTCTAAGAATAATATTTGGAAATGGGTGTCTTACTGCTCAACCTATCACCTTGAGAGGTGGTGGGTCAATAGGGCAATCATGTAATTTCTCTTTTACGAACCATGCTATAAAAGCTATGGGTGATTAAACGAGGTCGCTTCGGCCACATCATCTGACCTGGACTTATGTCATGATTTCGCTGTTCTCTGGGGATAACAGCAGCATTTCTGTATCTGGAAGTCATGCATGAACTTGATTTTATAAATGTTTTAAACAGGTACAGGTACAATTCAATTGCTTTGAAGTCAATGTAGCACAACACATCTATGTGACCATGAAAACTGTACCACATTACTGTGAAGTCAAGCTGAGTCAGCAGTACTATGTTGAAGGTAGGAAAACATCTTAAATCAGATGTTTTTCAAGAAATATCTCATAAAAGATAAAAGCCAAGCCAAACCAAAGAAAAAAAACCCCTCAAAGGCAAAAGCACATCCAAATCAGGTTCTGGGATACACTGACCCAACTGATGGTAGACTGCATAGGCCAGGACCAGTCTTAGTTTATGTTTCAGTGGGTTTTTTTGTTAGCAAGTAAAGGTCTCGACTTGATGTAAACCCCAGAGTTTGTATGTAAAAGTATGTGGAAAACTGAATTTACACTATGCATTTGTCCCAGTTGCCCTTCTTGTGATTGGCATGTGCTCTTTCTCTGGCTGTAGGTTCAGCCCTGCCTGCTCTCTGTGCCTCCAATGAGCTTCTGCTTCTCTGCATGGGTGGGCCAGGGGTGGCTTCAGAAGCTGAGGAAAGCTTTATAAGAAAGCCTATGAAAATTTGTTTTTACTTTCATTAACTAGCCATTCTATAGCCTGTTTATATGTAACTGGAAAAGATTAGGTAGCATTTTTCCATGTTGTTGGGATGAAGTGATGCCTTTTCTTGGTCTTAAAATCAAGAGTCAAGCACGGTTAGAAGGGGAAAAGGGATTTTACCTTGGTATTTATTTTAAGGATCTTTAGGTGCACCGAAATGCACACCTCAATGCACACCTTCAAAAGATCTGGTATAACATTATAGGTTTTACTAATTAGCATATCTAACAAAGATTCCCCAGTGAGAGGCTGAATGGGCCCCTCTCCCCAAGGAGCCTTCTCCTGGATGGTTCTATCTTAGTTTACAGAATGTGTTCTGGAGACGACCTTGGGGTCTGGGGCACACTATCTTCTACTTATGAAGCTTCTAAAATGTTTAGTCTCGCAGCTTGACAAACAAGTCCAAGAATGTAGGCAAAAAGCACTAAGAATACAGAAGTTGTAAAAAAGGTATAACAGGGGTACAAAAGAAAAGGCAAAATATCTTCATGGCATCAGAATTGCCTCCAAATTTTTTACAAATTATGCCATGTGCATACAAAAATTGATTCAGCACCGTGGTCCAACCAAAATACAGTGTGGCCAGGGAAGGAAAAAGCAAAAAAATGCCATGACACCCCTTGTTCGATCCCATGCCTGGGATTGTCCTGCTTTCCCTTCTCCAGAGCCCATGGATGGGTGGTTCTTGCCTTTGCCCCTTGGTACGGTGCCATCCCTGCTACATGATTGGACACTTTGGTACAAGTAAAGCATTTTTGTGCTTAAAAAGCCTTTAGTTTTCTTATAAATCCTGATGCACTGTTGATGTATACAAGTACTTTGTGAACAAAGAGTGGGGGGAAACAAGGCCCAGTTTTTTTAATAAAGCCCAGTTTTAAGACACATTGCCAGGGTGAGTGAAAAAATGAAAATAGGAAATATTTCTTGGTGGAAAAGAACTTTGTGGGGAAATTAGAGTAATTCTAATACTATGTTATGCAAGGAGGGGTGAAAGCAGCACATGAAAAGTTGTTTTAATGTTCTTAGGAGTTAAGTTTTGGAGATAAAAATACCAGATGTTCTGAAAACGTTGCCTGGCTTCTAATTCTGGTAAGCTCCCTAGGAGCTAGATAGGGTGTTTCTTTCTAAGGCTGGAGTCAGAATAGCAAAAATACAGAATTATTGATAACAGAGAAATGAGCCTGGTAAACAACGGGAGTTGTTTTTTGAGGAAAAAGTAACCAAAATTAATATTATTGCTTAAATTATTGTTAGGTTCTAGGTGAAGAAGTGTGATGTTATATCCTCAATTGCAGCCTTAACTGCTGCTGATGTTTCTCAGTAGAAACCCCAGACTGGGAAGATAGCTCCTTAAGGCATATTGTGATATAATCTCTGTGTGTGGGAAGAGTACTTTCCTTTTTTGCTGTTTATCTAAAAGTGAAAGTAAATCTGCCTTTAAAAAGAGGGATGAGAGAGGTTTCCTGTTGGGAATCTATTGGATAATTTGGCAGTTTGTTTACACAGTTATATGAATAAAGCATCACTGACACAAACTCTGGCTTCTACTTTTCAGATTGCAGAAACAGTGATGTGGGAAAATATATTCCAGCTTGTTCAGGTGAGCTGACCTTCTATGCAACTTAGAGCTGTGCGATATTTCTGCTGACCTATACAATGACATGTTTTCATACTTTGATAAGCAGGGAGAAAAAATTATGATTTCCAACTACCACTACTCATAAGTGCCATGTAGTTGATAGGTAATGTTCTGGAAATACATTTCTACGTATTGAAATGGTACACGGTAGTGTTCTAGAAATGTATTTCTATTGAAAATGCTACATGGCAGGTAAAGATTTTGATAGTCTATTTGATTCCTAAAATTTTGGAAATAGATTTGTGTCCTTTTAATGCACTTTGGATGGCTGGTTTTATGTTTTGTCTATAGACAAACCTCATAAATAGACTGAAATTAATTTGCCAAACTGCTGTACTGATTTTGGCATACCCATGAATATATATATAAAAAAATATCCTCTCACATATTGCATTTGTCTGTCATATTCTCTATGTAACAAAATTACAATCTTGGGATAATCAGCCCTTATAGTAGTATTAGCGCGTATATTTCAAATGTTTGTACATAAACTACATAAGATTTCAAGTATTGAGGCTGAGGTGAAATTGGTAGGTGTCTCGGCCTCTCAGTATTACAAGTTCTAAGCTAAATAATGCTGAATGACGATTACATCTCATAAAAAAGAACATGAGGGCTATCAGGTTATAAAAGTAATAATAATTTCAAACATTCTAAGTAAGAATCTATAGATGTTGAGTTTCATCTCCATCAAGTTAAGAAATATATTCTGTGCCTTTTATAAGTAGATAAAATAGAAATAATAAAATTATAAAAAAAAAATGTAATAATTTCATGCTTGATTTTTTTTTTCAGCTGGAAAGTTAGATTACAATTTAGACAGGGCAAGGAAAACTGTAACAGTGAATGTATCTAACTTCCCCCGAGATCAAGATTATTACGTTCGCCTCTGCCACAAATGGTTTACCTGTGAAGATGTCGGGGCATTTGCTGTGGTGAGTTAAACTCACGGTGGTTTGGGGAACTGGTGGGGGATGCCTTGCAGGTGCCAATGCTCATTAAGGTCACAGTTATAGGAAATGCCATCTATATCTATATCATCTATATCATCTATAAAATCTATATCTCTATCATCTATATCTATCTATATCTATCTATATAATCTATGTTTATACCTATGTATCTATATCTAATCTATCTATAATTTAGCTTTATTAAAAGTAATTTACTGTCTTGGATTTATGACCATCTTTTTCATTTCAGATAAAAGGAAAGGAATCTTTTAAATCTGTTTCTCTGAAATATTCTCAGCTACTCCCTTGTCTTTGCGTTGAGGTAATACAGTCTGGAATTTGGTACATATTTGTGTATCTGATTAAAGAAATTTTATCAGGGATTTGTGCTAAGAAAGGAGGAAACACCTAAAGAAAAAGGTTCTAGACTCAAGTTTTTGACTAAGACTTTTTTCACCTTAGGATTACATAAATGTAAGGAAGAGATTTTTAAGAAAATGCTAATTAAAACATGGCAATCAGAAGAAAATGGGATACAATTTACAATAATTTATGGAATGTGTTGTGTAATATTTTGACTGATTTTTTATAACCAGTGAAAAGACAGAAAATTTAATCTGACTGAATATCAGCAGCATTTGAGATAGTATTGCATGAGAAACTAAAACAGGAATTGAGGAAACTGAGAGTGAGAACAAGATTTGTATGGTAGATAATACCTAGCTGCAGGGCTAACTCAGCAACTCCTTTTGGATGGGCCTCTGCTGGTAGGGAGGTTACTTGAGGACCACACTGAGAGCCATTCTCATTCAAATGTTTTCATCCAATGACATGGGCACAAAACGCAGGAACGTGTAATGGAATTTGCTGGAACACTGTTGGGACATGTAATCAAAATGGAAGAGAGTCAGGGTAATTGGAAGACACTAGAGGTCTCCATTTGTGACATAACTGAAGGATGATGCAGTTTAAGGTATGAAGTACAAGTTCATGCACTTGCTCTAATAAGAAGAATTCTTGCTGTAAGATGCGAGTCCCCATTTAGAAATAACAGTGGAAGAAAAAAGATCTGGGTGAAATAATTGATCACAGGGTGATTAACTAGCTTGCTTCCATAATGTAAGCGTGAACAGAAGTCTAGTGAGTTAGATTATTCCAAGCTAACAGGAAAGTATGGGCAAGGCCTTCTTTGAAATACTGTGAGGAATCCTTGTATCCATATTCAAGAAAGATTAATTCAAAAGGAAGATGTACATAAAAAAAATCTGTACTGATTGGGGAATGAAGAGACTGTTTTACAAAGGACATTCAAAGACCATGTTTCCATTAGCCTGGTAAAACACATGGAAAGAGAAGATATGCTTGCTGTGTAAAGGTCACTTATAAGGAAAAATAAGATATGTTTAAAAAAAGTGCCATTCTTGCAATGAGATGAAGGGGGATAAACTTCATTCCATTAATATATTCAGGTTAGTTACAAATTTTTCTGATAACCTGAGAAGTGAGATTTTGGAATATCTTTCATACAAAGAATAAAAGGTCCCAAACAAATTTAAAATTATCTTGATAGCATAGAAAGATAGTATGTGAACCTAGTTTCTCACTGAATTTTGGGGTAGATTTACCTTGGGGATTAAGAATCTAAATGTAGATATCCAATACATATTGCTGCATTTGAATTAGGTGTCCAAACTGTTAAAGTCAATGGAGATCTGATTAATGCAGTCAGTTGCTCACCTGACCAAAGGTAGGTGGCCCTTTTGAAATGTGCTGGACTGCACTGTAGATTCCACTGGCTGCACTGGCTAGGTCTTCCTATTACTGTGGTAGTAATTTGGGCACTTTAGTCACGCTTAGATGTCTACATTGTGGGACCTAAAATCACATACCTAAATACACAAGCAGAACCCCAAAATCTCTTCCAAGCCTAGGAAATTTTTTAATTCCACCCTGGAAATATGAGGTCTCTAGAAAAATATTATTCCTCTCAGTATATACACAGAAAATTCTGCAATAGGATTGCTGAGGAAACAGATGGAAAGTCTAAATAACAGAAACATTTGCACATGAATCTAAATAACTAGGGTGTAGCAGCACTCATACACATATAGTTGAAGACTGGGTTAAGTGTTAGTCTTCAGATTTTAAGGATGCATCCTTTACCATTGGCCAGGCCAGGAGATCTGATATTATGATTATTGAATGTTTTGTTACCCCTAGAAAGTAATGAAACTGTAAGAAACTTAATGAAAATCAAACTGGAAGACTTTCTAAATGAAATTGGGCTAAATATACGACTTAGCAATAGTAGGAATATAGTGTTAGAAGGGATCACCTTAGTTCAATGCCCCTAATGATGAACAATAAAATAAAAATATAGTTCAAAATTTCTTTTAAAAAATGACTTCCAAAGCTTTCTAACAAACATAGCATCATTACCTTTGGTGGAAAATTTTTCTGTCACATTCTACCTGAAATGTTAAAAACATGTGTGTCTGAGAATCTCTAACTGATGCCTACTTTTTGGCTGTAGGGTTGGCTGGCACTTCCAGATGCAAGGAGGATACAGCTTTGCCCCTTTGAAAATGGTGAGTATTGCGTGATTACTCTTTATGGGAGTGATTTTCAGCAGGTCCATTAGTATGTCACAATTTAATCTACAGTGAAAATCATGTATTGCAAAACTTCAAGGAAGTCATCATATTGGTTTATTTTACTGTGGGTAGATGAAATAACTTACTTTCAGACCAAATGGTTCACCAAGTTTATGCCAACATAAACACTAAGTAACTTTCTAGTCATTTCCCACATTTTCTTAAGTGACACACAAACTGGCCAGAAGGAATGAAAGGTCAGCTTAGAAATGATGTGAGAAGAGGTCTTCCAGGAGATGTTTGAAGAAGGTGTACAGTACCCAACTTAAAGGAGAGAGCAGGGGGTTGAAAAAGGCGGTTAATATGTGAGTTCCATGCTTAATGCGAAATTATTCACACAAATATTCCAGCAATGTCAGAATCTGGTCTGAGATGGCAGCTGAAAAAGAAATTGCCTTATTTACACACACATATGAAAGTAAATGTTTTACCAGGCAAATAGAAAAAAGTGTGGCCTAAAAAGTGTTTTATTGTTTTAAGTCCAAGGTTTTGGTTTAAAGCAGATGTAGAAGTACCAGACTTCTTAATAGTGTTGATTCATGTCTAGACATCTTGAATAATGTTTTCCCTCTCTCTTTGTGCACAGATACACAGGTTCTATGGGATAATACTGTTTATAACCCATTGACACAAACCCTTGCTTGGGAGCCAGCCTGTCCTGTCCTTGTCATGGTTAACCTGTGCAGGTTCACCAACTCGAATGACCATTGTGAAGATATAGAAAACTCTTTCAGAAATTCTCCTGAGAAAGTAAGAGCTATGTGGATTAATTCAAACTGTGAGATTGAAGGCCATCACCAAAGGCGTAATGTGAAGAGCTAGACTTTGGAATAAGAGCAGTTGCAAATTCCTCTCTTCTTCTCAGATACTTAAAACTATTCATAATCACAGTCTGTTCTTGCACACTAATCAAATGATTTATTCAAAATGGTTATTGACTCATTATAAAGAAATAAAAAGTGGACATGACTGGGTAGGTAGTAATGTTTGCTAAATTCTTTGGGGTAAATAAGATCTGCTTTTTATTTATAGTTCATGTCAGATTCCCTTTAAAGTAAGGGAGACAGACACATTGTGAGGACAACTCATCCATAGATAGGCGTAATATGTTGGAGGGATTTCTCTCTGATGGTACTGCCCTCTTTTTACTGTCACAAGAGTCTATTTTGATTAGATCAGGTTTAGATGGTTAACATTTAGACACTGAAAATGTAAATGAGATGAAGCTAAATCTCTTTAAATATTTCTGGAGACAGCAGTACTTTGGTAGGACACAATTGTTTTGTAACTAAGAACTTTCTGAAGTGCCTTCCTCAACCTGGTCCAGTGTCTTGAAATTGTGGGTGCTGAAATACTGTGTCCCTTAGTTCTTCCAGGACTTATTTTCTCAAGTTGAAAAGCGTTTTCAAATGCATATGTCTTGAATGGCTTAACACTTCAATCTGAAATCTGATGATACTGAATGCTCTGGGTTTTTGAGGTTAATTAGAATTCGTTTCATCTTGAAAAGTAAGTTTCAGGCTTGTCTGATTGTGGAGAGAAGGCAGTAAATTTAAAGTAACAACTGAAAGGGTAAATAAGATTAAATACAAGATATTAATTTTTGAAACTTTTGGATTAATATTATTATTCTGATGACATGATTGGGGAGGGGGTGGGGCTGACTCAAGACTGTAGAATGCTTTTGTGATTAGGAACTCCTGGCCTAGCCTTTAGTGATTGTTCAAATCACTATTTTATGAGTTTCGACAAAGCTTTGATCTTGAAAAAACAGATTAATTTAATTTTACATGTGAGTGATCCCTGTGGGTTTATTCATCTGCTGGTAACAAGTACGACTCATTGCTTGCAGGAGAGAAAAAGAAAACAAAAAGAAAATAAGACTGAAATGAGGTCTGGCTGGTAATGATTGTATCTGTTATCAGAACAGAATCCAACTTTGTTACAGAGTATGAGTGTTTTTCTGTATTTACTCATTGCATTTTAATGGCTGAACATTAATATTAATCATAGAATCACAGAGTATCCTGAGTTGGAAGGGACCCACAAAGATCATCAACATTCATGGATAGAAATAATTCCCTTTTTTCCTCATTAATTCTAGGAAGTTTGATATTGAATTTGATCCATTTATTGTACTATAACCCTGAAAACCGTCTCTGTAGTGTGCTGGAAACTACTGCAGATTCCTCAGATAGGGCCAGCTGCCCAGTAAAGCCACACAAGGCCACACACTCTAATACTATGCACATGTACTGACTTAGGCTCAAAAGCTGCATCTCTCCTCTTTAATGAGGCTGGGGCTTTCTCTGTCAGTGACAACGCTGACTCCAGGTCTGAGCAGACTCTTAACAGAACTATCTTCTGGAACACCACTGTAGATGTACCTGGGGACATATGTTCTCAAAAAAAGTTACAGGAAGGAAGTGTTTGGCCGTGTATTGTGCTCAGTCACTTGAGCAACAGGGTTTATTTAAGTAGGATCACTTATATGTCTAGTAATTGTTTATATAAGACAAGGCTTTTTGTGGTAAAGCCCTTGGTGGGTAAACAGTTGTTAATCAAGAAAATAATGTTTTGTGGATTGCTTAAGTGGATTTCTAAAATTCAGCCTACATTTCACTGTTCTGAAATAGGGATATGGAAAACTGAAAGATTTCTCAACTGATGGTGGAATAGTTTTGGGTGTATGTTTAAGTGTTCTGCTGAGTTGTTCATGAGTGGCAAATAAGGGATTGAAACAAGATGACTGTGTAATCAGAATTTTGCACAAGCCACCATGGAATCAATTAATTTAGCTCTAATGGGTCAGGCTGACCATAAAAAATACTATATGTTGCAGATAAAAAGAAGAAAATTTTTCAGTAATCCAAAGCAGCAGTTGTTTCTAACTCTTTTATGTGATTAACTGCCTGGGATATTTATGAAGTAAACAAACCAGTTCCCTTCTCAGTAATCAAACCATGAAAATTTTGAGTAATATATTTTACTAGTGAAATTGATTAACTAGTGAAACTAGTTAATAAAACTAGCTAATGCTGAGTTCTTTGTCTTTCAGCAGGTTAAATATTCTCGTGTGGACACTCACCCAAAACTTTGCATGAAGGTAAAGGGATTTCTTTGTAAAACACATATTAACTGCCCTTTTTCTGTCTCTAAAAAAAATGAGCTGCTGATATTCTTTATGATCAATATTTTGTTTCATAGGTCTGATGAATGGGAACTAAGAATGAAGGAAAAGTGAAAGATTAGATTAGAAGGTGATTGTTTTGAAGTGCAACAGCAATGATAGATAGGACACAGGTCAGATTTTGCCCTTCATTTTTTCTGTTTAAGAAAAGCACAAAAAAATGGTTTTCATCAATACAAACTCTGAAGAATGTGCTAAACTTAACATATAAAGTTTTTCAAATATTTGAAAATAAAGTGATCAATACAATACATTTAATGGAGTATCTCTTACTAATCTAGTTGAGAAAAAAAAAGCCAAATAAGGCTAACACAGGCATATTATTATTTTCTTTTCGATTACTTTTAAGTCAGTGGAACCAGATGTTTCTGTAAAATATACATGATTATAAATATCTGAAGAATCAGGGGATCTAATTTAAGTCAAGGGTTGGAAGATATCATAAAGCAGGAAAGCTGTGAATTAATCTTCTGCAACTTTCTGGAATGTTCTGATCATCACTAGTTGAATATTTTGCCACAGATTGAAATTAAAAATTTGGTTTTCCTAACAGATTTTTCTGCTTTCAGTTTACAACCAAACGAGGAACTTGGATTAAATGTCCATTTGCTCATGGAGAATTTCCAGGTAAATATATGTTCTTAAAATTACATAAAATTATACTATGGAAAATATTTAAATCAGTCACTAGATATGAGCTGTCTCTGTTAAGTGAGAAGTGTTCACAACACTGTAAGTTGTAAGTTAAGTCAAAGAGATTTGAAAGCTCGTTACTTCTATGAATCCTCAGTAGATCTAGTGTTCATCAGCATAAAAAGTAACTTGTAGGAATCAAAATAATTACTTGCATATCATTTGATAGCATTTAACAAATACAAAAAGATTTATTTTAGGCATAAATTTTAGAATATAGTGTATGGTCCCTTTACATCTAAAAGTAAGTCTTTTCCCCTAATATCAGCCTGGAAAATGAGGACTGCTGCAGTTGCAGAACAAATACAAGTTTTCTTCACGTCCCAAACCAAGGCACAGTTCTCAGTGCTTGTGTGTAACAGGACGCGGATGGCTTCATGTGAATCTCTTGGGATGCACCATTCAGTCTCTGTGGTTTGTATATATTATTTCTTAAGCACTGTAAGACTTTTAAACATACCTAACTTCATTCATTTATTATTCCATTTATTGTTCTGCAGCTTGAATCCATTAATAAATCATGTACATATTGGAACAATTACTGGAACATTTTAAAAGCATGTAGTTCTAATTCTGATCTCACACTGAAGCAAGAAATAAACAAAGATCCTGAAGTCAAATGAGTCACATCAAAGGATGTGACTATTGAGCATATTCTTCTAATGTCATTTTTGTAGTGTGGTATTTGTATTATGTATATAGCAAATGTTACTGTTAGTATTTCATATATGGGTCACTGATACAGCTGACCTGGCAAATCACACATCATGAAATGTAAGACTTGAGGCATCAATCCATGATGAACTCTAAATGTCACAGCTGCCAATACAAACTCAATATGCAAAAAGGGCTAGTTTTCAGCCAAATTATCTTTTTGAGCCAGCTGATTGTGTGGCTACACAACTGCTTCTTCCAGCAAAGTGGGGACAGAGTGGGAAAAGATTATGGGAGGATGAGATTTCTGTTTCAGGCAGCAGCTAGTCATGAGAGCCTCATTCCTCTCTCGCAACTGTCTACTTCTCACACATTTTCGGTACATCACTGTGGTTTGCCCTTGCCCATTAACCCTGCCTATCAGTTACCTTGTTGGCCCAAACAGTGGTCTACTGAGACACACATCTGGAAAGTGAGGTCAAACAGCAAAAGAGTGGCCATGGCATTATTTTTCAAGCAGGGGACTATTAGCAGGATATATTCTAGTAACTACTAGGACCACCATGCTGAAAGACATCCCTCTGGTTCAGCTTTTTTTTGCTGAAAGACATCCCTCTGGTGCAGCAGCCAGCTCCTCAGTAGTCTTATGTCCACTGCTAAATATGTGCTCCTGCTGTCTGCTCCACTGACCAAGTACATGAGGTGTCATATAATGAATTTTGAGAAATTTAAGAAATCTAGATGTTGTGATTTGAATTTTTACTCCTGGCTGTGCCTGTTGACTTCACTATAGGGGGATGTGCTTTTAGAAGATACAAGCATAGCTCCTCCATCTGCCCTCTCTTTAAGATATATTCCAGCTGTACTTATTTGCCACTATATGCAGGGACACAATGCAGCTGTGCCTTCTTCAAGTACTTGTGATACTTCTAGTGAGAAGGGTGCACATACAAGGGGTTAGCTGATAACCAGGGAGCTATGAACAGGGATTTCTTAAACATAATGGGCTGGAGACTGAATGCTGCATTTGTTTTCTAACAATTCAGTTTAGATAGTTATTGCACCTCTGGTGCTGAATGTAAAAGAGCAGCTGTTAAAAGCAGAGTTCTCTCACTCAGCTCAATCTGAGGACATGTGTAAGCGGAAGGTGACATCTTGCTCCTCTAGGAGATCCCAGAGCTGAATAACCATGGGGGAAGGCCTGGGAAAAAACAGCTATCCTAATTAACCCAGACCACAGAGGGCATTGGTGGTAATATCAAGAGTCTGTCCTAATGGGAAAAGCTGTGTGGAAAATGCTGTATTACTGGCAGAGATAGAGATCTGTAAGGTAGAAGAGTTGTTGGTGCTCAGGGAACGTCCAGAAGCACTTCCCTTCAACTGGTCTATTTCACATGAAATCTGTAGAGTTTATACCTTCTGGTTTTAAAGGTTCCCTGTGTGAATTGCTAAGTGAAAGGAGTAACGGTGGAGCACCAATAAATCACAGCTAGATAATGAAGTGTGTGTTTCATGAAGGCACTGATGCATTTAAAAATGATGTTTTCTTCCCTGTGGTACAAAGTTGTTATGTCCTCTGCTACTGTGACAGAAGGGGATCCCACATAAATTACATACGGTTCCTTTCTCAACACCTTGCACAGTATACACAAACTTTTCATCAAGACCTAACTCTGTGTTCTCAGAAACCAATGTTGATCCCTAACTACTAATTCCTCATCAGTCATGTTTGAAAAAGAATATATTCACCTAATTTTCCCCAAATTACTTTATGAGTTTGCCACTCTGAAGAGAGTGGTGTAGGATTCATAGCTATTGGTGGAGTAACAAACATTATTTTGAGGACAAACCATAATCAATCAAATATTAAATGTCAAGCCAGTCATTTAGGACAATTTTACCCTGAGGCTCAGCTTGTTCTCAGCATACAATGGGATGGGATGTCCAGAAGAACTGTAAAGACAGGGTCATTCCTTCAACTCGTACACCAGGGAAAAGAAATGAAGATGGTGTGAGGAAGCAAACATGGTGTGAGCTGCCACACTGGGGGGAGAGTGTCCTCCTTATGAAGCCCATAAAATGCAGTATCATTAGCCCTCTTCCTGTGCTGCCACACTGTGCTTGGCAGAACTACACCAGCTGCTTATGGTCATTGAGATCTGGGGTTATCTTCTGAAAATAAATAACCTTTCATTAATTTTCTAACACAGCAGAACATGTAGCAATATTGGCAACCAAACCAAAGAGCTGGAGAGACACAGTATGTTTTCATTGTTCCGGGGTATGGAAAATAGTATGTTTCAATTTCTTTTTTTTCTTCATTAGGGAGATTCTGTTTCAATCCCTATGTCACGGGAAATGTGTGGCTCAACAATTTGCATTCAGGTATGTGTCTTGCTTTTGCCAAGTACCCTGTACAAAATAAACTAATAAACAAATCATTAAAAAACCAAGCAAACCAGCAGGTACTCTCACTGCTTTCTCCTCTCAGCTAAATCTGATTACTGTGCAGATCGAGTTGGCAAAGAGCATTATTTATAACTTGGTGTGCTGCCACCACCTTGCTTTGAGACGACATTAATTAACTGAGAAGTTGCTCTCCGTGATCTTGCTCCTCTGTCAGTGGTAGATAAAAGGCTACCACCAGGATATTGCTAATTCTGTCTTTATATGTTCCTCCACAAAAAAAAATTCCAAGCTATCAAAAGATCCAAGTAAATAATAGATGAATTTTCAAAAATTGACATTGGCTAGAAAAGGTGAGGCATATAGCAAACAGCCCAGCACATGCATGGTATCCTAGAATTAGCGCTCATGAAAGTAGAACTGAGCAAATTATTTCTAATATTTCTGCACACTATTTCCATAGCTGAACTTTATTAAGACATTTTATTCACAGAAAATGGGCATGAAGCTGATAGATTTATTCCTCTCTGGAGTTAATGTTCTCAGCAGACACTGAGTGAAATGAAACTGATAGTGCAGCTCTGAGGCTCCAGTAGCTGCCCTGGAAGGCCCTTCTCAGCTTTACTTTCTGCTGCTGGGAAGAAAGAGGCAAGATGAAAGTGAGATTAAGATATTTTCCTCCATAAATTATTTATTTTGTAAATAAGACATGTCAGACAAGACCAACAAAAATTATGATTAGCTCTATCATTTAGAGACCTAAGTGATTGCAACTCACTCAATATACACTAGACCAGCAATCTCCATATGTGTTTATTTAAAAACAGATTTAAAATGCAGTCACTTGAGTAAACCAATAAAGCAATCTCGTTTTGTTAACACAAGTGTTTAGTAACAGTTCTGCTGAAAAGGGAATAAGCCTCAATTCTTTCTTTTAAAAGGGCTGGAGAACAGATGTAGATTATTCAGTTCCACTGCAGGTCTGTGATACCTACTGTGGTAAGTATGCATGATAACAAAAGAAACATTGGGTCTTGATTCTGTAGAAGAGAACATTTCAGGTGAAGTGTGTTTCCACTGGGAAACAGAGGTGGGATTCACCCGACTGAATGTAGATGTGTGCATGAGAGCTAGATAGGCTCAGGTTCCTTTACAGACAATGGACTCATATACCTCATGAGCTATTTTAATTAGCTCTGCAAGGGCAACTTGTGTGGCTGGCTGCTGCCTCTGCTTCCTGGGTGAATTTTCCACCCTGTGCCAGATTCTGTGTGTCACACCTGTATTTACCTTCCTGTCAGTACATGAAAAAAACCATGCCTTGGCAAGAGGAACACAGTGCTGCCATTGCAGTGACTGCAGCACAATCCCAATGTCAGTTCCCTACCACTGCAAGTGGGACAGCAGCCCTTCCCTCACCTTCCCAACAAGTGGAAGTTTGCTTCTGGATATTATGATTATGATTTGAGGTACACTCAGATACACTATGGAGTCAGAATATTCTGAAATCTCCAAGCCCTGAAAGTAAGGCAGTGTAGAAGTTAGTGAGTTCAGAGCAAACTAAGGCTGTGGGGTTTATGATTAGGAGTACAGGAACGGATTGACTAATTTAGAAATAAGAAGTCTAAAAGGAATCATGCTGAGAGAAGCCTCAATCTGAGCATTTCCAAAAACACCTCCCCAAACTCACACAACCAACCAACATCCCCTTCCAGTTCACTCCAAATATAGTAAATCCTGTGACAGATTTTCCCTGTTGTCTAAAAGCACCTGTCAGTGAACTACAGCTTTAGATCTGAAAGCCTGATAATAAAAAGAAGAGAGCTTGAATTTGTAGTTTGAATGTAGTTCCCTGTGCAATCATTTGTATAATGCCAGTTCAGGTTTCTTCTCCACTGAAAAACTCGTAACAAGCCCACTCAAGATGAATAAATTAAATAATCAGAGTGTTGTGTTTCATACAGTGTGGATGAATGTTCATTTTTCATGTTTTCCATTTAACAAATGCAGAGTATGACAAAAACATGTAAAATAATTAAAAGCTCTAGAGCTGGCAGTCTTGGAATTTCCCTGCATCTCATAATAGGAGAGACTATGTGTAGTAAATGAAACTAGGAGAACACTGAAAGCTGACTAAAGAACTTTTTGGGCACAATATTTGATTTAAATGTTGAACATTTTGTCACAAGTTTCTTTGGTTGGTTGGTTTGGTTTTTTGTTTTGCTTGTATGTTTGTGTGTGGCTTTTCTTTTTTTTCCTTTTCTTCTGATCAGGAATTTGTAGAGATTCAGAAAAAAGAAAGAGAAATTGTGCACTTACCAAGAATATTAGAACTATAATATGTCATCACTGTGCTCATTGTACATTAAACTTACGCTTTCATGGATTCTGACATAACTTACGTTTTTGGGATAATGGGATCCACATTAGTTGGTAGATAAATCCATCTCTATCTGCGGACCAGTGTTCTCAAAACCTCCTTCTAATGTTAAATGTGCATGTTAAGTATTACCATTAAAGATATCAAGCAGCGTCAGTGTGTCCAAAAGAGTCATGACATTATTAAAAAGCAAGGTTACAGTCATAACAACATCTATTATAAAAAAAGTCAGTGTGTCTAACCATCAGGAAGGCTGCTTTTTACCCAGGCTTCAAGAAGAGCTTTCTGGCATGTAGAATTTATTATGCTACAGTGGACTGCGTTTTTCTATAAGTAGCTGTGCTTTGGGAATTACAATGGCTTGGTCTTGTTTTTTCTACAATGATGGAAATGGGAAAATAACTTTTTATTTTTTTTTTTTATTTCCATTTAATAGCATTGACTTGGAGGCAAAACTTTGTGTTCTTTTTAAACTTTATATTTCCTTTGACCACTTTTCTGGGTTCTGTTTAATAAAGCCAAGCATTTTGAGACATTATTTCACCTATAAAATAAGAAACTTGTGTGTTTTGTATGAAAAAATAACCAATAAATCAGTTATTGATTTATGTGAGAATAAATATGTGAATCATAATGAAAACAAAATGGCAACCTATATTTGAACTTGTTCCCTCAGGTTTTCATGGTCAGTCATACAGTGATGGAAACCCAGCAAAGGCCATGACACATAGGTATTGATCTAATGCCCAGTTTAAAACATCTGTGGGAATGTGTGGAGTTTTTAGTCTTGAAACCATATCATTGGCCTTGATACAGGAACAGAAGGAATATCTGAATGAATTTTGTATATAGCTATAAGGAATATCAGGTTCTTAACTCTCTCACTGAAGACATTCCTTGGTTGTGTGCTCTCTCTCCTCTTGCTTTCTCTCTTTGCAGTTTAGTCTGGAATCAGAGGTCTGCTGCTAAAGTGAGAAGAAAGGGAGGCAAATAACCAGTGGAAGTGAGACATTTGTAGAGTAAAAAGGCAACCTTTGAGAGCCCTGAAACAAACTCAGATCTGCTGTGCATGATCATGCTGTGCATGATATTCACATTACTAGCACCTGTCCCCTGCTTTCTCACTGATGTTTGCATGCAGATCAGTTCCCCCTGTGCTCTCACTGATTAGACATGTCTGCTCAGCCATTCCAGTGCTGCTTCTTATTGCCACAATCCTTTACAAAATACCTCTCCTAGGCTACAGACAAATCAGTTATTAATGCAGCCCATGGAGGTGCAATTTGGTAGACCCCAAGCCCTTAAAAATTCTCTTCCTTTAAGGACACCCTTTCAGAGCCAACCTAGAAGAGTGTAAGCAACCTAGAACTCCAGAGAAAACAGAGATGATCTGAAAAAGCCTTGTTAAAAGATGGGGAAAAGATGCAGCCTTGCAAAAGCTATGCAAATCATGTGGTTGAGAAGGGGCTACCATCCTTGCTTTGAGGCAGTCTTTGGCTTCTCCCTTGTCAGAAGATACCCTTCAGAATAAAGTATCCTGGTTTTGTTTATTTGTTCATATGAGCACAGTTTGAACTGTGACAGTCAAGAACACAAGCTGTAGACAAATGGTTAGATTTGTTATTTTACACCAACTATATATGAATGCAATGAAATTTTTCACATTTTGGAGAAAATAACCTCACAAAAATCTTCTTTCCTCTTCTGTTTTTCTCCTAGGATGAAGAGTGTGCAGTCCTCGCATTGAATTAAACATGTTCTCAAGGTTCTCAGTATCTTTTCAACATTGTATTTTGGTGCAACTTGCAAATCTTGTCTAACGCTCATGATACTTTCTAAATACTGTGAAATTATTCTCATGAGTGAAGAATTTAGCAACTTGAGCCTACTCTAATATGACAAATTCAGATTATGATTCCTCATTTCCCAAGTATTTCAAAACAAAAAATGTCTTAGATCACTTAGAAAATCAGGTCCACATTTCCCATCTAAAGTAGCACTTTATATAAAACATGCTATACTTGAGTACTTTCATAGTACTGTGTACCTATAGAACAAGTATTTCAGATTTTCTTGTTTGTAACCTTCATTTTTAACCATAATCAAAAATTTTTGAGAAATGAAGTATGGAGGAAGTTTTCTCAGCTTTGATACATTATTCTTCTTTGCAATTTCCTGTCTTGACTTTCTCATGCCGTTCTGATAATCTCACCATCACAGCCCATATTCCTCAAGTATATCTAACAACTGCTTTCTGTGTTTGCATTTGTGTTTGACATGGAGATAATTTTCCTATTTGTCCGAGGTAGTACATGTCTTTGGTTCAATATCTATTTAAAACTGCCTTGTGGAAATCCACTCTAGAAGGAAATAGTTTAATGGAAATATTTTTTCCCCATTATATCATTATTTATACTCAATTGTTCAGGATAATATTACACAGTGTACTGATTATCAAATATTTGGCCTTTATTCCACTGAATAGTCCTGTCAAACATCCTTCCTATTGTGTAACATGGGAATAAAGGCAACTAAAAGATGATTAATGGCATATCATGAAACCATGTGGAATTGATCATGTGAGGTCAGGAATATGGGTTAGGAGTATCTGGAACAAGAAGTTGATCAATAAAAAATATTTTCCATCTGAGTGTGTGGGTTTTTAAAATTTGTTTGTTTTGTTTCAAGACATTCATTGAGACATTTACAGAGTATGGGATAAGAGACATATCCACTGCATTGAAACACAAGATTTTTTTGAAGTGCCCTGGAGAGGACAAGTTCTTCTTGACTCCTTTGATATAAAACCTTTATTGTTTATACTGCACATCTATTAGATCTAGTCTCATTCCAAGCACTGCTGCAGCTCCAAAAGCAGAGGTAGCAGGGCAGCCTTCCTAAAGCACTTAGTTACTTTCTTTGTGAAGTTGAAGCTCTGATCCATCCAGACACATGCTTTTCCTCTAATACCTTTCTGGCCATCCAGCTGAGAGAGCATTATAATACTACTCTCTTCAATTTCTTCCAGTGAAAAAGTCTTTTCTGCAGGAAAGGTTGATTTGTACAGAGTGATTTTTATTGCCATGGTATCTTAAGATCAATTTTATGAATATGTTTCAGACAGAAAATGAATTAAAATGATGCAGGTGTATCTAAGGCTAAAGCAAAACACCACCTCCAATGACGAGCTCATCTGAGGTCCTGAAGCAACAATAGCTGTACTAAGCTCTATGCTTTCAGTGAGGAAGTCCTGTTTCAGCTGCTTAGACACTGAATCTCTTGCACTATATCACCTCTTGTTGGCTGCAGCACTGAAAATACCAAAGAGAATATGACAAAAGAATATGAAATTTCCTGTTTTAGAGGAAAATTTGGATGGTGGACATAGCAGACATGTCACTTAACCTGAAAGCGTTCATCCAAAGACAGTAGTGTAGGCTCCCACGATGGCCACTGCAGAGAGACAGGTAGTTTCCAGGTATTTTTCATTCTGCTTGGATACTTGCTTTAAAGGGAGCCTAGGCAACTCAGCCTAAATGCTTACCATTGCAATGTTCCTGCTTACACCAAATGTTTGCAAATAATCCTTAATAGTATTTCTATACTTTGGCTCAGGTCTGCCTGTTCACATTTCTGTAGTGAGAAAATTGCTGCTAGCTTTTCTGACTGACTCCCAAGCAGATCTGTATGAGTCCTTTTCTAATACTCTGCTTCAGGAAAACATTGTCTCTTCTAATTACAAAATTCCTGGGACCAGCTCTTCCTGCTCTTTCAGATGGTGACTGGACCACCCCATATATGTAACACATTTGGAAGAAGTTTCATGATATTTTCTAGAGAAGTTACAGCCTCTACTATTCTTGTGACTTGATAGCTGCAAAAGTAAAGGTGTTTAAAATTTTCACAGGACATTTTAAACATTGGTAGACCAGTCCTGAAAGAAGGTGGTACTAAAACCTTTCCCAACTCTAAAAGTATTCATTACACTCTGCTGACCACTGAAATGTTTTCTTTTTCTCACCCAAAATACGTAACAGTTTTGCAATGTTGACCAATGCACAAGTAAACGTGTTGTAGCAATAGCAAATGCAAAAATCCCCTATGTGCTGCCTATAGACTTGGCTAATTCTCTAGAGCCTCCACTCCTTTGTTGAAGGAAATTCCCTTCTTGCTTACTGTGGGCCCAGTCTAGTCACCCTATTTTGAAATAACCTGCATGTATTTTTTATTTTTTTTCATTTCATGTGTACATTCTTACTAATATCACAGAGCATCAATGTCCTAGCTCTTCTGAGATATTAGCAAGTACCAGAATATCATTGAGATATAGCAAAAAAATATTACTAAAAAGCATCTTATCAGTGTTTAAGACTTTCTGTTATGTCTAGTGCATTGCACAAACCTGAAACTAATATTTAAAGTTAACACATAAATTAAAGCAGTTTTGTTCTGCTTACTTAGGGACTTATTTTCTTGCTATGCTGACATGTGGTCTGGTGTGGGAAACCAGCCTGGTGCTGCTGCAGTATTCTGGACATCCTTTCTTGCAGTAACAGATACATTTCCTTGATACCAGCAAGCTACAACTGAGTGGCATGCTTGAATTCCCACATCCCACATTAGAGTAGCTGTGTGCTCACCAAGTTGTAACAACAGCACAGCAGAACTAGTCATGCTCTGCAGGCTGTGTTCCTGACATACCTCTTTTTGACTTCTGATAAACTACTTCAAGGAAATAAATGGGAAGAGAAATAATGACTACTTTTGTAGGGCTATTTTACTGCTGATTTCACTTTCTGGACTACAAAATCAGGCCTATGTGAGCCAGCAGAAGGGAAGCAGCCCAGCTCTAGGGGAGTGCAAACAGTTCTGCTCATTAGGTCCTTAGCTGGCAGACTGACTAAATTGTCATACCTGACAATACACTGCAACCTGAACACACCTGTGCTTAACAAACAGAAGGAAATGTATTTGCTTCAATTTAGTGTGGAAAAGTTCCCCTTACTCATATCCTGTAACAGTTGGCCTCAAAAAATGGTGACTTATATCTCATATCCCCTGTAACTTTTTTTACTGTACACAGAAATATCTTTCCTGGATTACGAAAACAATTTCTGTCTCTTATCCAGAAAGCCCTTTAGTGCAAACATGTAAAGCTGCTGTGTTCAGTGCAGCACTGGAACAAGTCCAGTAACATGACAGGGGCTATTCCTCCCACCCCTCTGCTGGTTTTCTACTGCTTCAAGCCACTGTCATTATCACTGACTCTTATTTTGCAGAAATAGGCCCTTTCATGTGGCACTAAGGGCCATTTTTGAAAAACTTTCACTAAATGTAGAAGGGTCAGTTCTGGTACTAGATTCAAAAACACTCTAGAAATTATTATTTTCTAGGAACCATCAGACAGATTAACTCTCCATCATATATAGGTCTAAATGACTTCTTAATATATAGCTGATACAGTAAAACCAGGACAGTTTATCTACTGAGAAACACATGATAATTTCTCTAGACTGCTTTTTTTAATAGGTGAAATTTGTCAGATTTATTTTCTATCATTGACTACATTCTAAAGAATGAAACCTAAAACATCCTCTTTTAAAGCCGTGTAAGTTTCTATCTAACTTCTAAAAGTCAGTTTTCAGTATCAGCTGTGGATGGGATTGTGTTGCCTATTGCTGTCTCCACATGAGTGCTATAAAGTTTTGCACCTTTTCATATCATAGCCAACAGAATAAAAAACCTCTTGCCTTTGACTTGATAGCCACTATTCTCATATATTTCACAGGTTCTAGTGTCTGACCACACACTGCAGAGATTTCCAAGCTTTGCTTACATTGCTTATGTGCATTCAGAAGCTGGATTTGTGCTTGATGAACAGTTTTAGCACGAGAGATTCCTTGATGGGATGTGTTTGGAAGAAGAAAAGATGAAAAACAAAAAGAATGCCCAGAGATAGGATGACTAGGTAAAAGATAGGGAGAATGTACTTTGAGTCATCTATGGCCACAGGTAGGGAGAAGCTCTCAGAAGGAAACACTGTATATGAAGCCTGCAGAAGAAAGCCCATAAAGGATGAAGAATGATGCAGACATGCAAAAGTTTCGGCAGGGGTGACTGGAGGTGGGGCAGGGGAGATGGACTGAAGGGGACAAAGACTGTGAGGCAGGAGAGGGAAGGGGGAGGTGAAGTTGGCCAGCCCAGGTGTGATTCACATTCCTGACTCACAGCTACTCCCACTCAGAACCTAAAATAGGAACACAAGTGCAGAGTAACCACAGATGTGCTGCTCTGCACCCAATATATACATTTTCCCTACCTGGCTGCTCCTCACCTTCATCCCTGTTATATTCTTGTCCCGTTCTTCATGGGGCACAATGCCAGAATGAGTGGGAGGCAAACTGACCCAGGACCTCTCTGTATAGCAGGGAGTCCTCTCCAGTGAGACTATGGGCTTCTTAACTATGGGACTTCTCAGTTTGTCAGGTCCTCAACAAGTAATCTTACAACAGCCTGTGGAAACAGCCTGTCATTTTTATTCCTTTCTTCAATAGTAACAGTCCTAACAGTGGTGAGTGCAGGAACTCAGGCTTTCTGATCAACAAATCAATATGATTACACAGAAGCATCTTATTGTTTAAAATACACTCCACTCAGACATCTCACAGCTTTGACATCATACCCTACTTACACATTCTACTTACTTGTACATATTTATACATAACTTATACAGTTCACTTACTTATACATTTTATAATTTATAACTTCCACATATCACACTACTTATACATCTTACTTACACCTTTTACAACTTTTACCTAATACACTACTTATGCATTTTACTTGCTTATCTTATACTACTTATACATGTTACTCTACCTATACAATTTACAACTTATCCATAATACAGTCCATATACATTTTGCAACTGCTGTGCATGAGATCTCACATTGCTTGATTGGTCCCTCTATTTTGTCCATGAGCTCTGCACGCACTTTTCTGAAAATACAATTGGTTTCAATCCAGTGCAGCACACTCCTTTTTTATCTATTCCTTGCTGTCTTGGTATTTAGTTTTTCAGCTTCCTCTTTTCCAATTCATTTCCAATTTAGCACAGTTTACCTTTCAGTCCTTGATGAATTCCTGAGGGCTCTAACAGGCAGGACTCCTGATCCAGGCGAGCAGCATCAAGATGATGCCAGCAACAAAACCCATCCAGTGATCAGCATCCAGGTTAGTCCAAGAACTCCAAACAACAAGACAACAAAGGACAGAAAGCAAATATAAACCTGCCCCACCTCTCCCCTCAAACCTTCAGACTGGAGCTTAAAAACAATCTTGGGGCTGATGTGCTGCAGCTGAAGGTGGAAAGGCCAGGTGAAACCAGTGAGGGTAATTCCAGCCTGGTCCCACTCTGAGGGCTCTGGTAAAAATAACTACAAATGGTTTGGCTGGGGCACACTATCAAGGTTCAAATACTTTACAACAGGTGAGAGAAAGCAAAGGTGGTTCAAACAAGTGGAGAAACACTGAGGTTCACAACAGCCACACACCTTTGATAGTCCTTTCATGACCATTTTCCCCCTTAAAACTAGTGAAAATTGACAGAGATTTTATTTTATTTTTTTCATTATGTAAATTTCCCTTTATTTTTTAGAAGTAAATTTTCACTTTCTTTAGTTACTTAATATTATAATGAATCTTACAGCATTGGCCTTCTGTGGCAATCAGCTTCCTTTCAGGTGGCTCTTCCTCTTCTGTCCTCTCTTCACATTCCTTCTGAAATCTAGAATGTCTTTTTACATCTGTAGTTTTCACTCATTGATATTTTTCTGCAAGACCCTGGCCAGCTGAGAGCCTTCACATTGGACTGTTGCCAGCTCATTCTGGAAAGGCATGGTTCTCTGTATGCCTGCAGATACCAATATCATAATAACCCTTGAATGTTCTGCTTGTTCCATTGATGTATTCTTTTGTCTACCCAGTTCCTTATCTGTGCCCTACACTAATGAACCATGAGTGTCTGAATATTTGAGAATATTTCTAGACCATACAAGCATTTTCTCTCTGTTCTAAGATGGCTGTGTGTGTAGCTGAGTCCTGGAAGTCACTTAACCGTATCTGTGCGGGAATATGGCTAATTGAAAAAGATTTACTGGAAGTCAGGATAGATTGATTGATCAGCACTAATGTGGTTTCCAGACTGAGGATAACTTGCTCTGGCCAAGTCAGAGCACAGACAGCAATCAGGTATCTGTCCTCACTTTACTATAAAAACAAAAAGCCAGCCTTTTTTTCTGGATATATATTCTGTAGTGTTATTTGAGATGTGTTTCCCAAATTCACGCTTTTTGTCTTGGCTTATTTAAGGTATGAGACTGAGCTGAGCCAAATGAGGTACCTCATTTGGGGTCCTCTCCTTCAGAAACTCAAGCTGAGGCTGTGAGTTAATGATGCCCAGAAAACTGTCATAAATATCTCACCTGACTCAAATCCTTTGTCATATTTCCAGGCAGCTGACTTCTGTGGTGTTTTTGACTCTCAAGTTTCATTCTAGAGGCACATTTCTAGTTCTTTAAGGCTATGCTATAGAAGACATTAATTTGTAAGCACTAAGGTGACCAGATTTTTAACTGCTTCTATGGCCAGGAGAACATTCAGCAAATAATCAGTTGTTGCTGTGCTACAGCATATATACAACCTAGTCTGCACAAGCAGACTAAGATTTACTCCATGAAAAAAATCACAAAGATAATATAAATGTACTTGAGAGGCCTGTTTATTACTGCTTGGTGCAGAGACATTAGGTATCACAGGAAATAGCTGTACAAAAATTGCTGCTGTTGTGTCACTGCCTCAGATGAAAGAGGATTCTGTGATTCCTGAATGGATGCTCTGCTGTACTCCAGTTTAGCAATCCTCTGCTTCCAATACAAGAGAAAAAGTAGAGATTGTGTTTGAAGAATGTGCCATGTGTGTTTCCGGGGAACACACATTCCCATTTTACAAGACCCAAACACTGTAAGCTAATTATTTTGGATTCTCACAAGTTTCTGTTCTCTTTCTCCAGAAAATACTCCAATACATTCTTTCCAGCTCACAGAAATGGAGAACCATTTCATCCAGTCTTTAATGGAGATAATTTGTGTATGACTCAGCATACAGGGTAGCAGCATTCCCTTATCTATTTCTTAAGGTCTGTAAAGAAATGGCTTTAAAATGTAAGGCAATTTTATGGAATTCTGAAAAAGTACAGCACAGTGGGGGTGTCACTTAAAGAATGTTCATTGTAACATAATTCATAACCACAATTCCCTATGTCTAATCTGACAGTTGTGAATTTTTGTGAAGGGTGTGTGCTGTTCATGTGGGTGAAGTGTGAGACAAAGGGAGACAAGGAATGAACATTGCAAGAAACTTTCTCTTGCGTATCATCTGCCCTGTGAACCACTGCCTGACAGCAACAATTTCTATGCCTGACAGAAACAATATTGTTCCCTGCCCACTTAGTATTGTCACGAAGAAAACAGATAGTGTCCTGCTTGAGGAAAGTATGTCTTGTATCTGTAAGTCATTGTAGTTAGTAGTAGTAGAACCCAGTCAAATAGGGATTCCATTTTTCTTTTGTATTACTTTTTGCTTGGCGATATGTGCACACTACTGAGTTTCATTTCCCAGAAGCACAGAACCTCTTAATTCTTCTGTGAAGTCCAGTGATTCATTTCTAGGTAAATGGAAACTGAGTTTTTAGACTATGAGGCATATGGAACAGTTTTTGAAATGTGGGTAATTATAGGATTATTTCATAGAGAACAAATAATATGCATGAGGAATCAAATCTATTCCTCACTAGACAAATTTTAATGGGCTCTGGATCAGAACATTATAAGCTTCCATGCTTTTGCTGTCATCCTTGCTTGTTCCTCTAAAGGCTGAAATTTATGTCCCCATGATACCACTCAGGGCAAGATGCTGTTCTGATATTTTGTGGGGTTTGTTACCTTTTCATCGTGTTCCGTGATAAAGATCTCCTCCTTCAACCATGTTGCATCTCACGATGAGACAAGCTGCTTCCCCTTATGCCATCTCCAAATCAAGTCCATCCTGAGGGAGGATTGTGAGGCTAGAGCTAGAGGCACACATTTCCATTTTGCCATACAACAATGTATTTTCTTTCCTGTTCATGGAGCCCAGATGGTTGACATCTGGAAAAATTGAGGGTGAGGAGCTGGAAGAAGCAAAAAGTACTGTTTGGGGAAAGCAGGAAAGCACAGACAGTTAGATCTTTTCCTCTGTAAATTCCATCTTTCTCTATCTGTTGCAGAGCACTTCAAACCTAATCTTGATGAGTTAGCCAAGAGCAGAGCTTCTCTGAATCATTCATCACCTTTTCCACATTTCTATGCAGTCACCTCGGGCTTCTGTAACTTTGTATGAGGACATATGAGAGTTGGTACTGTGTCAAATCAAATGTTCATCTAATTTGTACTCTGTCTTCAACAGGTACATCTGCATTTCTTAGGAAATTAATGAATAAATGATTCTTGTGTGTTTAGTATCTCTGGAAGGGTTTTTTGTACACAAATTTACCTAAGTGTTTTTTTGAACTCATGTAAATCTCATATTTTCTATTCCTCATTTCGTTAAACTCCACAGTTTAAGCAGGTGATGTGTGAATTATCTGTCCCTGCTTTAAACCTGTCACCAGGCACTACGACACTCACTGAGCTCTAACGTCCCCTAGTTTATGTCAAGAGGAACAATGAACTGTTTCTCAGTACTTATTTTCTCACATTCCTTATTCTTCATTGACTTCTATGTTATCTTCTCTTGATCTTTTTATCACTTTGAAGAATTTAGGTCTATTTAGTAATTCTTTATATGGAAATCACTTGAACTGTATACAGTATTCAAAACAGGAAAGCTTGTGATTTTATACAGTGGCATAGAGCTGTTCTGTCCTGTTCTCTCTTCTCTATCTAATAATGCTGACAACTACCTGCCTGTTTTTAACAAGTACTTCTAAGTACTGAACTGTTGACAACATGGAACTCTTAGAAATCCAAGATCTCAATCCCTAGTGCTTATGGCTAAATCAGAATATAGCACTATATTACAAAAAGATGCAGCTTTATGATTTCTTCAGACTCTGCTTCTTGTGACTGGACAGAAGAGACAGATGCTTCATTAATACTCCTTCAACTAAGCAAGTTCATAAGGAAAAATAGACAACTGCTGAAACTTCCCTTGCATTAGACAGTTTTTGGTAACACTTCCATGAACGTTAATACGCCCTATGCCAATCTGCAGGGAAGACCCAGCCAGAGGATGTCCACTCTTTAGTGGGATGTTTGTACAGTAAGTAGGTTGCTATTATGTTATATATGGTGTGGCCATGCAGTCTCTACATAGCTGGGTTTGAAGGGAAAAGAATCCTGATCCTCTAGTCCAAATCACTTCTGCAGCAGGCTGTACCTGGCAATATCATATATGGACTATAATATTTTTCAGCAAGATAGGCAGCTTTAGGAAAGTTCTGCAACTAACTCATTATGGTAGGGTTTTTTTCCATGAGTCTACCAAGACACTGTGAGCCAGCACAGGACACATTCTCCATTAGTTAAGGTTCATGGTAAGAGTGGTGATGGAGGTGGTGGTGTCCATGGTGTTTTCTGGAGCTACAGAGTTAGGATTGTTTTTCCCCCCACAAATCACTTTATTTGTCAGCACTGAGAACCACCTACCTAGCATCATCAGCTTCTCACTGTTGCAAAACCCATTTGTAATTTTTCAAATTCAGCTTGAATACCTTAGGCTCAAATGTTTTATTCTATTAGCTATACTATTTTATAAGCATGTTGAACAGTATAGAAACCAACAGATAGCAGTAAAAATGTACATCAGTATTCCTTCTTTAATTGCTGGATACCTTTTCCATGCCCTCTATCTCATCCTCATATTTTTGTCACTAGAGACATCATTGTCTTCAGATAGATTGATAATAGCACAGCTGGGTCCAAAACTGAAAACTCTGGAATTACATTGCACTTATTTGCAATTAACCATGGAATGCTCCAAAGGGAAGTGCTCCAAAGAGAAGTTCTCAGCAGTGAATGATACATCTCTCTGTAGTAATCTCTTAATTTATGCAAAGTAGTGTTTGATTTGGATTACTCTTTTTCCTTCACCTTCTCAGCTGTGATTTTTATCAAGTGTTTCTTAACAGCTGCATAGGTTTAGCATTTATTTGATTAATTGTGAAAAACTGAACACAGCTTTTAAACCATAATGACTGGTGAGGAAAGAATAGACTACCCATTGGGCCTAGGCTCAAGTCTTGCTGAATTTGGGAGTTTGATGGGGAAATTTCAACCTGTGTTGAAATGTAATACCACAATTGCATGGTTCCTCTGAAACTGCATCACAAAATTCTCCACACAAGATCCAGGACACTTAGTTATCTGCTCGTTTGTTTTCCTTTAATTTATTTATTCATTCCTTGGCATTCTTCACAAATCCCTATGATTTTCCGGACAGTCCATTTGGAAAACTTTCTGGATGCCATTGCTCTGTGTGTTCTCAAAGCCCAACAAGACTCCTCAGCAGCAATTCAGCTTCTCTTTCTCTTAAAAGTGACAAAGAGAAGAGGAAACCAAAAGAAGGCCTTCCCTCTCTTGGTGCACTGGATTACTGAAGGCTATGATGTGACAGTTTGGAAGTTACCTTATCCAGCAGCTTAGTCAGTAGGAGGTGAAGCCAGGTGATTCCCAATGCCAACATGTGTCTGAGCTCTGGTATTGACTTTTTATACTGTCCTGTCTCCACAATTTGGGAATTATGGAAATCACCTTTTGGGTCTGAGAGAAAAAAGGAGGGGGAAGAGGGACTCCTATCCACTTGTGCAATAAAAATGCAAAGCAGGGTCTTGAGGTACAGTGAGGAGAACAAACAAGGCTGGAAACTCCCTCTGGGAACTGATGAGACTGAACTTCAATGCAAACTTGTGATGATCAACACCCTGACACTGATGTGTCTCTGAGCTGCCTTTGGCTGGTGTCTCAGTAACGCATGGGAAGGAGCAGGATTCCTTGGTCAGAGCCAAGAACAGGCCCTGGAGCATATGGCTGTGCAGGGGTACCTGCAAAGGCAGCACTGCAGCTCTGTGGCAGTGACTGGGGCAAGTGGGGAGTGCAACATTGTGGCTGAGTGTGCTGGAAATAGACTTCAAAACCTGGTGTCTGAGCCAGATTGTAGATTGAGAGAACTAACAGTGTGCCAGGAAAACACCTCTGAAGCATTTATTGGAAAAGAGTATATATAATAGGTAGATGAAATGCTCTGCCTTCCTGTTCTAACATGCATTTCATAAAGCAAACACATGCACATACAGTGTTGGGTAACAGATGAGGTACAGGGCAGGCCCAGGTGTGGCTCTGTTTTGGCTGCTGCTCATTCCAGAGGAGAGCTCCTCATCCTGAGGTGGAAGGATTACTCCGGGGGTGACTTCCCCGCTGCTTCACAGGAAAAGAAACGTGGGTTCATAAAAGAAAATGAAAGCCAATTACAGATTAAACTGTTATATTCTATTGTTTCATGGTATTTGATACTGAGAATGACTTTCCTCATGAAAAGCAGTGGTGGCTTTGCCATGATGGCTGTGGGGCTTTGTGGCACTTTCCATAGATTTGGCTCTTCTGATTTCCCTAGTGTTACTCCATGTACAGCTTTCAGAGGAAAAATGGGCACAAGGCTGTGAATTTTCACAGAAGTTTTTGCAAAGCTTGAAATCCACAGTTCCCTATTGGTTTATTTTTTTTCTGACAAGGCAGCTAAGAAACTTTTTCACATCCCTTTTGTTTCTCACATCTCTTCAGACACCCGTTTCCCACCCACCTCTATCTATCCTCAGCAGTTTCCTTTTCATGATGCTTCTGTTTCAGCTTCGGGGCTCCAAAAACATTTTTTTCAAACCAAACACTTAACCGCAGTCAAAACACCAAGCGCTGCCATTTTTTTACCTCACAGATCTTGATTTCTGACTAAATTTATTTATTAATATAGCAGCATCAGACCTTGCAGGAGGTCCTTCCACTTTGCAAAAACAAAAATGGGAAGCAAATGCAAGTTTGCAATTTTTTTTCCGATAAAAATCTCAATTCCACTTAGATACAAAGGGAAAAAAGAAGAAGGTTAAAAGCATATATATGAGAGGAATGCACATGAGAGGAAAGTGCAACATATGACTCATGTAGTACCTTTTGAAACAAAATACAAAGGATATATCTGCTGTCAAATTATCCCTTCTTTTGAGGTAATGACTGAGGTCTGAATTGCAGAGCCAAGTCACCAGGGACCACACATGCACACAATAAGACATAGCTTCTAAGGAGAGGAAATTACTTGGTTGTGAAGCCTGGCTTCTTGTATTACAGAGCTATTACTTATTAGTTTGTATTAATCTGTCTCCCATTATTGCATAAAAAATTATCTCCGTCTGTTCATAGCATCCTTGGAACCAGCCACGCAGACCAAAGATTGGCTTCTAGCTCTGCATCCTTACTAGTCCTTCTTTTCTCTTATTTTTCATTTAGTAAAAAACAACAAAAAACCCCCATAGACATAATATTGTTTTATTGCATTGTGATGATGCACTCTCTTTCCTACACTATTTTCCCAGAGACATTAAAATATTTATTTTGCCCTACATGTTCCTTGTGCTGAAAAACTGGCTTCAGAAGTAGTTTTTGTGTTTTCTTCTTATCTTAGCCATTTTACTTTAATAATTAGTTACCTGCTTTACTTTAGTAATTTGCATTCTCCACCTGTTTATGTGGGAAGAGATAATCTGTCACTGGGTAGGAAAAGGTATATAGTATCAGTATTTGTCTTTCAGGTGAATTTTAATTCATTGACTTGTCAGAATTGCTTCACTTTCAGGTAAGAATCTAAAAGCTACAATCAATAATCTTTTCTTGTCTCTTTCACTATCTCTTTCCTCATCTCTTTTTTTTTCTAGACCTCCCTAAAAATTGTTCCAGTTCTTAACCTTTTTTGTCTTCAGGCTGAATTCATGGACTGATTTTTAGCTGGATCTTCACCACCAATGGCAACCATTTCAATGTAAATTCTCATTCCAGAATTTTATTTTTAGCTTTAGCTGATTGCCGAAGAAGAAGCTTTAAGGTGAATTCCAGAGTACTCTTTTAAGCAGATAATATGAGCAAGAGAATTATGCCAGAGAATTCAGAGGGAAAATTCATGAAATCAATGCCTGTGCTATGGTTGCTGTGACATTGCAGGGAACAGCTGATTGCAGTGTCCAGGTAATGATGTTACTTTCTTGGCTCTGATGGCTGCATGCAAATTTGGGGAGCCAAGCCTCTGTACAGAAACAGCAATAACCACGGTTATTAGCTGACACACAACCCATTATAAAACTGGTTATCTTTTCCCGTTACAATACAGCTTCTTTTCGTTTTCAGAGGATGGTAACTCAGGGAAAGTAAACCAGGTAATTCTGAAAGCACAACCTGTTCCCAGCTTCCTATAAGGAAACGAAGCAAATATAATGTAGACTGTAATCTGTGTAAATTTGTTCAAAGTTGGGAATTTCCGCTTGACAAACGCTTCTTGGTGCAGTAATAACTGGTGCAATAAAAACAAATGATGAATTCTGTGAAGAATAACAGCAGGAACAAAAGTTTCCAGTAAGGCTATCATGATAAGACCAAGCCAGCAAGTGCTGGGAACCACTGACAGAACTACCCAGCAACTGAACTGTCCCAGAGTGACAAAGGGAGAAGCTACCCCAATGTAGCAAATGCCATTACTGTCAATCACCTTTCATGTGGCTGTGTGAGGAAGTGTGACTTCCTCTTCTTTGCTGGTTATGGGTTATATCAGATGAGAAAATCCCTTGAAATTTGCATAGATAACACCAAACAAATTC
Organism: Corvus brachyrhynchos; assembly: GCF_000691975.1. Lineage (NCBI taxonomy): Eukaryota > Metazoa > Chordata > Aves > Passeriformes > Corvidae > Corvus > Corvus brachyrhynchos. The sequence goes on along the minus strand of NW_008246057.1, from coordinate 8,978,407 downwards.
TAGCCTTGGCAGACTGGGATCTTTCTGGGCTCCCCAATGAACTGCACTGCTCAGGGTATGCTCATCTGAATGATCTTTACTGGTTTGTCGTAGAACTGAACAAAAGTCGCTGCTCCTATGGAGGGCAAAGGTCAGTCAGGAAGGTCTGTGTCACTGGTTTCTTTGCCATGCTCACCAATCATGTTCTTAGCCAGTTACCAGCTACTCAAATAGCAAGATGAATGACATTAAATTAAAAAACACCCAAACGTTAAAGACGTCTACAGATTTTATTTTTCTTAATGTTATCCCATGAAGGGAGCAAGACAAGGAACCTCCAGAGGAGGAAAAGTAATATGGTATACCAGCTCCCTGGGTATTTGGAACAGCTGTAAGGAGAAGAGGAGGCTTTAAATGTAGTATCATCTAGCCTGTACCCTGCTGTCAGAAACGACCCCTTCCAGTTAGTTGGGTGCTTTCTGTAGAAGGGGGGTGGAAGGCTTTGCAATGGCTCAGCTGATGGTTACCCACTTACATTTTACACTGCTGGGATTTTGAAATGGATATTTGGGGTTTGCCAGAGGATCACACATGGATTTCCTGCTCTTAAGCTGCAGCAGTCAGGAGATCCTGTAATAGTTCCATTTTCCACAGAGCTCCAGCTGTGTCAGGGATCTGGGCAACTGAGGACACTCATGATGAACACACTCTAAGTGTGTGGTTTATCATCGCACCTCTCCACTGAGTGTTGCAGGAATGAACCACCATTTTCACTTTTAATAAGGCATATTAACTGTGCAAGTTGAGAGAGCGATTGATTACAGGCAGATCTGCTCCATTTACTGTAGATGTTTGCCCTTTTGCAGGCCAGCTTCTGCCAGATTTTTGGATGATGACACACTGATCTGAATTATGGAAATACTTAGCAGGAATTTATTGCTGATATGCAGTAAGCCACAGGAATGTAAGCAAGTGAAGGGTGATAAGAAATGTCTACTTCCTCTTTTGGGTGAACTTCTCAGCTTTCATGTGTAGGCTGAATTAATTATGCAGTCCTAGGTATTAAAATGTTGTTCCTTGGCTAATGTACTGTGGAATGACTTTTTGGAGAAATAATTACCTATGAATACATTGTTCTGATTAGATCTATCTGAAATACCAGTGACAAATTTATGCTAAACAGGAAAGGACAGTAATTTTTTTCCAGCTTTTCAATCATGATAGTGTTGATCACAGTTATAACAGACAATTCAAATATGGTATAGAATGGGAAAATTGGACTTTTTCCTTCTGTAAAAACTCATTTGGAGTGTATTTTTGATCAGTTGTTCTGGTCAAGAGTCCTCTGAGACAAAAAGATTGCTAGTAGGTATTTTCATAAAGGACTGTGTCCCCTAATGTAATTTCTTAAATAGAGCTAAGTAGGAAAGAGTAAGTGTATTGTGAGCTTCTTTTTTCAAGAAGGAGCAGACACAGCTAAGCAGCAGAAGAAACTTTACAATTTCTGTGCAGATACAGGCAGTTAAAAGTCCTCAGGGGACTGTGAAATAAAAATAGAGGATAAGGCCAATTCATAAAAGTTACCAGGATTTTTAAGACCTAAGTACAACCTGCTGGTTTTTGGTACAGATAGAAGTGACAGTGAAGCATGTGGGATTATAGTTCAGGAACAGGCTTGGGAATTGGAGTGTAGGTATCATCAGCCTGTCACCCTGTGAACATTCCCTTCGTGCAACACCAGCCATGTGTCCAAAAGCTTTTTAAGGGGCATCCTCAGGCAGCTGCTGACTTTTTGGCATGCTGAATGTGTGCTGTGTTCCTCTCTCTCTCTCTAGCTAATTCTAGTAAGGAGCTGCCTCCTGCAGCTGGCATCTTCTCACCAAATTACATGGTTATTTATAGAAATTCTTCCTTCTCCCTCAGAAACCCAATATCTCCACTTGTTTTCTTTTACTCCCTTCCTTTCCACGGATATGTTTTAGTGGTAACATGGCAGTGCTGGGTTAACAGTTGGATGTGGTGATCTTGCAGGCTTTTTCCAGTCCTAATGATTCTATAATTCTATGAAAGATGGTAAATTTTTGCCATCTGGCAAGACCAAACAACTGTCGGGTTTTTTTTGTTTTGTTTTTTTTTTGTTTTTTTTAATGTGGACTCAGATGTGATAACACTGAGTTACAGAGACATAGTGATATTGCTGTTATGTTTGCCTGTATGTGGATTATGGGGATGAGGGAGAGGTAAAGGCAACCTATTTGTCAGCATGCTTGTTACCTATATAATATAATGAACAAGTATTGCAACTTGTTTTTAGCCATATGCCTCTCATATTTGGTTTCCCGTAGCTCACAGTTGTTTCCATACCAGCAGAGCTACATCCTAATCAGTCGCTTTCCTTTCTTACTAGCTTTTTAAAAATACTTACATGCAATTCCTTTTCAGTAGTGTAGATGATCTGACTAACGAACTCACTTGGATGATGCCTCATTTTATCTTAATCACAATATTTTTGCAATATCCGTTCTTCCTAGTACTTCTGTGTCACCTAATTCCTAGCATGAACTTTCCCAACCTGGTTTCTGGTTATATCCATCAGGTCATCACACTCCTCGAGGCTTTGGTTTATTTCTGGTGCTCTCTCTCTTCACCAAACCAACTGAAAAGGAAACCTCAGCCTACAGAGTGTAGTGACCGTGGCCAGTGCATGGCCAGCAGATCTCCTGGGGTGGCCTTGCTGCACAGCAACTCGTGGCTCTGCAGCCCTGTGGCTCTGTAGCTGGCAATCACATGGCTTTGCAGATGAGCACCACAGATCTGTCAGCAGATAAAGGATCTGCCATGAGAGACTACACATGGGACTGGGCATTGAGACACCTGATGACAGGTGGGAGGCAGTGCCTGTGGGGCTGAATGGAGTGGGCATTGGAGGGCTCAGGATTAGATAAGGTTTTTTGGGTGATGCGTAAGAGAAGGTGATGAACTGGTACACTTGGAATTTTGGAGGCAGTCTGCAGGTGCAGCTGTTGGGTCTGGAGAAGCAGTCTTGGGAAACAGAGACTAGATGCGAATATCTACTTGTGCCTGGCCTGGCAGGTAGGGGCCCTGCCAGGAAAGTGGGCTAGGTGCTGCTGTGCATGAAAAAAAGAACTCTTCATAGAATCATGGAATCATAAAATAGTTTGAGTTGGAAGAGACCCTAAAGGTCATCTAGTTCTGACCCTGCTGCCCTGGACAGGATGCATTTCATTAGATCAGGCTGCTCAGAGCTCCATCCAATCTGGTCTTGAACACTTTCAGGGATGGGGCATCCACCACTTCTCTGGGCAACCTGCTTCAGTGCCTCACCACCCTCACAGTAAAGAATTTCTTCCCAATATCTACTCTCACTCTACTCTCTTTCAGCTTGAGGCCAGTCCTGCTTGTCCTGTTACTACAAGCTCTTGTAAAAAGTCCCTCTCCAGCTTTTTTGTAGGCTCCCTTCAGTTACTGGAAGAACACAATTAGGTCACCCCGAAGCCTTCTCTTTTCCAGGCTGAACAACCCCAATTCTCCCAGGCTTTCCTCACAGGAGAGGTGCTCCATGCCCCTAACCATCTTGGTGACCTCCTCTGGACTTGCTCCCACAGGTGAACATCTCTCCAGAGCTGGATGCAGCATGCCTCATGGGGTCTCACTAGAGTGGAGCAGAGGGGTAGAATCCCCTCCCTCAACCTGCTGGCCATGCTGCTTTTGATGTAGTCCAGGATACAGTTGGCTTTCTGGGCAGAGAGTTGGCTTAATTGACATAAGATGCTATCATACAGATTTGAAGTGATTTCACATTTTTTGCATTGTTTATTGCTATTGCTCTGAACCATAGTTCTCTGCGAGAAGTCTCCAGTCAGTCTTTAAACATAGAAGTGTAAAAAACCCACTATAATTCCTCAGGGTGTTTTTCAGTGTGACAAACCTGTATCTACAAGATTTTGTACAGAATCTTAGTTATAGTAATTAATGTTTTTACAAAGACAATTAAAATGATGTGCTTGCACAGAGATGGAATTTGGCTGTGAGAAACCACTCCTTCTCACAGATTTATTGGTCCATAAAAATTACAGGCATAGAACCAGCCTTCTTTTGGGTTTTTATGAAATCTGTTAAAAAATCTAGCAATATAAAAATGTGTTATAATTTGTGGCATCCCTTAAGTTACCAAAAAGGACTGAATCAGGGCAAACCAATTCAAATTTAAACACAGTGTCTATAGTTCTGCCAAAAGATAAAATCATGCTTGAGTGCCACAGCCTTATTTTATAGCTCATGCTTGAAGATAAATTTTATGGTTCCGATAAGGCCTTTTGAAAATAGACATTTATGACTCTTTTATTAAAGACAACTCTTCACTGGGCACCACTGTAATAAAATCGTATCTCTGCAAAACAGATGATAGTGTCCCTTCGACTTTTACCATACAATAGAGTGCTGCTTCAAAGCCTGGCCACAAACCATACACAAAAATGCTCCAGTTTGGATCGGCAAATATTTATGTTATTCTTTGTGTGGAAACTGTACATTCCCTTTAAGGGCAGTTGTCCTAAAATTAAAAGTAAAATTTTGACATTGGAAAGTTTTGGCTTCAGAGAACTTATGAGCTAAGCATGGTGACTAGATTCCAGTTCTCCAATCTCTGAGTTCCGAAAGCCAATGATGGACCATTGTTAAACATTTTATTACAATCTGAAGATGCTACTGCTGCTAAATGCACAAGGGCAAGGGAGAGAGACTTTGATCATTCAGTCTGTTTAGTTGTAGCTTCACTGCATGGCTCTGGTTTGTCTCTCTGCTATCTGCTTTAGCAGGGACACAGCCCAGGCATAGCTCTGGGGACAGTTCACTCCAGGCTCTTTTCTCTCAGGTATATGGAACTACCCTGTCTCTCTTCCCCTCTATAGTCATTCCATAATATGCCAGCATCTTTTGCCCTCCAGTCACTGCTGCACTGTATCCCTGGGGATGCAATACACACACTGCATCCTTTGCTATCAGAACACCCTGATGGACTGCAAAACACCCCTTACCTTATTGTGAACACTTTGAGCTGAAAGCAGCATCTTAGAGCCACCAAGGTATGACAGAGGCACGGGGATATCTGCTCTGAAGGGAGCTAACCTTTACTGGTGTGGCCATGAGCTAGTCTACACTTTTACTCAGCAGAAGTGAACTAAAAGCAAACTGCAAGCAAGCTAAACAGTGCCAAGGCATTGGATAGAGAAGTAACATCTATCAGTACTGTTTGGTGTTTACTAACCCCCTACCTGGCCCAGTTTTGCCACATGACCTTTTAACCAGAACTGCTTCAGAAGATGGCCAGGAGTGGCTTGAGGGATAACATGAGGTCAGGGGGTGGCTGCAATACAAGGTATAGTGAAGACCATGCTGTGGAAAGGATCCAGCTGTGCTGCTGTAAGCAAGCCAGGCCATCCCATTCATTTGCATGGTCAGAAAACATACCCCAGTCATCCAGCTGTAGCCAGTATTTCATTGTAATCAACCTCATGGTTTGCTACAGCAAATGTGGAAGGAAAACACAACAAAGCTGTTTAAATATGGTAGGTTCTCCTTTGCTGTAATGTCCTTTTGTAACTTGGTGACCTAATTGGCTGAATTCAGTATGATTTTAGTACTGTTAAACAGAGCCCAGTTTCAATCCCAAGAAAAGTTCCAACATTTCAATACTGTTTTTTATTACACATGAAGAAAAAACGTGACCATGTAGCTCTCCAGAAAACAAGATGTTCTCACAAAAGTTTAATTAAAAATCTCAACGTTTTCCTGCTGTTTTTAAAATCTAAATGAAAAGTTATCATAGACCACAATCAAAAAAATCCACTTTGGTTTACTGAAGTGAGCCCAAATGATTCATTTTCAGGTCTTCACCTCCCATCATACATCCAGCTTAATGAAGTAGTGTGACTATGCAGAATGATCAAAAGAAAACATATATTCACAATGAAAAATGTAAGGATTGAGAAGCCTCTAATCTAGTAGCTGGGGCAACAATTTTTCTGATGATGGGTTTCATCTGATCAGGTGTAGACATCGACTGCTGAGCTGGTTGTCTGCTCTCTTATTAGAGTCACTGGAAGGCAACAGGCACTGTTTGGAAAATGAACAAGGTTCAGTTTCTGAATTTAATTTAACCACGCAGACTGAACTAATGATCTAATTCTAGGTAATTTTAATGAGTAGAAACAGGCCTTTTGGAGTGAAATCCTTTGCCAATATTAACTTCAGATTGAGACATAAAAGGACCCAGAGGCAGGCACAAAACATATTTAACTGGCATTTTATATTTTTTCATACTTGTGTAAATTTCTGTCAGGTATTTTACTGCCAATGTTGCCCAAGACACAGACACTCTTTGCAGACTCCTCTGGCACTGGAGTCTGAAGCAGCCCAGAAAGCCTGTGAATGATCTTCGTAGCATCTCTCAGGTTAATCAGTGTCAGTAATGATAGACAATGACAAAGAAGTGAAAAACAGAGTTTTTCTGAATGCCAGGAGGTAATGAAGCTTTTGAACTCATGCATATGGCATCACTCTGTGCTGCAGTTATTAGAACAGTCTGGTGGATCATTTAATCAGGCACATCTTTTAACACCACAAGTGAACAGTCACAGATTCTGGACAAAAAGGATTTTCTTTTTACTTGCTGTAGTGATGCCTTAGGTTTTAACTTTTATATTTTTCAAATCCTGGACTGCCTAGTGTGTAACTCTGAAGTTTCATGTAGCCTGTTAAGTAATGTTCTCTTATGCTGGTTAGACATAACAAACCCTCTCTAGGTTTTCACTCCAAGGACACCTTGATTGTCCCAGGCCCCAAAATGTGTAAACTAAAAGCCTTTGAAGAGGAGGGGCAAACGTGGGGTAATTACATCATTAACTGAAGTTATGATTGGAGAATTAACCCTGATATGCAAATGGACCAAACTTATAAAAGTGTGAAGAAGCCATGACCCAGGGTCCATCTTGGATGTAGCCTTTTGACTGCCCAAGGTCTATCTTTGAAGGCCCTTCAAATAAATACCTACTTTTATTCTCTTATTTTTGTCTAGCCTCTGTTTTCAGTTAGCCACATCAAGGCATCAGTTCCTTTCAGGACTCACCAAGAAGAAATTGTTTTCATTTCTGAAGACCTCAAGAGTAAGGAATACCTTGCCAATGTCTCCTGGGCAATGGAGGAATTGCTGTAAGCTTGCTCTCAGCTCCTGATTGCTACAGCTTTTTAGAAAATCAGAGGGTAAGCCCATCAGTCCACCCAACCCAAACTTTCTGTACACTATTCTGTTGTCCCAGAATGGAGGTGGGAGGAAGAGCATCCCATCACCCATAGCCTAAAGCTAGATGGTTGCTGCGATAAATGAAAATCCCTTCTCTACTAATCTTTGCTACGTTAATTGTCATCAGCAAAACCTTGATAGGCAGAACTGCCCAGCTTTATAAAGAGCTTTTTATGTCTGAAAGACATTATCTCATACGGTGCGACATATTGCAACTCTTCAACTACTGTCTGGAGACGTAAGAAGCACTGAAGCAGCCTGTTCCTAAATTTCATCATGCTATGATAGTAGATCCTGACTAACTGGACAAGATATTTCTTAAAAATCCACTCCGTTGAAAGTGAATGGAGAATCTTGGATAACCTAAAAAATTCAGTTATGTTCTTCCCCAGAGCTATTCTTCCCATACTTCCCATATAGGAATAGTGGCATCGAATTTATATATCCCATGTTTTGACTTTTGGATTCTATGTTTTGGCTTTGTTTTTGAGTGTTGCTGTTGGCCATGGTGGAGGCAGAGAGTGTGCCAAGCTCCAATGCTAATCTCCAACTATTTAGAAACTCTCAAAAAGGATCTTAGGTTGTATAAAGAACTCTTACAAGATGGTCAAGATTGACTTAGTTGTGAGTCGAAGAGTATTTTTTTCATTTTTAATGGACCATTTTCTGTAGATGTTACCATATTTACACTTTTTTTTTGTATGCAACAAAACAGAGCACCAGAGATGTCTCAGCAGTGCCAGTGAAAAAAAGATATTTGAAAAAGAAAACCTAAGTCTGTGATGACACTTTAATTTACAGAAGCCTCTGAATTTAACAGTTGGCAAAGCACACCCATACTCACTGTTCTCCTTTGCTTCTGCATATTATGAGTTTGGTGTTGCCTACAACAGAAAATCCCTCAAAGGGCTTCCCTTTTGAGATGTTTTCTTAAGGTAACTTCTGTTACAGTAGCTGGAGTTTTTCAGACTCTACTGCTGCTTACTCTTATAAGCTTTGTTTTCCTCAGCAAGGGAACTGCTATGTTACAGGCACAGGGTGTCCTTTGTGGCCCCATCATGCAGCGTGAACCTCCACAGAGTGCATGATCTCTGTGAGTTGATATAGGCAGGCATAGATAATTAAATATTCACACTGTTGTCTCTTCAATATACACAGCAAAGAGGCCAGATATGAGTGCCATGCATATGCCATGGACTCTCGCACAGTTCCACAAACAGCTAAAATGACTTCTCACTTCTAAACGTGCTTTCCTCTTACAATCTCACTGCTGTCTTGCAGCCCAGTGTGATGGTAGCTCTGGTATTGTCACTCATGTGACTTTTCTGCTAGGGACTGATTGGCAGAAAGGCATGATTCAGTCACTGGGCCAGCTCAGGCCCTGGGGTCCCTAAAAAGTAGGCACAGGCACACACTGTTTGGCACTTCCATGCAGAATGGTCGAAAAATTAAATTAAATTGAGTAAATTAAACCGAAGTCTATAGGCTTTGAAGAAAAGGTTTTTCTTCAGTCATAAGCAGTGCACAGTACAAATGGGTGTAAAAAAAGGAAACATGGGAGGAGAGAAACAAAATATGTCATGAATATCCCCAAAGGCAAATTACCACCCCAGAACATACCAATGCCAGGATAAATCCAAGTTTTTTACCTTGTCAGGGTGGAAGCAGAACAGTGACTCACCCCAGACAACCACAACAGCCATCACCTTGTTTGCTTGTTGTGCTCTTGGAGTGTATTTTTCAGGTCATGTCTGAAAATGAAGATCTAGATTTTCCTGAACAACTCTTTGAAATTCTTTTTCTCTAAGCCAGTTGCCAGTGGATAAGTAAAGCCATCCTCACCTGTGATACAACACCTGAATGGAAAGCAAGTCACTTTATCAAAATGTTGGTAAAAGATGTCTTTCAGGCTCATGACAAAGAGCTTGAAAGAAAATATCGCAACAAGAAGAGCAAAAAAAATTACATTTGATGCATGAAACAGCTTCTGATTCAACTTTTCCCACTGCAAATGGCAAAGGACAACCCCCTTCATAGGAGGTATTGACCAGCAATTTTTCCATGGTAAACACTTTGCTCTGTATTGTCTGTCTAATATATTGCTCTGTTGTCTAATATAGACTGGGCCATCTTTGCTGGGCTCCCGGGAACTGGGGATTAACTTCAACTGTGGCAGTCTTAGCTCATGTACAGGAATTTTAGTGGTTGTGGAACTCCCCTTTAAAGTTTTTAGTTTACATGGTGACTAGAAATTACCTGGCCAACTTCATAACCAACTGAGAAAAGATGTAAACTTGAGAGTTCCTCCTTTGCATTTCAGTGACAGTTTCTTTCTGTACCTTCCTGCATAGGCGAGGTTTTGAAATGTCTTATGCGCCACAAGGTGCTCATATGACTTGGATATCCCTGATCAGAGACCAGTCTTAGCTGCTTCCCCCACTTCTCCCAGTCTCTCACACATATTCCAAGACTCTGCTCAGAACAGCTATTTTTGGCTGTTTCAGAAAACTGTGTTGTTTATTCCAAGAATCTGTCTGAAGAATTTACACACCAGAACCCATGTTGCCAGGAATATGGAAATTATAACTGCAATACAAAGGACAGTTAATAAAACCAAGACATGATCCTAATGAAATAAATGCCTATTTGTGTCCACTCTAGGAAGCAGGAGATCTTTGTGTGTGTGAAGGTATAAGACAAAAATTCTTGCTGCTCAAAATGGTGGCATAATTATTTTAATAGGATAATAACTAGGTGAAGACACATTCAGATGATGTCAATGAGATGTATCTTTTTCAAGCGGAAGTGCAGTAACTGTGCCTGTGAATGGGTTCCTGTGACTTGTCCATGAACTGTGGACATGGTCCTGCAGCAGCTGAAATGGCTGGAGCTGGCTTTAAGGGAACCATGGTACTAGCTCTGTTTGTGGAAATTTGTTGAGATTGCACATGAGAATTAGTATCCCAAGATGGTAATAGTTATTTTCTGCCAATGCAAGGCACATTTCAGGATTGATATCTTACAAGACTTGCAATGAAATTAAAGCAGTGGTAAAGTAGTACAATGAGAAGCATCAAACAGTGTGCTGTGAAAGGGTGTGAACCGCTGCAGAAGTATGGTACTAGAGTTAGGTGTTGGACAGGAAGGTGGGCTGGATTCAGAATTCTGGCTTGGGCTTTGTTCATTACTTAGTTTATGACCTAGAATGGGACACTCAATTCTTCTGCTTGTTACCTTGTGTACAAATGATACCAAATTGTTATTCAGTTCTTGCTTGTACACTAAGGAATTAAAAAAAAACCCCAACCCTTATGCAAATGATGATTAGTGCAGTTCTCGGACCCAGGACGCTCCTGGAAATCATGCCTTGGGTGGAATGCCCTTCTCCTGAGTCAGCTGCTTCCCCAGACCCGCCCCGCGCCTCCAAACACAGAAACTCTGTATGCAGAAACACACAAATTCGTGCGGAGTTTCGTCCCTGAGACGACCCTCGACTCCTGCAACTCATTATGCCATTTCGACTTGCTCAGTACCATCTGGCAACGGTCTGGAAATGGCATTC
>NW_008246057.1:8949094-8967145 GCF_000691975.1 Corvus brachyrhynchos | reverse complement strand
CGCCGTGCCCGCCGCGGGGGAGAGCCCCTGGGGCACGGCTGAGCGTGTGCCGGCCCAGGCGGGTTATACCGTGAATTAGCCGAGACGACTGAACAGAAAGTGCTCCCAAGTCTCTCGGTGTTCATCTGGGAATGAGATTTCCTATGGGTTGTTTAATAAAGCTGAGCTGTGTAAGAGTAGCAGCGTTCCCTGCGCGTTCTGAGCGTTCTGACACTACAGGACAGGCCGGTCGTGGGGTCTGTCAGGGCAGGGCTCCACTCCTGAAAAAAACCAGAAGTAGTTTCCATGCTGATCTTTCCAATGACTGCCAGCTGCAGTGGTCTCCTCATTGGTGAGAGGGGAGGATAATATGAACACACTTGCGAGGCCTTGCACTGGTATTATTGTCTGGAATTATTGTCTGTGCTGTGGGCCAGGCAGGTCCCCCTGCACCTGGGCAGTTGGGGACTGACTGGCTGGGAGACAGCACTGCCAACAGGACCTGGGATACAACAAAAAGTATTATCCAGAAATGCATCCTTCTGCAGGGGTGGCCAGCAGCATCCTGCACTCCACTAGGCAGGGCACCAGCAGATTGAGGGAGATGTTACTTCTCCCACCTTGGCTCAGCCCTGGCAAGACCACTATCAGAGTGTTCTGTCCAGGCCAGGGCTCTCCAGGACAAGAAGGACATTGACATACTGGAGTGAGTCTTGAAAAGGATCACTGAGGTGATTAGGGGATTCGATCCAATCCTGATGTGTAAGAAGCTGAGAGAGTTGGGATTGTTTAGACTACAGAAGAGAAAATTCAAGGAATTATTATCAATGTGTGCAAATATCTGAGCAGGGACACTAAATGAGATGGAACTAGACTCTGCTAAGTGGATCCAGTGAAAGAACAAGAGGGGATTGGCACAAACTGAAGTATGAGAAACCCCACTTGAATATAAGGAAAACTTTTTAACAGTGAGGGTGCCAAACACAGGCACATGTTGCCGAGACAGCCTGCGAAGTTTCTGTCCTCACAGATGCTTGAAATGCAGCTGGACATCGTCTGCAAGAACCTGCTCTAGGTGACTGTGCTTTGAGCAGAGGGATTGGACCACATAGTCTCCAAAGGTCCCTGCCAACCTCAGCCATGTGTCTTCTTTTTAAAATAAATGTAAAGAAGAAAAAGGCAGTAGGAGAGGAGAAGATTTCCCTTGCCCTCTGGATTCTAAAGACTGAAACAGATAAGAGGGGGTTTTTTTTCCTCTTTTTTTTTTTCTCTTTTGTTGTTGAATTGAAATAGGTGAAAACATGAATAAGAATGGGAAGGACACTGGTAAACATAATACTTCTGTTATTACTCAGTCAAAAGGATTGCAAGCCTGAGATGGGGATTTTTTTTTTCTGGCCTGTAAACCCATTTGGAATGGATTGTGTTTTGGCTGGCTGCCTTTTTCAGCAGGGAGATTAACAGTAAGTTTATTTGTCATCTTCAGGCAGGTATAAGCCACCTTCACCATTGAAGTGGTATGTGTGGACTTGTTCACTGCAACCTTTTAAAAATTAATTTTAGCTATGTATTTTAAGCACCACAGAAGTGAAAATTAAGTTTTAAACTGTAGGTCTGAACATGGATTTAGAACATCTAGCAATACAGAGAGCAGTCATTTGCTTCTGCAGTCCAGTGTCCAATTGGATGCTGCCTGAGGTTAACTGGAACATAGCAATCAAGCTTCTCTTTGTTAAACTACACAGTGTAAGATCCTTATGCAAAGAAAATCTCAGCTTCAGGCTTTGGGTAACTATTAATCCTCTTTGTAGCTTTTCTGTAAATACTGTGTAACTAGTAAATACACAGGCCTGACCTTTGATCATGTTTGTCTTTTAGGAGATGTCCCAAAACATGTACATATGACCTATAATATATATGATCTATAATATAAATGATCTATCTATTATATGATCTCATTAGGAAAGGTATTGGACCAGTCCTGGTGTTAATCCCCATTCCTTAGTTAAAATGTCAGTGAAAGAAAGTGGTGTGCTCAATAATCTGTCTTTGCATCTCAGAGCTTGCTGTGGACTAACACTGTCTACTTATGAAACCATACTTTCTGTACTCTTGTAGTCTGTAAAATGTGGGCCCATATTAGGCAACACGGCAGGAGAAGTTGCAGTGTTCCTGTGTCAATGCAACAGGAAGCATACGCTTCTTTTCTGGGTTGTGCACACTCGTGTTTCATAAAGCCAGTCTTCTGAGGATTTTGATTTCTTCTTGTACATGAAGATGAACTTTGCCTTGGGATGCATGATGAGCCAGGTGAACACTTATGAGCTAGGGTTTGTGGGCAACCAACATGAGCGTTACAGTGGGTGTCTGCTACAGACAGGAAGAAGATCAGCAGTCAGTAGGTCTCCTACCTAAAAAACATAATAAAGGAACACAGAAGAAGTAGAAGGAGGGTTAGGTTATTCCTCCAAACCTTGGAGGAACAAAGACACTGTCTAGGTATGTAGGAAATCAGTGAGGAAAGTGAAAGCCCACCTGAAGTTGGGTCATTTCACATTAATTAAAACGAACTATAGAATGAAATAACTTTTAAATTTGAAAAGCTGAAAATGTTACTGAAATTCACCGCTTGGAGGACTTTTCTGTATTTTCATCTATAGAGAACTATAAAGGGAAAACTGGAAAGAGTAAAGCTGAGGCTTAGCTTTTCCCTTGGGAAAGAAGATGGAAATGGCTTTTGCCTGATTCTTCCTAAGTGCCTTCTTAGACTAAAATACTTTGAGAGTTTGTTTAAACATAAAGTTGATTGCCCATGTCTGAAACAAAGTTGAAAACATTTGCAGGTAAGGAAGCTCAAATTAAAATTTGTGGGAATTACAAAACTAATTAAGGATATTCTTAAACATACAGATGTCAGGCTGATGTATTATTTTGGAATACATCCTTTGGACTCAGGCACTAAAATCGTTTAGACTCTCAGATATAGCATCTCTTGGATTTTTTCAAAAGTACTTGAAATTAGTAGGATTATTCCTCAGAATCAGAGCATTCCACAGCTCTGCTCTTCCATCTTCTCTAAATGTGTAAGTACACTTGTAACTTTATTCCCAAGAAGCTTGGAAATATGCAGGTGTATTATTGAACAAGGCCAGTGGAAGTAAATATTCATGGCTTGGGTAAGAATAAAGTTTCTATAAAATACATGTTGCTGAATTTTTCATTCTGCTTTCCAAAGTACATTATTCCTCTTGAAGCCAATAGATCTGGGGTAAAACTGGAAGATAATTTTCTCTTACTTTTATAGAAGATAAAAAAAAAAATTAATTATCTCTTGCTTGCAGCCTGTAAAGGAATTTTTTTAGTTGTTCATCATATACACATTTTGAAGGCTGGTGCAATGTGCACTACACATACTTATAGTTAAAATGCCTCAGGTCTGTATTTTAAACATAGTTCTGATCTTACAGTATCAGCAAGCTGTAGATTTGCTTTGAATTGTATCTTGGTTTGGATATGAGAATCAGGCTACAGATCTAGAGTTGATGACAGTAAGTTTTATAGCTCGCTGCCAGTTTTGCATGGCAGGGATTTTAGTACTGTTCTGGTATTTCATATACTCATTTAGTAGGAAGACCAACATTAACACCTCTAACGTGGAGCAGCCGTGCAGTAAAATGACAGCACAAAGGCCTTCCTGCTTGTCAACAAGTCCACTAGATGTCCCTCCAGCTCTTTGTGATGATAACACATGGCTGATTTACTCATGCGAAGTGGATCCAAGCTGAAGAGCACTGCATTTTATGTCCCATATCTTGCATATGTAGCTCTTCTTGGGTTCCTACAGCAGTTATGAATATAACATAAATACAATTTCAGAAAGCAATGGTAGGTATTCTCCTTCTGTACATGTACACATGTGATTTTGATCTCTCAAAAGCAATCTCTCACTGTGTGGATAGTTGGTAGATACTACCCTGGGGTGGAAAAGTGAATGCATTTTTAGGTTATGCCTAAATTTTTACAGAAAGAAAGGACAATTTATTTCAGTCTCAACATTTCTACTCTGCCGGTGACGACTAGTCTGGGAGGTAATATAACAGCAGTTTAGTTAGGTGGCCCTATCAGCCATTTAGTCTTACTATGAAAGTAGTCAGCTCAGAAACCTCAGAAAAGTTAAGATACTTTTTCACTGCATCCTGAAATATGAAAATTAATCTCCTCTGAAATGCTTTTATCGCTGTTCCATATTTTCAGCTGCTACCTCTGAATTTGTAATCTTTTTGAACATGCTGCTGTCCTGATGCATGTGACATCTGGAAATGCAGTTCCAGAGTTTGGGCAGATATCACGTGAGATGATATTCTATTTTGATTGAATATCCTTACTTCTGTGGTTTGATGTGTAAAAAATTCATCTAAGTCTTGTTCTTTGTATTTTTTAATCCTGTACTCTCTTATTCACATGCTTTCTAAGGAAAATAATCCTCATATTTTTATGATTTCTACCAATACCCCTGCTCTTTCTCATCACATTTTCCTTGATTTTTTTTCCCCTCAGTTTCTCTATGTTATGTTTTCCATAGTGAGGTGACTAGTGTAGCATGAATTTCTTTAGATGACAAAACCACAAGAGATGTTGTCAAATTAATATACTAGAAATATTAGTTGTTGGCAAAATAAATTAGTTAAGATAAAGAAAAAAATAGCTCTTTGTGTAACTTCATCTGCAGCACTACTTATATACTGATTACACAGACTGATAGTTATTTTTAATAGACATAAATCTATGTTGAAGATAAGGGCTATTGCTTTATAATTAGGAGGTGCTTCTGTTATTAAATTTAATGTGACCATTCCATTATCTTCTGCTTGCTGTGCATTTTGCGTCTCAAAGCACATCCCCTGTAGAGTAGCATAGCAATTGTAGCTAGATAGTTAATAGAGAGTAAGTGGTCTATGAAACCTTTGCTAGGTGTCAGGGGTGTAAATAGCATAGGACTGATGTTTCCATTTTAATCTTGTGCTGTAGGTGTGTGCTATAATCTGGGACAAGAGGTGCTTGGTTATTTGATGTGGTAACTAAAAGAAAGGAGACCTCAGACCAAAACCCTGGTGGTTCAGAGTTATACGAACAGTGCTATTTAGAATCAGAGCAATAGTTCATCAGATCCTCTTGGTTCCTTCTGCCCCAGCTCTGATCAGCATAGCCCAGTTATGTAATTTAAAATTATTGAGCTTAAGTTGTGGGTGAGATGTGTGGAAGGAATTATTTTCTCTGCATGGACATGGCAAATGCCTTCAACATGTCCAGCGATGACAGTGAATTGGAGTGAGGATGGGGGAAAGAGAGTATACAAGGAGGCTGTGCAGATTTACTTTGGTAAATCAGACCTCTGGACTCTGAATCAGCTCTGGCACAGAAGTGACTACTTCAAACCCTTACCAATAAAATGGGCTAAATTATATCCCTAACAGAAGGTGGTAAAACTATTAAAATAAAATACCAGGTTTTATTTTTCGCTGTAGAGGATTTTACCCAAATCATGTAAGACATTTTTCTCTGATCATGGCTGCATAGCAAGTTGAGAAAACCACAAGTTAATTCACTGTGGGAAAAATAGTCCCAGTTACATATAAAAAAACTCCAACCCCAAACCAACAACAAGAAGATTATCTCTATGCTTTTAGGGTTCCCTGAGTAAGCAGAAGTGGTGAAGCTATTGTTATTGTCCTGGATGAGCCTATGTTCATATGCAGACTAGGTTGCTATGGAGTTTCTTAAGGTGTATCAATAATAAGGGACCTGATGATCCCCATATCCCCATGACACCTCCCTCTTGGTCCTTTTAGACCGCTTTGATCCTTTGCACCTGCTGTTTTAATTACTGTTCCTGTGGTATTGCCTGTCATGGATAGGAAGGAATTAAAACCACATTTTCCTCTTCTGCTTAGCATTTCTTCCAACCTTCCTCTCCTCTTTTCTCCTATGATAATGGGAAAGCAAACAAGGGAAGTAAGATTAGGGAGGCTGATGGTAAATTCCTTTCCTCTCTCTGCTTCCCTTTCTGATAACATGTGCCTGTACTGCTTCTCTAGCTCCTTCTGGTCCTGAAGTTGTCACTTTAGGTCTATCTCTCATTCAGTTACCCAACTCTGTTTTCCTGTCCAGTTCCTGGTTAGGTTACTTAGTCATATCCATCACAGAAGTCCTCAGAAGGGCAATATGTAAATTTTTTCTGCTGAAATTAATTCATATTTTGACAAGTATCTCACTGGCAATTTTGCAAGTCTACATGAAGACAGATTTCAGGATCAAGTAATTGTTACAGAACTTGGCTTATGTTGTTCAAGTACTAAGTAGCATCACCTGCACCAAATTTTTCACTTTGGGTCAGGAATGCACTTGTAATACATTGAGAGTGCTGTTTGCCAGCTCAGACATGTAAAGATAGATGAATAAACTTCTGACCTTGCATTACTTTGTAAGAGAATCTGTGCTCAGTAGCCTGGACAGTTGGTCATCATTTATCATGTAAAAAGAGGCATCAAACTAGGTAGGATTCTCTGAGTAATATTTTTCAGGGTGGTTGCCACAGAGAAATATTCACTTTTATTTATTTAGAAAATGGCTTTTACTAAATCCCTGCCTGTTTGCAAGTATTCCTTGCAAAACATGACAGAGAACAAATCAACCAAGATAATAACATAGGTATGGTTTTCTGTTGAACGAAAATGTCTTATTTTGGATTGACTTACAAGAATAATACATTATTTTCCTCACTTAGTAGTATTTTAAAGACTAAGTAATATTAATGTGATAATGGGTAATCATGAGATAAACAGTAGTTCTTGAACACTGAAACCTCTTTTGTTGTTCAGACAATCATAACAGATAAATAATTCATGACAATAAAGCCAAGAAAGAACAATAGTAATTGTTTTAGTTGGAAATATTTCCATGATGAAACTTGCAGTAAGATACTTCAGTATGCCTGTTTTCATTATCTTTTAGAAAGTCTATTATTTGAGAAGTCAGCTCTATAAACTAACTCACAGTAATTGCAATGCTAGTATTTTGAAAGACATAAGTTTACAATTGCCAAAATCCCCCTCAAATATGTCTATTTGAAGTCATTTTTACTGGCCAAAAGATAGTCAAGTATAGGATGTTAATGATTTCAGATTGTGGACCTGCAATCTAGTAAATATAAGTCTGATACAGGGCTATCACAAAGAGCTAGTTCCCTCTGATGACACTATTTTAAATAACACAACTATAAAAAGCTCATTTGTCAAGAATGATATGTCCAAGTCCCATGTTGGAGAACATTGAGAAACCAGATTGCACCTAGATTGTGTTTTTGGGATTGTCTGTACATGGAAATTTATTTCATGCTTATGAAGTTCACACAGTGGTTATACTCATGATTACATGGTGTGGTTTATTAGGGATACAGCTTGGTGAGATCATTTGTATGAACTCAGCTTTCAGCAAAAAGGACAGGTTCACATTTTAACAAAGGTAAATTCTCAACCTGTAACTTACTTACCTTGTCACAAGGATGAGAGAGGCCACAGAGGTTTATTTTTCTTCTTCATTCTCCCATCCATTTTTTTTTGTTAATTCTTGGGAGAAAAAAATATGTGACTGGAAGTGAGCCTATACCTCTCCTCACTGCTCTTGGAGAATTTGTCAACCTGAGTTTTTATGATCCATTTCTTGTCTTTAGTAAACTATCAGAAAAAGCTTGCATGTGACAAGTAAGGGTTTATAGCATATTTGGTGACACCATTAATAAGTTACCTGCTTTAGAAAGAACCTTAGATAGTGTAATAAAATACACCAGTTTCTTAAAAATAACTGCAAGAAAAATTTCTCCACTCTTCTTTGGCCTGAATTATCTCTTTTCACAGTAGAATTAATGGATAATTGCTGCAGGCAGTCCTGGGCACCAAGCACATGTCTTGATTGTGTCTAACCACATTGGGGTAAGTTGTAGGTGGCCCCCTTCTCTCATCCTCCATAGGCAGAAAACCCAGGCAGGGAAGGAGGAGGGTGTAACACGTTCTCATAGCTCCCCCAGAACAGAAGACTGGGACAGCAGGGTTAATGGTGATTCTGACACTGCTTTCTCAAATTTAGGAAAAATATGTGCCAATAGGTTTACTTGTAATAAAATATATAATGACCTTTTCTCTTTTGCACACTCTACCACCTACATTTTACACTAATGAGAGTTTAAATTGAAAGTGTGGGGCATTTCCTGACACGAACCTATACTTGTGCCCCTTGTTAAGTGATGAAAATGTCAGTACCAATTATGTAGGAACAGATTACCCTAATTTCATCAGATCAAAAGCCAGCTCTTCACAATTTTATGTATGAGTGTGGTGTTAGCAGAAGCTCTATTACTCTGGTTATTAATGGGCATAAAGGATGTTTATTGAAAGATGTATAGTTCATTGAACACTCTGAACTGAGTTTCTCAGAAGTCAAGGATTTGTTTTCTGTGCTCAATATCACGGAAAACACTTTCCATTTTAGTCATCGTATTTACTATGTGCTGCTTCTCATATCTGTCATCATGCTGTTCTTCTTGCCTCATGTTTTCATCCTTTTATCTCTGTACATTAGGTTATTTTGATCCAGGCTTTTATTTTCTTTCAGTTCGGTAATTAATAGAGCTGACTTCACTCCTTTTATGCCCATGCTGAATTTGCCTCATTTCTATTTTGCTTTTCAATTCATACGTCAGCAGAGATCTCTAGTTACAATAGCTTCATGTTTCCTGGAAGCTGTGCGTCATGGGGCCAAATTTATACCTGGTGTATTTTCCATTGACACAAAATCACTTCAAGAATGAATCATCCTTATGTTTTCGTTCATCTGGTCTTTTTTTCCTCAGACAATGTTCATTTGTATCAACCATGTAACACTTGTAGTCATTTGAATTATACGAAATCAAATTATGTTTTGGGGACTTGGCAAAGACAACAACAATGAAATAAAATTATGAAAGTCACAGATCCAGGCTAGACCTGTTTCTTTGAAACAGTGTACGTAGTACTCACGGTAAGTACTAAATCTTATTGCAGTCTATTTTTCACTGTCTTGAAAAAAAGGAATGTAAGATGGGAGAGCAGATTTTAGAGATAATCTTGCATTTTTGAGTACAAAAGCTTAAGATGTCTCTGACTACCATGCAGAACAAAACATGGCTAGCAGTCAATTAGATTTAAAATGATGCACACTTAAAAAACCTATAGAACAACCATTTTGTGATCTGTTATGGGTGTTTAATATGGAGGTAAACAACGGAACTTTCCATTGTGTTTGTAAATAATGCTAGAAAACGAAACATAAAAATAGGTAAAAATATGACCAAAGGTGCAACTTATTTAAATCTAGTGATTCGCTCCTCAAATGCTTGCTATCAGTCTTAATAGACAAGCATAAGAAAAATTAATTTTTTTTGTTCTCCGTTCAGTGCCAGGTGTCGCTCTGTTCCTAAGTAGCTGATAAAGAACTAGGCTACCTCTCTGCATCTCTTGGCTGCAGTACATTCAATAAGTCTGTGGGGATGGTCCTTGCACTAATGACACAGCAGAAGGAGCTGTAAGAGGGCAGAAGAGTTTCTGAAGCTGTTTCATTGATTTCCTCCTGAGCTGAGAGGCAGCAGTACATGATCAGTTTTTGTATACTCCTTGCCAGCTGGCCGATATACCAGCACATGGTTGGGGGATCTGGGTGTGAGACTCTTCCCTGCCCAGCCTATCCACAGACAGCGAAGGCAAAGAAATTCTGGAAAGTAATTTGGATTTTATCTGGATCAGCATGACGACAGACACTGTTGTCTCCCACCACACTGAGGTTGAATTTCAACCCGCCATGAGGAGTTGGTGCCTTGCAGGGAGCACTCTGCAAAGTAAAAATAAGTTGTAGAATATAATAGTTTGATTGATGAAAGAGGAGATCTTCACATGTTAATAAAATATATTCTGAAAGAAAGTCTTCCTTCTCACATCTGTTCCTTAGTGATGCATTTTGCATAGCACCCAGCTGTTTCTTGTGAAGTCTATTTGGCTTAATAGGTGGGGCACACTCTATTTACAGAAAGAGAAATTATGGGATCTCTGGAGCCTGCTTTATGCATTTTAAACTCCTGAGGCCGTTTCTGCCTTGTGATGGGTTGGAAAATTACCGTTAACTTTGTCATTGAAGTGAAGCAAATTGGGGCAGGATAAATACTCATGTGGATTCTGTAGTGTGGCATGAGGTCTTTGAAAAAAGTGACTGTTGCAATGGGTCCCAAACCATAAGGCACAAAGTAAGAAAGAGATGCAAGGAGAACTGGAAGGGGAGTCAAGCTGAGAGTCTTTTTAAATGCATATCTTCAGTTTCTTTCACACATATTTTCACAGGAGTAAAACTTGTGATTTCTAATCCTTGCATGCTCTCTTTTTTTTAAGCTATAAACAAAACCAGAAAAGATAGTTTGGGGTTTCATTTTAGTTGTCAAAACTCTCAGCAAATTTAATCCTAAATTCACTAAAACATTGTGTCCAAAAGAAAAAGACAAGCTTTGACAACTGTATTTTTGTAAATTTGTGGTAAAAGCAAGAAGTGACAAACATTATTCACTAAAGAGCCAGACAGAAAAATTACTCTTGTCTTACTTCTTCCTACCCAGTCATTCTGGACTGTAATTTTTGAAGATGTGAGAAACCCAGATTCAATTCTCTTGCAATTCAAGGGGATTTGAACCCATGTTTCACAACAGAGATCGCCAACCAGTATTGCATGTGTTAATCCACAGTGGATTTCTCTCAAGTACTCTTTCTAATGTTGTTGAGCATTGCACAGAATACTAAAGTCTTCGTGGAGAAAGGGTGTCTTGCCTATTTTACTGACTTTACCCTAATGGGTATTTAATGTAAAATGGACCTATTGCAATAGGAGTGATTAAGACCAGCACTTAAGGATACCTTAAAGCAGTTTAGACTCTCCCTGGGAGGTGGGACCTGAGTTTAACTGATTTTAGGAAGTGGAGGGGTCCTATATCCTTCCAAATAAGCCTAACTCCAGATATCCTGTATCTTTCAAATACTTTAAAGCTGCACTATTAGTGTGTGTGATATAAGGAAGAGACGCTGAATATTTATTTCCTTGAATCTGCATCCTCTTGTATTGCAAGTACAAGAGCCCAAGTACTTTCCTTGTTGTTTCCTTCAAGGTTGTCCACCTGTGAGGGACCCAGAGTGAAAGATGTAAAACCTCATTGTGAAAGATGTAAGACTGCACTCGCTAAAGCCTTTAGGGAACAGACACAAGTGCCCATCACAACCTTGTGCTATCAGCCAAGCAGAGCAAACAAGCTGTTTTAAAGCAATATTTTTTTCAGCCTTAACAGGTTCTGCAGGCATGTCAGCAGCACCTCCACATCAGAGACTGATGAGAGATCAAGTAAAGTTGGCAGGAATACTTACTGTTTTGAATGATAAGCAATTATAATGGAGAAAAGAAAAAAAAGAAAAAGCAAAACCTCAAAACTACAAAGACTAATGGGGGCATTTGTACATGAATGTGACTTGCAGTTATTTATCTCCCAGTATGTGATCTTCAGCAAATTCAGATCAAGTACTGTCTTTGTTCACTGCTTTAATAGCTATAAGCCTCCCTTAAAGGAAAAACGCATTTACTTTTATCATCTTATCAACTTTATGTGAAACAAAGCCTTTCAGTCAAAAACAGCCTTGTGTCTCAAGGTGCTCTGCAAAGTAGGAGCTCTGTAAAGACTTATTGTGCACTGACATATAATAAAATGGAATGGGCAGGTGTGCTTGACAATAACTTTTACACAGTGTTTTGTCTAAAAGGCTGGAAGAGCTGTCCAGCTGTGCTGCATAATCTTGTTCTTTTTTTAATGTCAAAAAGTCAGTCTGACAGGACTAGGATGTGATGAAAAGAAGCAGCTCTTACACATTTTAGTGGACCTCTAGTTTATCAGGCTTTTGCTAAACAGTGGTAACTTGGATTATATGCAGATGGTTTCCATGGGGTGGTACTCCTGTCTTTGTGTGGCTCTGACCTGGGAATGCCATTTTCAGTATGAATAAATGTATAAAAAGCTGTTAATTGGTTCATTAAAGATTTATGTTTTGCCGAAAAACTTACTCGGTGTTTTCAGCTATTATTGACACAATGATGGCAGTTCCCAAATGCAAGTATTCCTCCACATCAGCTCAGATAAATGTTATTTAGCTGATGTTTAAATTTTTAAAACTCAAATTTAGTTTAAAAATGCAGACATCATGAAAGATAATACTTGTTTTTAAGCAACTGAAGAGGCAGGAGAGACTGAAAGAAGTTATTCTCAGACTTAATTTGAAGTGCTTGCTGCTTAGGGCACTGCATTTAATTTCAGAGTAATATCTTTGTTCTCCTTGAAGGTTTTGGAACAACATGCCCATGATAAATATTTTTTGCCTCTCTCTTTCAAATAGAGATCCAAGGCACAGCATGAACAAATGTGAATTTCATATTTGGAGAAGCATGATAAGCATTTCAAAATTTAGCCCAAATATAATCAAATATATTCCTTGTTGGAAAGAGAGCCTGTAATTAACCTACTGAAGCTTTTTACCATGGATGATCACAGTTGTTTTCATTCCTTTTAGGAACATATCATTGGAACTATGTGGCATTTCAAACTATGGATAAAACCTCATGGTTTGTGTTTTACTTTGAGAAGACAGATTTATTGCCAGAATTAAGAGTGTGCCTCCTCAGAGGCTTTGTAGGGAATACAGATTCTTTTATGAAAAACTAGGGACCTATGTTCTTTCAAATTTTCACTCCAATGACAGCATCTAGCTGTATATCCTGAGCACCATGAATCCTGGCTTTTTTGGTTCTCTGACTAGGTGTAAGCATGTCAGAGTTTTCTCAGAAGGTTTGACACTTACGTCTGTGCTACTGGGGTTCCTAAATCTCCATGGACTTTCTTTAAATAAGGCACAGCGTTCACTGTGTCTAGATATTAATAGTGACCTTGTAGTAGAGTGCTGTGTTCCCTTGCACTGGCTTTTTGTCATCAGACTAACCGGAGTAACTCAGACTGTAACCCTGAGACTTTTGCTAAGTGACGTGGAGCCTCCCAGCACAGAGGGGATGATATAGTTTGGGGTTTTTTTTCAGTCTTTTCTTTCCCTGAGAGATCTGTGTTGCTGGTCTAGGAAACATGTCTTGCTTAGGATGTCTGCTACCAGCCATGACTTCAGAGCACCTTATTTTCCTTTCCTAGTGCTTCACTTCTCTGGGCTTTAATGGGACAGTTTCTCATGGCTTGTGATTTGGTTACATTCCCACTGATGCTCAAAGGTGATTAAGCTATTCCATTCCAAATCACACAGCCAATAGATGGCAGCTGCTGATACTGCAATTTTACCCAGCACTTGTTCCATGCAAAAGCAGCTCTGCTGGGAAGGAATGGCCATGTTCTTTTAGAGAAGGCAAACAGATTTGTACTCTTAGGGGCCTCTTTGATCTTTTCTGGACTTACAAATCATGAATTCCATTCTTTATGGAAAAACTGTTCTAACAGAAGAGTTGGGGTGTGCTACTCACTTTGTTGTAGTCCCAGGCTTGGTTTTGAGGATAGTCTTTTGGGAAAGCAAAGCATATGAGAAATTCCTTTGATCCAGTTTTCATACTTGGGGTATGTATGGTAAGACCATAGCTCACTCAGCAGCACATGTCAAACAATCAAGTGGATTTCTGAGCCACAGTTGGCAAACATATGCCATCTCATTAGAAACAATTTGAAATGCTGAGCTTCAGGTGAGCATCTCTTCTTCTCCAGTGTAGAGAGAAATTTTAACCCTGAGGCTGTTGCAATGTCATGCTCCATTTGTTTGGGTAGACTTGCTCTTTTCTGTTTGCTTATGGGAAAGATACAGATTCCAGGAAAGTTGGATTGTCCACACAGTTTCACACAGCATGCATGTTGTGCTGGAGGAAGATCCCTCCAATTTTGGGGGAAGTGGCATCCTATTTGTTAGCTTTTTGTACTCATGTAGGTATTGTCCTCATTATTTATCTTCCATATTTTTCTATAGTGATGCAAGATATATATTGTCTGAAGTTTACCCTTACCAGAAGTCAACTATTTCCCTGCCCTTAAGAATGAAGGGTGTCCCCATCTGTGCTTTATCAGAGTAAACGAGTGCTCTTTTCATGCCCTAAATAGTCCATTTGGAGTAATATGTAATGCTTCTTTTCCACAGAGAAATGTAATCCGAGTCACAATCCAGCTGAAAGTAAATGTTTCTCTACAGCTTGGCATCTTTATCTATGCATTCAGACTCTAATTACATGAACTATTATCTCTCAGGTAACAGTATATCATAAGGCCAGAATTAGGGTTCCCGGATATTCAGTTATGATTTAACTCACAGGTTGTGACTTCTTGCAAAATATTAACTGGGTTCAGATTCCTGGGAGCTGATGCTGTTGTGGACTGGGATTCATGGGTGCTCTGATTCCACTGAAGATAGCAGGGGACCTATCATACTTCATGTTGTGTTGCAGTTTCAGGGGAATTTTTGTTACAGGCATTCCAATGATATTCTTATTCAGAGCACATATCTAATTTCAAACAAGCTCTGCTAGTCTAGTGCCATTAGACATATTGTTTGCACAGTTGGTCGAATTTTGAGGAGTGTTGAAAGTAACAAGTGGATTCACTTTTGTCTTTAAATTGCCAGGGAAACACAACCGTGCAGTCACTTTTTCCTATGACATTGCCATCCTCAGCCAGCTTTGTTGAAAGTATGTAACTTCAACATGTGAAGTATTGATGACTTCAGTCATTCTCTATCACATTTATAGCGAGTAAGAGAACACTGTTTGTGTTTTACAGTGAGTGAAACAATTCAGTGTACATTAAATTGCAATCATGGAAGTCAAATGGAGTTTTCTATCTACCTGAGGAGTAACAGCACCTTCAGCAAGGCAGAAGGTTTGGATGTCGGACTTGAAATATCCCAGGAGAAGGGGAAGATGAAACACTGAGGAGGTCATGGGGAAAGAGCAACAGTGTTCAGTGAGCATTTGAAAAGCGTATGCCCCATCTTTGTAAGCAGAGGAGTCTGACAGTTGTTCTTACTCTACAGAGTAAGACTACTTCTTTGACTACAAAGACTTGGGGAAGTAGCTCTAGGCAGCTGTTTGGGAATGTGCCATCAAGCAGTGCAACTGAACAAACATATTCAGGAGGAAGTTTAATTTCTGAATCATCAGTGAGTGATTGACTCAGAAAAATCAGAAAGTCCTCTTACTGACTGTGAGAATAAACCTGATTTCTGTCTTACTTTTATTGTATTTGTTTAAGTTTTTAATCTTTTTGCCAGTAGCCAAATTCTTTGCAATATGCTGAATATATATCAGGGTTTTGTTTTTATTTTAGCACCTCTCAGGACTTGAGTAAATGGTTCAAGGACTAGTCTCATTGATACTGTCGGCAGAAAAAACAGTCTCTTTCTGCTACTGTGTTTCCTTCATCTGTTATAGAGGAGATTGTGAAGAAATCTTTAATCAACTATATCTTTTGTTTGCATTTAGCTTTTGTCTAATTTTACAATTTCTTTGTCATTGGAATTGCATTAACCCTACGTGTTACAGGTCTCAAAAGGATCATCTTCCAGTGTGAGAAGAGCACTGTGGAACCAGCAGAAATACTAATGTTCTGTTTACAACCCTTTTCCTGCACTTGCAAGGCAAAGTCTGTCTTTAAATGAGGTACAGTTTTCAAAGGCTTTAATCCAACTACCTGAGAATTTCACTGGCATGGTTACATAAAGGTATTAAGAACTGGCCATCTGCAAAGCAACCTTAATATATGCACGTTTTTAAACAAGTTCACTCCTCTCTCTAAGTGCCAAAAATTTTTGCAGTTCATTGGGAAACTCAGCTGCTTTTCTAGCTTATTCTTCTTATCTTTTCTTTGGCCACCAAAAAGTGTGAGAAATCATACTGAATCCTTTAGAAAAAGCCGTGTTTAGGGGATAAAAATGCAAAACCAGCCTGCAGGAGCTTCTTTATTTTTAGCATTCTTTGAGACTGACTCATGGTTTAGCTTCTTGTACACCCTCAATGGATGACATCCACACAGAGCAATCCCTCTAAGCAATATTCCACTTGCTTTGAATAATCTGACCTGCACAAGTTCATTATACAAAGCTTCATATAGAGCAAGAATTTTCTGTCCTGAAAACCTCTCATCAGTAGAGAAGCCAGAATGAATGCAAACAACTTCTGTTCTGAAGTGTCAAGGAATAGGTTTGAGTAAGAATATGCTTTTAAATGCACAGTCTTGCTCCAGCTGACCTGTGATAGAGCTTGCTGTCCACAGCCTTTGTGTTCCATAACAATATTAGAATGTGCTGGGGCTTCTGTGGCCTAACTTCCTATGGTAAATCACAGAATCATTTATGTTGGAAAAGACCTCTAAGATCATCAGGTCTCAGTTGTTAACCCAGCACTGCCAAGTCCACTACTAACCTGTGTCCCTAAGTTCCACTTCTACATGTTTTAAACACCTCCCGGGTTGGTGACTCATTCACTTCCCTGGGCAGCCCTTTTGGTAAAAAATTTTTTCATGGTATCTCACACTGAAACCCTCAGTCACCTGAACTGCTATAAACACCAGGTATTTATATATAGAGAAGGATACAGTGGCATCTCTCTTATCACAGAGGACGTCTGCTTCATTGCATAGAATAATTAGTGTTACTGTGGATGCTTTTAAGGATAAATCAGATGAAAGTTGAATGTTGAAACCACAATCCTGTGAGTCACTAATAAATAGCTGACACCGGCTTGAATGTATGGGCGCTGCATACATTTCATTTCAGTTCTACAAACCTTCTCTTATTTCCCTGCAAAAGGCTGGTTACCAGCTCTTATATATTTCTCCTTGCCTGTATATCATCTCAGTTATTAGTGTTGTGCTTATTTGAAACTGAGACTTCTGCCTACATATCAACTCTTAGTAAAAGGAAGATGTAATTGCTGAAAGGAGTCTTTTGGCATAGTGGCTTTTTAATATAATTACCATTTATTGAGGAACCAATCATTAAAAGTAAGTCAAACCTTTGATCACAGTTAAAATCTTCTTTCGTGAACTTAGAAATTGAAAATATTTATGTTATTTTAATTTAAGGAACAACCAAAAATCAAACTCATCATTGATTCAACTAAAATTGGTGTTACACTTTTATATTGGATTTTGGGATTTTAGTGGTCTGCTTGCCTGGCTTTTTTTTTCTTAAGTTGATGTATCCATGAAGAAAGACACATATAGCCAATGAACATAGTGTTTTGATGATAATGAATCAGTCAATTTTTGAAGGAAAGAATAGAGTCTATGAAAGAGTAAAACCACTTCTTTATAGGCTAAATGACCTGCAGGTCAGAATGTCAAAGCTGAAATGTTTGAAAGTGCACTTTTTCCTTCTCCTTTAATACAGCATTGAGATGTGCTCAGTCTTTTATTCCTTATGCTTTATATTGATGGCATTTTATGAAGTCATTCCAGTGTTCCCTAGGAATGTAAGATTATGGATTATTTAATATATATTGATCTTAGAAGAATGAATTGAAAGAAATGAGACAATTTTGTGGAATATCTTGACAATAGTTTCTCAAAATACTTTAAGATGAACTGTAGGTTTAGTCTGCACAGATTTCATCCTGGGGTAAATAAATGTTCCTAATAGGGAATCTTTGTGTCTGCTTCTCAGAAATATTTGTATTTGTTGGGAAATTTTTAGAGTAGTGATGATATGTTAACTAAAAAGGATGACTGTTTTATGTTATAAAGAGAGAAAATTTTTTGAAAAATCAAATGGATAAATTTGCTTGCAAATTACATACTGAATCCAGCTTGCCAGTGAGTAGTCACTGTTTCCTATTGTTTGTGCATTTTTTAATATCTCTTAGTTTACAGTCAATAGTTTGTAATTTATATCAATATTAACGTCTTCCTCTCTCCTAACATTCTATTTTAGGGAA
>NW_008246057.1:8925457-8949079 GCF_000691975.1 Corvus brachyrhynchos | reverse complement strand
GAAGAACATCATATATTTTATGTCACATTGTTCACTAAATTTTGAACAAAGGGAAACTTTTTTAATTTAAATTTGACCCTTTGTGGAACAAACCACTCCATTTTTCTTAAAATGATTTTTATATAGATAAATTTTAAAACTCTAAATACCTGAATTCGTATCTATGTTTTCCCATTGAATACAAGTAATCATTTTTAAGATTTTCTTCATATTTATAGTATTTACCAGGGCATATGCTCATCCATTCTGGATGTTAATTGATGGCAGAGTTCAATTTTTCTGTCATCACATGGGATTTTTCAAGGACAGACAGTAAAAACTAAGCTGTGAGACTGCAAAACATGTGTCTTAGCTAAGAAAACACTGTCTTCCATCACAGCAGGCTTTCTAGTATATTAGAAAAAAAGCTATTATTAGGAAACTCCCTTCTATTTTTTTAGTAATTTGAAACAGTGACACTCTTGTTACAAATGTGTATGGTACAATGTTACTGAATGTACTAACATTCAAGCCAACTTTTTTTTTTTTTTTTTTTTTTTTTTTTTTTTTTTTTTTTTTTTTTTTCCCCTCCTCAACCCTGAGGGTTTAAGTCTATACTTTACAAGACTTGGGTAATGTTTCTGAAAGGTCGTGGAACATTTCATAGATCGGTAATGCTCTTGCAAATGGAGCTTTGATGAGCCGGATACTACTGTTATTCAAAAGGACTGAAAAGTCCCAAGAACTGGCTCCTTTCTGCATTTTCCTGCCACCAGAAGGAAAACAGCTGAGACAAGACAGAGCTTCTGCTGTCTCCAACCCTTTAAAGAGGAATCTTTTGAACAAGAAAGAAATGCATGAATTTGCTTGTTTCTCTGTGGAGAACAGTGAAGTGAACAGAAGGAGCCCAGAACCTGAGGAAAATCAGCTCTCATATTCTCATGCAAAAATTAAGTTCAGATTAAGCTGTTGTTACTTCCTTTCTTTCCTTTTTCTTACAGTTGCAGATTTGAAAAATGAGAATGGAGAACACTCTTGGACCTACAGATCTCACCTGCCCAGGGCCAGTGGAGCTGCCTGGGGCAGCCCCATCCTTCATTAGAACGTCCACTGCTATAGGAAGAAGAGGGAGCATGCTGGGGGACCGAAAGATGGATGTAGGGCTTGGGAAGAAATTAGGGCTGGGGAGCAGAAGACAAACTCTTGTATTCCGTTTAGTAAGGCTTACATTTGTTCACAAGTTTAACCTGTAAATTGAAAGGTTTATGTTTAATGTCTTTGGATTAGGCAATAATGAAATACTATTCCAGTCTACAAAATACTTGCTCTGTAGTATCTGGTTTAAAAGCAGAAAAAAACCCCACCCCAAAACCCTCAGTTCTCCATTATCATGTAAAAGCTGAGGGTTTTTTTTTTGGCAGCTGCATGGTTTCTGAGGCATTCTGGGAGAGCAAATATGGAAGATTTCACTGTGTGGAAGATTTACGTCCATTTAAAAACAAGACCTGTTGGATCAATTATGTGTGCACATATACTATCACTCCAAATCTGCATATATTGCTTTTCCATGAAAAATACAGGTTCTTGCACAATGCTTCCAGTTTCAAAGTATCATAGCACTGTATTTTTAAAGTCTGTAGTAGCTGTTATCTGATATTTATGCAATGCAGACTCTGGGCAGCCAGGTATGTCGGAGTTACAGCAATTTTTGGGTAATATTTCTTAAAGGAGTTTGAGAAGCTATGTACTCTTGAAGGGCTGATCTAGCCTTTTCCCTCCTGTGAGCTGTTCTACGCAGGCACCACCCTGCCCATGGTCCAGGACACAGTTCCAGCCCCCCCTGGGGACATCATTCCCATCCCAGCAACTCTGGAGCAGGGCTGGTCTCCAGCTGCCCAGAGCACTCCCCTGCTGAGCCAGGCCCACCCATGGCCCTGCATTCCCAGAGAGCTGCTTGAGCCCAGGGTGGGGGCTGCTCCTGCTGCCCAGCTCCTGGCTTGGGTGGGACATGCACTGGCTGACACACCATGCCCTGCTGGGTCTCCTGGGGAGCCCTCACCACCTCCAGTGTCTGATTCTGTGGGACCCACCAGCCTTTGTGGTGCTTGGACAATGTGAATGTTTATTAACAACATATTAATTACAACAACAACAACAAAAAATCCAAGTAGATTTTTCTTAACTGAAACATTTCCCAGGAGACCTTTTCTTCCAATCCAAAGCTCACATTCATTAAACTTTTGTCCTCTGTGACAATAGGTATTAAATTCAATAGCACAAAATGAGTTGTAAGTCAGCCACTACACTCTGAATCATCAAAATACTGCTGTATTATTACCAGACGTTAAAACCGACATGTTGTTTGAGTAGGAAGAGTAATGCAAGTTTAAGGAATCCTTGTGACTCAGCGGTGTGTGTAGGAAGCCCTGTGGTGGTGTGTAGTGGGAAGAACAGCCTGGAATTGATCCTGCCAGTTTTTCCTGGGGAAAACCGCCAGAGACTTGAGCTGTTAAGTCAATGTTGCGTTTTAATGAAATTTTTGGCACATCTAATGCTGAAAGTCCCCTGAAGGCAAAATATTGTAAATCCAGCTGGTAGTGCTAGAAGTTAGGTTCATAGGTTGGGAAGGAGGTTGTTGCTTGTAGTGTTTGTTGGGAACTGGGGAGAGGTGCTGCTTCCTGTCCTGTGGGATTGGCCCTAGGGAAGTAGGGCTGGGAGCTGCCACCTGGTTCCTCACTGTAAGGGGGTGTTTGCTGTGATTGCTGGCACTGAGCCCTGGACATGAGCAGGGGTGCAAGAGTACTCGATGGAACCACTGCACGGACACTTGTGTCATAAACGTAATAAGTGAAATGAACCATGAGCAGATACATAGGGGAATATACAGGCCAGGTGGCTTGTGAGATGTGTGTGTTTTCAATATGGGCCAATACGTCATGAACTTCATGACTGTGTACATAAGTGGGAACGGAAGCAGTTGACAAAATGTTTATACTGAAAATAAAATTTTACTTCAAAGACTGCTTGTAGGCATCAGTCAGTTAGGGAAAAAGTGTTTTTTTCTTGCCCTATGAGTTTCAGAAGCTGTGTTTCAAAGATGCTTTCAGGGTACTTGCATTCGGGAAATATAACCAAACACACTAGTGAAATACCTATTGCATATATTTAATAATGATGCAGTTGTCAGTTGAGACTAATGAATACTATAACATTAACTTCACACCATAATGTGTATGTGTGCATGTGTGGGCTTTCTCTTCCTGATGGCTCTGAGAGTAGTTTGTTAAGGTAGCAACCTAAAACTGGAGAGTGTTAATAATCCCCATGTTATTTATGTATATCCTTGTGCATTGCACAGGTCGTAGCCTACGTAGAATTATCACTTCTCTGTTGGGTTCTCTCTCTGTTATTTAACTTTCCTGCAGGATCCCACTGAAAGGAAACAAAAGCACTTCTGTCCCTCCCAGATCTGGATGCAGAAACAATCCCACCTCTGTTAACTCCTGATTATGGAACTGGGCCAGCTCAGCTACATTTCTCTGCTTCCAGAGTACACAACCAAATAGTTCAACTAAAAGTAGGAGAAAGTTAGCCAGTGAAGCAAAAGAGCACATTAGAGAGATGATTTTATAATCTTAAGTGTATATTTTTCTCCCATAATGTTATACATCATCAAAAGCTAATTTGAATGGTATTCTTCTTCAGTGATAAAGGAAAGGAGCAGATCCAGCCTGCAGTCTTCTGGCAAGCCCAGAATTCCTTGAGGCTTGTTGCCTCAAGACCCTAAGCCTGTTTTACTCAGTTTTGGATTGTTTTAATTTTATGTTTCTCTTTCAATGTTTTTTTTTTCATCATCCATACAGAGAAGTTGTTTCTCAAATTGTTCCTCCTTTCCTACAGTTCTAAAGATAAAGTGTGGAGAGGTTGTTTTGCAAAGAAAATCTACAGGCATGTTGGCCGCCCCGTAGTGTATTGAGAAGTCTCTCTTTAGACAGGTAGAGAAACTCAAGTGAGAACAAACCATTTAAGAGTGGGAAAGGCTGGGATGGTGCACAGTTGATCACATCAATATGGAAGCTTATGAAATCTCAACATTCCAGACAAAGTATTTTATGTGGAAGTAGAGTTCAGACACCTTGAGACTGCTCTGTGCTGAGTCTCAAAGTAGGGTTTGATTTATAAATAGGTATGATTAGGAAACTCCATTTGAAAGCTCTGTTCTGGTCAAACTTAAAAGAGTTATGTGCACACATAAAGTTCCAGCTGCTGAGCCTGTGGCTGCAGCCTTGTGAACACTCATGACTTAATGAATTCAACAAAAACTGCTGACAATTTTTCACAGGCAATAGGTGGTTGAGTTTTTGCAGCTTTGACTCATTTGTGAACTATCGTACCATTTTGACGCTTGCAAGAAGAACATTTGAGACTACAGTATTTTACTTGCAATCCAAAGTCTCCACCTACTTTGTGCTGCGGGAGGCAATCAATGAAAGAACTTTGGCATAAAACAATATATAAACCTGGGAGCAGAACACAGGTTGATCATAATGGCTACTCTATTTGATGGTCTATAGAGAAGGAGGAATGCAATTCTAAATCTCATTAAGCTGACGAGTGATCTCTCTGTCTTTCTCTCCCTATTAAACAATTTTGAAATACTTATGCTGAGAGCACAGTTTAACAAAATTCTAAGCTGCCTTCTGAAGATCCCACAGGGCAAAACCTGTAAACATTCAAATGGGATTTCTAAGTTTGCCAAGACAAAACTGCCATGTATGTGAAAGAACTGAAGGCCACATACCTTATAACTTCTATGCAGGAGAAATGTGAGGAAAATGGACCTTATAGACCATCTCTACTGGAAAATAAAAGTGTTTGTAGGAGCTTTAAGAGGCATGGCTGTTACATTGTTCCATGGTGCTGACTGCATTAAAATGATATATTTTTTTGGTGTATTCTGGCTGCATTTGTTTAGAATAAACTTTCTAGCTTACTTATTCAACCCCAAGATTAGCTCAGTTCCTTAAAGCATGGTGCTAATAACACTAAGGTTGTAGGTTCAATCCATATATGGGCCACTCACTTCAGAGTTGGACTTGATGGTGCTTGTGGGTCCTTTCCAACTCAGAATAATTTGTGATCTACTTTAGGTTACCTTACTTAAATTTGGAAAGCAATCACTATCTTGAAGCTTTTAGAACAGAATCTTGGTTTGTGGCCATAGTGAAAATTATGAGGTACTCAAGTAACTTCAATATCTCTGCTGGACTTTTCCATGCACGGTTTACCTATGCAAACAAAAGCTATGGATGTGACTTCTCTGTTCAAGATATCTGCATGGAAGCAAGAGGGGGAAAAATAGAGATTAAAGAATTATGCTTAAAAATATGAGATATTAAAACCCATAATAATTTAAATTCTATGAAATATTTTTTTATAAAATGGTAAGATACTTCTGAATTTTGTCTCTTAAAGGCAACCAAATAATTTGGCCATACTTTGTTGTGCTTTTGGGGATATAACAATTAGATGTAAAACTATAATCTCAAAGATGCCATAATTTGATTTTTTTTTCATGAAAAAGGGACTGAAGTACTTTTATTCATTAAATTAGGAGCAATTCCAATATAAGAATGAATTCAGTAAAGAACTTTTCCAAGAGCTGATTTGGTATATCCCAGGTGAGATGTTCAATGAGATTCCCAAATAAAACCTAAGGCTCTTAAAATGAACAACAAATCCATACTTTATTATAAAATTAATTTTTAAATTTTTAATAGAGAAAACTCAAATTGGCAATTTAAGGTACTTCACAAGCCCTGTTTATTCCAGTTTTCTTCTGACCATTGTAAGCCTGTGTGATTGATTTTAATCAGCCTTCTTGGTTGCAGCAAATTTTGCACAAGCTTTTTTCACTATGGAGTGTTTCTTTTTTTTGATTTTTTTTTTTCCTGGAGAGGGAGGAGGCTTGTGTGGTGGGTATTTTCTTTCGTTGTTTTTGTTTTTGTTTTTTAAGGGGTTTTTGTGTATGTGTGTGGTTTTTCTTTTTGTTTCCTTGTTCTTTTTTTTTTTGCCATTGTTGAATATTCTTACTACCAATTGCCTTGCTTGTTTCTAGAAGTGATAGGATTCAGACATGTTAATGCTGTGGTGTTAAGGATGCATTGGCTTCCTACATCCAAGGAACTCTCTGTAACCTTCTGTTTTCAGAGATACATGGCATGGAGTCAAGCAGCTCTTCTGTAGTTCTTTGAATTCAAAATTCTTCTGCAGTCCTTTCACTAGCTTGGCATTATGTTCAGGAACACTTGCCTGTGTTGTCAGTTGTTCAAGAAGGTGCATAAGAACTTGTTCTTTAATACGCAAATATTTTATTTTTTTCTAAATGGTCTTTTCCTTCTCTTTTGGTCCTTTTTAAATGTTCTTTGAATGTAAAGGTGAATTTTCTAAAATGCAGGATGAAGAAAAGCAGACAGGAAAGGTTCTTAGAATTGTATTTCACAGTCCTTGGCTATTTTGATGCTTGTGTTATTGTGTCTTTGAAACTGAAGTCTGCCTTTATTTACAAATCTCCTGAAATTGCTTCAGTTTTCTTTATATTTCAGCTAATAAATTAAGCATTCCTACTTTCCCTAACCTGTCTCTTATGATACTTTCCATATATGTAATATAAGTGCAAGCAACTTTGCTGTCTTCCACTGTTTGCTAAATGTATTCAGTATTTGAATCAATATTGAGGTTTGCTATGAACAGTTGCGGTCAAATCTATGATAAATTATCTTTTCATCAGTGTTATTAAATGTAGCACTCAGACTATTTGCCCATTAATATGCTGTCATCTTGGAGGAATTTGTGTGAAACTGGATTACACTTGCAAAAAGAATTTCTGTAGTTTCTTCAGGTTGTAGAAAATTACATTTAGGATTAATCTTCTTTCCTCTCCACTTCCTTCCCCTCCCCCAACAACTTTTTTCCTTTCTCCTCCTTCTCTGTTGATATACTCATTATTTTCTGAATGAATGCCAACACTGTAGCAGATTTTTCAAAGACTCTCATTGTAGCAGACATTTTGAGCTATGGCTTTGACAGATTGCACATTTTGAAAGTGCGATACTGTAGCAAGCTTTTTAGTAAATTTGGCAGACTACATACTGTCTTGAAATCCACTGATGAAAAGTGAAAAATCTATTAGATGTAGGTTGGCAGGATACATGTGACCTGCTGACAGGCTGTGCACATTTTTTATTCAATTCTAGGAGCACGGAATCCAATTCTCAGGGGTTTATGAAGAATTTCAGTAAATGTCACTTACAGAATGAAAAAACATCTTGGAAGAATTAGATTGTAGGAGATGACAAAAAAAAGTGTTGCAAAAGTCTTTGTCTTACATACAGGGATTTTACTGAAATTAT
The DNA here is from genome assembly GCF_000691975.1 of Corvus brachyrhynchos. Classification (NCBI taxonomy): domain Eukaryota; kingdom Metazoa; phylum Chordata; class Aves; order Passeriformes; family Corvidae; genus Corvus; species Corvus brachyrhynchos. Next base: position 8,941,688 of record NW_008246057.1, on the reverse strand, counting down.
AACTACTGAGTTAAGAACTTGCAGGACAGCTGGGCCCAGAGAGTGGTGGTGAATGGTGCTGTGTCCAGTTGGTGACCAGCCACCAGCGGTGCTCCCCAGGAATCTGTGTATCTGTGTAGGGCCCAGTCCTGTTTAATATCTTTATGGATGATGAGGGGATCGAGTCTACCATTAACGATTTTGTGGATGACACCAAGCTGGGGGGGAGTGTTGATCTGCTGGAGGGTAGGAGGGCTCTCCAGAGGGACTTGGACAGGCCGGATTGATGGGCCAAATCCAACAATATGAGGTTTAACAGGACCAAGTGCTGGGTCCTGTTGGCCACAACAACCCCATGCAGCGCTACAGGCTGGGGACAGAGTGACTAGACGGTGACTAGAGAGGGACCTGGAGGTGCTGATTGATAGCAGCTGAATACGAGCCAGTGTGTGCCCACCAGGCCAAGAAGTCCAATAGCATCCTGTCCTGTATCAGGAATAGTGTGGCTAGCAGGACCAAGGAGGGGCTTCTTCTCCTATACTGAGCACTGGTTAGGCAGCAGCTTGAGTAGTGTGTCCAGTTCTGGGCCCCTCAGTTTAGGAAGGATGTTGAGATGCTGCAGCATGTCCAGAGAAAGGCAACAAGGCTGGTGAAGGGTCTGGAGTACAAGTGTGATTAGGAGTGGCTGAGAGAACTGGGGTTGTTTAGCCTGGAGGAGAGGAGGCTCAGGGGAGACCTTATCACACTCCACAATTGCCTGGAAGAAGGTTATAATCAGGTGAGTTTTGGTCTCTTCTCCCAGGCAACCAGTGACAGGACAAAGGACACAATCTTAAGATGCACAGGGGGAGGTTTAGGCTGGGCAGTAGGAAGGAGTTCTTCACAGAAAAGATGATTGGGCATTGGAATAGGCCGCCCAGGGAGTTGGGGGAGTCACCGTCCCTAGAGGTTTAAGGAAAGACTGGATATGTCACTCAGCACCATGGTCTGGTTGACAAGGTGGCATTAGGTCATAGGTAGGACTCAATGATCTCAAAGGTCTTTTCCAACCTAATTGATTCTGTGATTCTGTGATATAATTGGTAGAGAATAGATAGGATCCACAATAGAAATATATATTTTATGGTGCTAAAGAGCTGCTTTGATTATGTCCCGTTCTTGAAGAAAGAATTTGCAAGCAGGAAATCCTTTTATTTTCCAGTGCTTAAAATACAGGCTTACACTTGCAGTTTTGACTCTCCATTTTTGATGTTGGGGCTGGGATACTCAGCATTCCATGATAGTTCTGCAGGAAAGAACTCAGCTTCCACAAGCAGAAGGGGTTTTACAACAGTCTATTTGCAGGCAGAATGCTGCTCTGAGGAATTTCCCTTGTGGCTTTGAAAACTGTAACCCTTGGTGGTTTCTAAAAAGGTGTGTCTGATATACACAGTCTTGTACGAAAGGGAATTGAAGTTAATACCCAGTGCATACAGATACAAGAGGTGCCCTGTGTGTGCCTGTGGTTAACCTGCGGCATCATGAGTTTAGTTTGAATACTCAGGTCATGAATTTGGCAAAGGAGTGACAGGACCCTCCTCTGCATCCTTGACTACATATTTTCACCTCACCTCCACTTTTGTACTGGAATTGCCTTTTGGCAGCCTACGGTTAGTTGAGTCAAACTGCTAATCTAGCTAAAACTAATAATACCACAAAAGAGAAAAGAAGTTAGTTAATGGCTGGATTGGGAGGCTCAGTGGGCACGTGGATAGTAGTACTTGTGCAAAAAGAGGAGGAAATATATGGTTAGGGCAGGCAAAGGGTAGAACTACATTTTTAGTAGTGGCTTAACTTTGCAGGTTTCTTTAATTCTGTGACATGTACTCATCAGAGAAATAATTGGCTTCCTAATTCTTACCAAAACTGTTACAGGACTTAGGATGATATTCAAATAATCACCTGTAAAAGTGGAGGCATCTATGTTGCACTCCATTGAAGTGTAAGTGCATTTTAATGGTTGCCATAAAATTCCTACCTTGGATGCTAATAATAGTGGAATATTAAAATAGATCTTACCAAAACAGATAAGTTGTCTCTCATGTTTTCTCTCTTGTATGTTTGGGACTTCCACCTTTTTTGCATTTCAATAAGAATGGACTGTTCTGTTATTTTAATATTCTATATTTCCATTGAAAATATGTAGCCTCAGCACTGACCCTGTTGTGATGTACTAGCAAAAAAAGACATACAAAACTTTACTAATTACTTTCTGCTTAAAATTTGCACAGGCAGGCTTTCCTTTCTTTGCAAGTTTTAGGGATATTAAACTGGAAAGAGGATTGATAATGAAATGATGAAACAGACTCTTTAACAAGAAAAAGGACTATAAAAAATTTTAAAACTCCAAACTACTGATTTTGGAGTCCATAACTTGGGTTTTAGTATTTGAAGCCGATTTCTACTTCTAATACTAATTTTGTGTCTCAAAATATGAAATAAAGAATGCATTTCTCAGATGAGAAACAGGACGTAGGAATCATGATTCCTAGCAAATTCTCTAAGTTAAAGCCTTGGGTTTTTCTTTTTAAGACTTGACTGTCTTAGGGAGACCTATTCTGTTTTTGAAAGACCAGTGCTGGCACTGAACATAGTGCATAACTTAAAACGTCACAGGAAGTTGCAGATAGAAGTGTCCTAGGGGACTGGAGGTGTTTATAGTTTCTCTGAGGGAGTGAGGATGTAAAAGAGAGAAATTACGGATTTACAAAGATGCTTATAAGGAGATTCATACTGATTTTTACGTATGAGACACGGCTAACTGCTGATACACAGTGTGGGTCTCTCCTATGAGGCATTTCCACATAGCAACTAGATATCCAAGAGAAGTGTTGCCCAATTTTTAGACTGCCAAACAAATCTCGGCCATGAGAAAAGGATCTGAAGATGCAAGGAAAAATAGGTGATGTGGAAAGGTGGTCCGATCTCCCAGTTGGCCGTTGATATGTGAAGTCCCCTTGCCAGCACAGATGTCCTCCCATCTCACCCCAACCCTGCATCAGAGCTGCTTGACAAACATGGGTTAGGCAGCCTGGTGCTGATTTCTGAGCACACCAGAGAAAGAAAATTAAAAATAGGTGATACAGCAGTAAAGAGGATGGGGGAAAGGGATGTTGGGAAATAAAGGTAAGGAGACAATGATAGTAGGGAATTTGGAGACACTGGGGTAAAGTGACTCTGCATGTAAGAGCGGAGAAGGAAGTATTTGGTGTTTGCCATCCTTTGCCTTGAAATACAGGGGTGTCTGAGTTGTGGATAACTGTACAGAGGTTATAGAGATACTGAAGTGGTCAGATTCATGAGGTTGGGTCTGACAGGATAGATGGTAGCACACAATCAACTATAAAAATCAAGATGGCATTTCCTTCTATGATTTGTGTCATAAATGAGATATTTATATAGAGTTAAGGTGATATTTTATGTGTTTGCTATAAACAGCATAGTATTTTTCTCTGAACCTTCAGTGTATTCTATTGTGAAGGGCAGCATATCAGACAAAATACAACATTTTTTGTTTTGCTCCTCTATGTCAGCTCCCAGTTTAAGTATTAATTTAGAATAATGTACCACCCATCAATCACAACTTCCATGTCTTCATACTTTCCTTTGTTGTCATCTTCAGACTTGAACTAGCATGTTCCAAATATGTGTCAGTCTTTAATCGGTGTAGCCAGAATGGCATCCAACCTTTTGCAAGTTCTAGTGTACTTCTTCTGAACCGACATCTGATCTGTCAAATTCACACCTCCTGAAAATGTGAAGATGTAGGCAACAGTGTTAGTATAAGAATTATGTAATTGTGAGACAAAAATGTATAAATGCTTTTCAGTAAATTCTTTTTCTTAACACCATATACAATAATACTGTCATTTCGTCATTTGTATTAAATGTGTATTTAAAAAAAATAGTTCCCCAAATTAAAATCATTCTCCCAATATAAATACATAAAACTATCATCCTAAGAACTGAAGGCATTATCTTTGGGAAAAATAAAGTCACATTTATTGCAGGTCCTTATTTGTAAGGAACAAGATAATAGTGAACAGTAGTTCACTTTCAAAAGGAGAAAAAAGAAAATCCACAGATTTCATACCAATAGTCCTTGTTGCTTTCCTCTTATTATTTTTTTCTTTTTTTAAAATTTTGTTTCCTCTTTGAATGCGCACTAATATATTTTACTGAGCTATGAAACTACTTTCTTCAGATCACTGGGGAGGAATTGACATTCTTGAAGATGCATGTGATCAAGCTACTTACAGAAAGAATTGAAAATTCCTTGTCAGCTCCATGCATTTGTATTAAATTCAAACGTACTCTATCTTGGGACTAATCAGTTTTGCCCTTGTATGACATATACAGAGGCATCTCTGCACCAAAATATATTAGGGACTGAGATGAAGTAGGCATCCACAAGTGACTAAGGCCTAAAATTGCCATATGAACTGTTCACTTGCTCTCAGGTCACTGTTCAGAAATACAAAGTCCCTATTCAAGGCCTGTTGTGTCTCAGTGACAGATGTGAGTAAATTATGCATAAGTCCTTGGAAGAGCTTGATTTATCAAGCAAATGAAAGACATTCTGAGGATGATGAGTTCAGTTCATAGTAAAGAAACACTGACTCCTGAGTAGCACAATGGTTAGAGTACTTACTCAGCAATTGAAAACCCAGGACTGAAATCATAACTTTTGTTAAAGAGACATGAATCCTGAACTCACTTCACAAACAGTGCTGTGGCCTGTATCAGGGTTCAAGTCTGAGCTGGCAGGGTGAACAGTTTCACCTGTGTCAAAGGGTACAGAAAGAATGATCTGCTTGAGACATCACAGAAACACAAGTAGAAACCGAAGTATGGATGCTCATGGGAATGTTAGAGAATGAGGAGAAGGGATGCTGCTGGTGTCGCCTATGTTTTCTTTGTTAAGGTCTTACTGAAGGGGTTCATTAGCAGCACTGGAAAGCAGGATCACACCCTGCAACAGCAAATCCACAAAGAAATGATTTGGTTTTATTAGTATAAAAATGCCACTTGAAATATTTACTTATTCATTTACATGACTCTTGTCCTAATCAGAAGCCCTCTGAATTTGATGAGCTTTCCCATTTACTTTTACAGCGCAGACTTAGGCTGTAAATTTAAAATTGCCTCTGCCTCCCTCAAAGAAGTGTTGTATTACATTTCAAACAATGTTTACTGGTGATGATATGAGTTGTCATTTTGATTACAAAAAGAGGCTCTGCAGGGAGTTGCTAATAGTAACTCTAATAGAGAGTCAAACAATAAAAGACTGGAAGGATTCAATATAAATTATAACTGTGCTTTAATTTACAATTGTTGTCTTACAAAATGTTCTCTGAGGAATCTTTCAAAAATAAGTCATCCATACACCCATTTTTAAAGGAAAAGGGACTCTGGCAGAATGAAACATTGCATTGTACCTGTGGACAGTAACAAATATTCAGATTATTTTCTTTTAATAATACAGTGCAAAATAAAATATTTAAAATACAAAGTAAGACATTTAAAATTCAAGGGCTGTGAGTCTGATTCTTTTTCTAAGCAAAATGTGGTCTTCCTTTATTGCATCTGAGAGCAATACTATATTAACCCCAGGCAGCATCAGCCATAAAGTTAAAATGACAGCACTATGTTCCTCAAGGGAAAACGTGAAGATGCTTCTTACATTTGCATCAAAGATCAAAGCAGTTTGGGATAGGTGCTGACTGAATGTACAAAATTCAAAGGCTATTTAAGGCTAATAGCTCCAATTAGTAGTTCACCAGACTGATTTAGTGGCAGAATAAGAATTTCATACAATATATCATAAAGAAGGGAGTCTCTGTAGCTGAAACTAAACAAAAAAATATCATTTCAGCCAAAAATTTACCTGCTTTTTTGTTATCTACTATGGAATAAGATTAAAAACAAGATTTTTTTTTGTTGTTGTTGTTCTTTGGTTTGTTGTGGGTTTTTTTGTCAATATATAATACTTCTCACCTTTCAAAACAGTAACAGCAGTTTAAGACTATAAAAGTAATTTTCAGAGTATGGCAAGAAGCCATATGCATTATCAGATAAGTGATAATTTGTCATTAATTAAGTCCTCTTCCTTTGTGTATGGCAGGAATAGGCAAATCAGGTCCTGTCCTCAGGTCATTAATAGTGGTCTGAGTCCTTGGGCAACAGGAGTGCTTGCTGCAGTCTGTCATCCTGACTTCTCCCTTTCTCTCCATGCACTAAGCAATATTTAGACTGCAATCAGGAAATCGTGCTGTTTTAAATCAGCCTATTATCATATTTATTTCTTGAATTTCATTCCTGTGGTGAATTTAACTATCTGCTATTTTATGTAATTTCTTATATAAAGCCTCAGTTTTAGACGTTCTACAACTAGAAATAAAACTCTTAAAACCACATGCAGTAGCATGGTAAAAATGACCCTTTGTTCCCATCTGCTGCTTACGCAATTTGAAATTATGTATGCAGGAAGTAAGGCTATTTAATACTCTACGAATTTGCACAGAAGATTGATCCAAAGTGATATTATATTTTTCCTGTAATTGTAATGCATAAAGAAAAAAAAAAAAGAGGTTCAGTGACTTCTTTGTTTTTGCTGTAGTATAAAATTTGTCTTTTAAAATAAAAAAAAATTGGCTCAGAGCAGTGAAGAGAAAAGGTATCAGTTGCAACCAGAATGTAAGAACTGTAATATAATATATCTAAAAACTTATTTGTCTTTCTCTGTTGGCTAACATCTGATTTGCCTTTTTCTATCGGTCAGTTTTCCCAAGCTCTGAACTCAAGCCAAGTAATCCTTTAGGGATGGACAGATATGCCTAAAAAGGCAACCTGAAGCCAGATGGCCCTGGGGATGTTGTGAAATGAATATATGTTTCAAAAGAGAAGCCCAAATAAAAAGAAAAAAGGTGCATGTTTTGCATTGCTCTTTGAGTTGGCATACTCAGGCTGGCAGTACTGAGCTGCTTAGGCATTTTGAAGGTGGACATATGAAATTACACATGCAATGAGCTGGGATTCTTGGTCTACAAGGTTTTTCAAATGCGTCTTGAAACAAAAGGGATATTTTGCATATTGAATCAATTTAACTTTCCCTGTAGAATCAATAAGTCCATGGTAAAATATGGGACTGGTGTGGAGTGGCAGCAGTATAAAGCAATCCCGTACCTGACCTGAGTATTCAGTAAAGGGGTTATTCTGAGAGACTTGAGATGTCCAACAGAGCAGTCCTCATTTCTAGCCATTTCTCTGCAGTTCTGGAACAGGCTATTTCCATATCTCAGCATAGTCTATGTGAAACTTTGCAGCAGGTTTTGAGGGTAAGCGCTGGATGCTAAATCATGAACACTAAAAATATGACTGCAGAAAAGAATAGTTTTTGGATCTTTCTTGCTCACCTCGTTAAAAGCTGCACAGATATTGGAACATTGCTCTTAGGGGAGATCTGAAGGTGGGCATGAATCTTTTAATTAACAATTTAAAAGAAAAATGATTCTCTTTGTGCATATCAGCTTATTCTTAACAGGGTAATCCAAATGATATGCAAGGGACAAAAAAAAGCAAGTCTGAAAGCTGGCACAACATTTTATACCTGCAGTTAGATTTCAGACATTTTCTGTATGCAATTAAAATACATTTTATCTTTGTACAAGAGCTTATTTAAAAAGTATGACATGAAGAAATTATTTGAGGGATTTGACGTACCATATTCTTATGCATTTGGTAATCATTGAAAGATTCCCATTAAAATGAGTGTTCAGAATCAACAATAGTTTTGCCTATTTTTAAAATTTCCAAATGCAATTGCAATAATGCAATCTAATGTATTTTTACAGAAAATCCCAAGTGTTTTTTATCAATTCAATTCAATTCAATTCATCCCAATAAATTTTTACAATAAGAATGTTATTTTTTAAATATTGCCTTTACAAGGATTGTCAGGAAAGAATTAATGTAAAACTTGGGAACAGTGCCTTACTATCGATTGATATGAGATGCTCCAAACTTTCTTATAAAATAATGTCTCTTTCCTGATATATGTATAGTGAATTTCTATACATCAGTTATTGCTTAGGGATGGGTCAGCCACCCGTTACCTTGAGTGTCCTTTTTCCTTTTGTCCTTTCAAGGTGACTTTAGTAGTTATGTCTCCAGAAACAGCAGGAGCAGAGAGAAACAGGGAGGAAAGAATGTCAGCCAGCCTGTAAATATCTGGGCCATAAGCACAATTTGGTATTTTACTATGTGCTAACTGGTTGTTAAATTTTAGGGACAGCCAGGAGCTAAATTCACCTAGTTTATACATATTAAGGCACATGGCCATGGAAATCAAAATGGTTATGTTTCTCTCCACACCGAGTACATTTATTTGCAAAAAATCTTTGATCAAAGCCATCTAGACACTTTATTAGGTACGTCTACTGAAGGTATGTTTCCTAATTGTAGCAGCTGCAATGAAATCTTAGGCTAAGAAAGTTGACTGTGGAGAGTTTAAGCTCCATATCTGCTGAATTCCTACTTGTAGTTTAAAAGGACAGTTCAATTGTCAGCTATCACATATGGGCATGTTGGAGTAATATCACAGACCCTTTCTCTTTTTCCTGTCTCTACCACCCCTCAGAATCTAAAACCATTTTATTAACGAAACAAGAAATAATAATGAGAAGCTGTCTTAGCATAAGAAATATGGGTCAAAATGCAATAGGGCTTAGATAATTATTTTCAGTAAAGCACCCTGGCTGTTTTTGCTCTGAAACCACTTATAACTAAGAACTGGCCTCTGTGTGAAGTAGAAGAGCCCTGCTGATAGTGGATTGATGCTCTCCATAGGAACGTGAGCTGCAGAGTTTTGGCGACAAAAGCGTCTGCCATCATGGCTTTTTTTTGTTTCTTTTCTTTTCCTCTGTGTGTGTGTGTCTCAAGAGGCTAGCTGCTAAATTAGAAGCTGTGATTTATATTCAAATTAGAGATGGAAGAATATCTACTAACTTTCAATTTAATTGCTTGTGTTGCTGAGTGGGTTGTGTTTGAGGTGTTTGTAGCATTTCAGAGTGATGGTTCTGCAGCAGACTGACAGAAGACTGCTTGTACCACTTAGAAACTGCATCTTTCGCTCAGAGGGGGAAACCTGAATGTATTGATTTATTCCTATGTTTAGAATACAATGAATGAAAATGGCACCTTATACGTTCTGGGATCTATGCCTCAACTGAGCAGACTGGAGAAACTGTAACAAATGCAAGAACAAAGCAGTCTGTTAATGATTCAGTTTAAAAAGAGAATGGAAATATCTTTTGTCAGCTGACAGATGTGTCTGAACATTTAATCATATTAGTTATGATATTCAGTAGAAGAATTATCCTATGAACAGCAGGGAGGTTAGTTTACCATTGTTTACTCTTGTCTTTCTTGACTTCTATGGAACAAATAGCCAAAAGGAAGAATTGAACTTGCTTGAAAAATTGAATCAATTAAAATTGATAGAGTGAATACTTGTCTTACTAGAAGTGTATTTATATCTCTGTTTCAAATAGGAAAGATGAGAAGCTCATCAAAATGAAAATGGGCACTTGAATGGATATAATCATGAGGATGTTCCCTTACATGTATAATTCCATTACATTTTAGATTTAAAGGTGTTTTATGTTACGCATTTTCACTGCTTGTGGAAATGAGACAAGAAAAATTCCTGTCTGTGTTTTGCTCACCAAATTGAATTGGGCAGGAAACAGAAACACACTTATAAGTTCATTCTGCTGATTTGCCTAAAGTTTGTGAATTCAGTAGAGAAGGCTTTGGGGTGGTGTTTCCACAGACAAGAATGCATATGGCTTACACTATAGGTAGAAATGGATCTCTTCTCTGGGTTAACCACATGATTCATGAAATGGAGGTGAACACTAGAGGAAACTAGAGGAACAGGACTTCTTTACTGGCTTTTTCAAACTCCTATATGAACGTCCTTTTAATCCTCCCCACGGATTTCGTGCATGTGCCAGAAATAAACAGCTGACCTAAGGAAGAGAATTCTCCCCTGTGCATCTGTTTGGGTTATAGGTTTATAGCAGTACTGAGCTGTGGAAATCAATCTTTTGTAATCTCTGCCCTTTATGCTTTACTCAGAGGGCTGCTGTCGCATCTATAAATAATCCATTTGTGGATCTATTTGAAGATAAAAGAAGCTGGCATACAAAAGAGTTTTGACATGCTCTCCAGTTACTTATCCAAAAGTGAATGCAAAAAACCTGGGGTGTTCTGGGTTCACCTTATTGATTTAGATGTTTTTCCCTCTAAAATGCTGTTAATGCAGATTGCATTTTCAAGACAAAGCTTATAGTCCAGGCAAGACTTAAATATTTATGTTGTCTATAAAATCCTATCAGAATAAACCTGTTCAAGTCTATCCTGTAAGCAAGGGCCCAGTGTATAGATGTAACACAAATGAAATATAAAAACCTGCAGGCAGAGCTGTTTATGTCTGTGTACTGTACTTCCCCAAAGCTGTTCAAGACAGGGAGGAGGAAGGGTGGCACCAGATTTTTATAATGACTGTATTATTCTTAAGTTTTTACAGCTTCAAGTATGTTGACTAATTGAAAACTAGCAATCCTGAATTAAAAAAAACCAACTCCAAACATCTGTTACTGTGGCTCCCTTTCCAGAAATGGTTACATTATATGATAAGCTCTTTTTTTTTTTTTTGCTTTGTTAACAGCATTTATTTTGAAGTCTTGTTCATTTGCCCCATTGTGCTCCCTCCTCCTTTAGCCAGGTGGAACTCCTTCTGTCTTGTTTCCTCTTCTCTATTTCCTTGGAAGAGCAGTTTTCCATACGTATCTACGTGACAAGCCATGGATGGAAGATTTTTTTTTATTACTTAGCAGATCTTTATTCTTCCTTATCTTTAGGGACAAGGCTGTCTTTGCAGCGGACAACAGAAAGCTGAAGAACCCTATGACTTGATATGGAGAGGGGAGAGGATTATTGCACTTCAGAAGTACAGCTCTCCTGCTGTGGGTGTGAAGGGCAGGGGGACCTTTATCCCACAGTCTTACTGCTAACTGAACTGACCTTCTGATAAGTGTGCTTTCCCTTGTGTTGTTTTCCATGCTGGATCTCTTTGGAGACAGCATTTGTTATATTACTGAGGTGATAGGGACTTATAATGATGCAGAAATCCAACTTTTCTCCACCATTTGCTTTGAGACTCTTAGCTTGCCTACTTGACTATTCTCACAAAGCCTTGTGTTATTTTTCCTGACTTATGACCCCTTAGGAAGATATCTCGAAAGTTCTGCTAACATAGGTTCTCTGATTTTACCACAGTTCCCTTCTGAGCTTGCTTTTAAAACCAAAAGCAGCACAATGATGTAGCTGTTTAATGCACCTCTTCCACTGGTGAGTAAGGGCTGGAAGTGCCAGACAAAGGCCGTTGTGTTCTGTGGGTCACAGAACAGCTGAGTTTGAGCCACAAGTGGTGCTCTGAGGTACCTCATCTTGTTTTCAATTTGATTCTTATCTGCTATTTTAGGTACCATTATTACTCTTGGAACAGTTACGATCAGCACTCTTAGTTAAGTGGATGTCCTCAAGTTTCACTGACTTTTGAGTGTGAAGGAGAATTTAATTTTTCAAAAATCTTTTCTAAATTGAGTGGTTGGTGTGAAAACAAGGTCAGAAAATTCTTTACTAGAAAAGAAAGAAAAAAGAAACAAGGATGGCTTTAAGGTTGACATAATGAAAAAGATCATGTAGAAAAGTGGTAAGCACAGTGCTTGTTACTGTGAGGATCCAAATTATTCAGGCTGATGAACTGGCTTAAACTACACTCTTTGCTCTTGTGAAAGTATATTGAAAGCATGCATTTGTTTCTATTATCCTAGGTCCTAAAAAGAACTCTATAGAAGTAATTGGATTTGCCACTGTTAGGATGGCAGCAGCACTATCACCCTGCCTAACTATTGTGTTTAGCTAAGGTTGTGTTGTGATTACCATTTTGTGAGGGTGGTCTTTCTTCATCCATGGTATTCACAGCAAGCAGTTCTACCAACTCTGATCTCACCTTCCATTCCAGTTGTATTCCTTCCCCTCTTTCACCTTGTCACAGACAAACCAGGGTTCCTGACACTGCTTGGGTGGTTGCCTTTCAGAGAAAAGTATTGCAGAGGCATTCTAGACTTGGACAAGGAATTCCTGTTTGAGGAGAGGTCTGAAATTCAAAACACAGCTTAAAGAATTTAAAAGAAATTTTTAGGAACTATGGTTTTAAAATATTTGCTTTATTTCCTTTCTTGTGATGGACTTGTTCCTTTTAACATTCTCAGGAAGCATGACAATGGCCACTGGTCACATAGCTTATTTGCATGCAGTGAGCTCTGCAATAGCAGTGATACAAACATTGGAATCCTCTAAAAAACCCAGGAGTTGTATCTGATTGGAGCAACTGAAACAGTAACGAGCAGCTGAGAGCAACTGGATAGGGTAGAAGGAATTTACAAAGAACACACTCTTCAGATCTTCCTTGGGTGCAATGAATTGTAGGCCAACGTTAATGTCATAAGCAGCTCCATATTGTAGAAACTATCTGTTAGTCTATTTGTGTGCAGGCAAATATCTGCTAAAATTGAACTATTTGTAGGAGCTAAAAAATGCCTTCATAAAACTTCTCCTCCTTGCTAAGTATATATGGGTGACTGTCCTAGCTTTGCTAGCTATAGAGATATTTAAATATTAGATCTCTCTAAGATGCTGGAATTAGTGGGTTCTGCTAATTACAGTTCTGTATAAAGTTTTCAGGAGGCTTGATATTAACTTGAGAAAAAATGGAACTTCATCTCTAACTTTCAGCTACCACAAGAAGGATGTTATTGACCTATTAGATAAATTGCAGAAAAGAAGTACCTTTAGGTATTTGATTTTGGTTTATAATTGAATCTCACAAACCCTACAGATGTTTGTTTAGCTTTTGCCTTGATCTTTCTGAATATTTAGTATAGTTATTGGTTTAATGGCATACACACCTGAAATAACTATTTAGAGACCTCATTCTTTGGAGACTATATAATGCCCAATAGTATAATAACATCTGGTAATAGGAGACAACTGTAAAGGGCTTTAGACAAACATGCTTTGCTTTATTGCTGACATAATGAAGAGACACATATGGAACTTGGTGCTCCTAAAGAAATATGTTTGTCTGCAAAATAGAAATGCAAAATGGAGAAATCCAAGCAGTTAATTTTCATTCTAAACTATGAAATTAAAAATATGCTGATCTGAATACGAACTGTAAAAATGCATAATGCCTTTTGACAGAGATCATAAATCATGGGCTTTTCAAGGCTATTAAAACAAATTCCACCCACATTGGCAGAGCTGTTTTTAAAATAATTTTGTTAAGTAATGACTTGTGCTATGTTTTGAAAAATATGGTCTCCCTTATGAAATTATTCCAGTTATTTAAAAAAATTAATTTCATACTCAAATTTTCTAATGCAGTGGTTCTAAATTTATTGATACATAAACTATAATGCTTTTAAAATCAGGATGGATTGCTGAAGATAAAACCTGTGTATGCACTGATATTATTACAATGTCCACTAGACAGTAAACCAGAGATGTAACCCCAAGTATTCATGGGTTTTTTTTCCTATATAATTAATAATGTGCCTTGCTGGTGTTTTTTTTTTTTTTTTTTTTTTTTTTTTTTTGTGTCTGACTTAAAAAGATTTTCAGATAAATTATCTTGGAAAGGCATTATAAAAAGGTCTGACACTAATAATCTTACTTGTTCAGAATCTTATGTTGAGTAATATTTTCTGCAGAAACTTGCTAGATAAGTGTTACTCAGCATTAATAAGAGTTTCTCCAAAGAGTTTCTTCAAAGTTTTCTCCACTGATTGTATGGAACATCTTGCATTACTGAAGACTGTTAAATGAAAAAAAAGCTTGCAATGTTCATTCCTCAGAAAACTGAAAAGAGTTTTGGGTATCCTGAAAGCCTACTGAAAATCTTTCTTTTTATCTCAAAAATGAAAAATTAAAAAAGCTTTTATGTGGATTGTAGAATAGGACACAAATTTTCTTCAAACTCTCAGATGTTTTTCTGGGATTTCATGTGTGTAATAATAAAGACTGCAGTCTAAAAATGAAACTTTGCTAACAAAACAGGTCTAAAACTTTTGTTTTAAGTGGTAAAAGAAAATAAAGGGAAAATGATTCATTCGAATACCTATATATATGAAGATGGCATTTATAGACTTTGATGTTTTTCCCAGAAATGTCAAAGCATTTTACAAACACTCACATAACATAAGCTGGAAACTAAATATTGAAAAAACAAATGTGTATTGATACCTCTACTTTACACAAAAATGAGAGAATAGCAGAGCAGACACTGATTTTCCTGGGGTTGCACACAAAGTCACTGTCAGAGTAACGGAAAAAGCTAACAACAGATTCTCCAGTGTGATTGAAATCTGAGGTTAAATGTGGCAAATGAGAAAATGAAGAAAAAATAAATGTTGTTTGTGTTTCAAGATAATGAAGTCTCACTTCAGGCAAAATATATGTTGAAAAATTGTATTTTATGATGTAAGTTGTCTTTCTTTGGGTGCTTTTGGGACACTGAATTTGTGACAATGTGTTCAAAACAATCCTTGAGTTGCTGAAATTTGGTCTGAATAAAATAGGCCATACAACTATTTGTGAATAAAGTAACCTAGAAGATTATCCTGCATTTGAGATACAGATTTATAAGACCATACCTGTTTCTCTTAACAAGAAGTTTCAAGCTACAACAAAACTATCTGCTGGCTAGAAAGAAAGGAATGTTTCAGCTGGCAGTGTTTATAAAGTTGGTATCTACCTCCACAGTTTTATGTCCTCTCTTAGCCCACAGCTATGTTTATTAACACCCTTAAGTGAGGGATAGGATCTCAGGCTCAGAAAAAGGAGTCAAAGAACACTGTCTTCGTGGCATAGGCAGGAACCTGAGCAGATGTGGGAGTCTCTGTTCTGCCTCTTTATTGCATGATCTAGACCAATGCTTACCTGTATTTCCAGGAAAAAAGGAGGGAGGACAAAGGAAAGCACTCTCTTTCCACCTTACCCTCTTATGCATCTGTCTGTGGGTCATTTCATAAGGAAAGTTTCTCCTGGGAGAAGCTTCTTGTTTAATGCAGATATTGGTAGACGCAGATACTGGTGTGACAATGACAATGCAGACCCACAAATTTCAGCCACCTGGTGGCTACAATCCTCAGATCAGGCCTCTAGGAGGAGTTTTATTGTCAGTCTCAGCTATGTCGCGCAGTTGTGTTAGTCAGTTATGTTATTTAATGCACGTTACTATCTTGGCTGATAGATACCACCTATATTGTGTTTATGGCTATTTACATTTCCCCCACTCTTCTTAGCTATCAAGTCAAGCTTGAAGTTCCTTTTAGTAAACCTTTTTCAGCAAGCAGATCTTAAAAGCCTGCTCTGATACCTAAATACATATTGCACTGGTCCTGGTGTGCTTCAGGAGGAAATGTAACCCTGCTTTCTTTTCTTTGTCAAAAAAGAAAATTGCTTGAGTATCATGAAGCAGCATCAGCAGTTCACAAGAAAGTGTGCTCAGCTAGGCCAGAGCCTATCCTGTTGTCCTGTGTCACATTAATACTCCAAATAAGATTATCAACAGAAGAGTAAATAAGAACTGTGAGTCTGAGAGTCAACATCCAAACCCTCACAATCCAAATGATCTCCCCTACCTCATCCTGAATAAGTGCTACTGGTGGGTGTTACAGCCTGGTTGGTCTTCTTTAGCTGTCTCCTCCGAACAGGTGACCTGCCACCATTTCCAGTTTGATTTAGTGGATTTTTAGGCATTTTCAGGACTTATGGTGAGATGTTTTTTTATCTGTTTGTATGTCAGTGCATTCATATTCTTTGATTTCTCAAAAGAGGCTCCTGAAAGAGTTAAAGATCCAGGAAAATGGATTTTGTTACACTAAGCTTAACTCCAGTGCAGTATGAATGCTGTTTAATTGCTTGTTATTGTCAACACATTACCTAATATGTCATGTTTTCCTTCTTTTTTTTAATAGCTTAGAATATATTTAGTCCATAGTCTTGATAACTGAAAATATCCTTAGATTTAGGACTTAAAAATTACATTTAAATAAGAATATAAATTGTTTAGGGGGAAAGA
>NW_008246057.1:8921663-8925290 GCF_000691975.1 Corvus brachyrhynchos | reverse complement strand
GAAAGAGTTTTCTCTGATATTCTCTGATTGTAATTTATGACTTCTCTACCTCTCAAGCTGATTTCAATATTTTTCATTAAATTTGGTATAGTCTTTCTTCCCAAGAGACCTGCCTCTTCATTATAACCATTTCCATCAATGACAAGATCACAGAGCATTTTTAAAGTTAAATAGGATAGAAGGATAGAAATTAGTACTTAAAGGGTGAAACTATTAGTATTTCTGAGTGCTTCTATGTATTCATCACTGCCTGATACAGATCAGTATTAATAATGGGACCAGCCAGACATAATCCATCTGCTGGATATTCCTTTTCTCTCTATGCAGTGACTGTCTTGTCGTCTTTCTCAGACAGTGCCTGCTCTGGTCTCCAGACAGGAAATCCAGACATGGCCATTCATCAATGCTGCTATAATCTGTCTGATTTTATTAGCTTTTGAATTTTATCACCAAAATGAAAAGAAAGGAGGGGAAGGAGAACCCAGCAGTATGATTCTCCTATACTTATGAGTTCTCCTAAATACAGCGGATTCAGAACAGACAAAAATTTAAAAGTGAAAAGGTACCTTGCAAATGAACTACACCCTGCTACCTCCCCCTCCCATACCCCATCCTCCACCCCCCCTTCTTTTTAAGACGTTGGTCTACTTTTCCTTTATTTCTTATTTGAAAAATACATGTGGTGTACTGCAGTGGGGGTTTCTGATTGATTGATCTTTTTCCTTTATTTTAGATTTCATGGTGCATATTGAATATTCTGTGTTGTTTTAGGAGCTGCCTAGGATCGGATCTTGTTTTGGAGAGTGGACATGAACAACCACTGGAAATTGAATTGTTTGCAGTTGCTCTATGGATTGAGGAATTCCAGTGCCAGTGGTCCCAGCTGAATAAATCCTAGTTGGAATAACTGGTTGAGGCAAGGAATATTAAACTACGTAGAGAGAAAGGATGAGTAGAGTAAAGCCTGTTTCAACCCCAGGCACCCCAACAGGAAATCACTGAAGATTATTTGGTTGCCCTTATCCCCCTTACCAAATTTCTGGTGAGGCAGAGAGGGTAAAATTTAGGTTGTAAAAAAGTGTCTCTCTTAGAGTTGTGTGGAAATGATTAGATTTTCTCAAGGAGAACAAGCTATTTGAAGACTCCTTTGGATATCCTGCTGTGGCAGTCTAGCTGGAAGATGAATGTGGATTCATGGAAGTGTGGTGTGTGCATGCAATGAAGGAATTCCCTACTTACTGTCCTTTGTAGGACTGTACAGAAGTGACAGAGTAGTTGCCTGTCTCCAATTCTCGGATGTTGCGGTGGCTAAGTCCACTTTACACCCCCCAAGTTGCCCTACAAGTGGTCTCTCCCTACAACACTGTGCTAGAAAGTTCTCCCTTTGTCTAGATTCTGCTGGCCACTGGCCCTCTCCCCCCTCCCATCCCTTTTCCCATTGGCCCCTGTTATATTATTCAACCTTGCCTCTGCCCCCGAGCCCTCAGACCATTGGTTTTGGATGCTCTGCCCGCCTTTGGGAGTTTTCGGGATAAAACTCGCGTGGGCTTTTGGTTTTGTGCTCTTCTTGCCTCTGTTCCCTTCGCGGTGTTGCCATTAAACGCCTCGCAGTTGCAGGCAGAGAGCCCCTCTCGCCTCTCTGTCTCCTGTTCGTGCACAGCCTGTGGGTGTGAGCAGCTGTTCACAGCCACCTGCGAAGGTGAGATCGGGGGCACGCGTGGGTGCTGGCAGAGCGCTGCCTGAGCGGTGCATGAGGGACCTGTAGGGACAGACGCGGCATCGATCCACCAAAGCTCTCATTCAATACTCCTCTCCATCCCACTGCTGGGGAGGGAAAGCAGGAGGAGCAAGCAGGGGAGAGAGCAAGAGGCATGTGTTCAGGAGTCTCTCAGTGGGAGCACTGAACAGGGGTAGTACCATTCCTAAGCCACAAGAAGAAGCAGCATAGAGTAATAAATTGACTTTCAAAAGTATATTTATTTAGATCTCCCTCTGCAGGGTATTTGAGCACCAGCCCAGTACACATCTGCTGTTTTATGTAGGGATTAGAAATGTCCACATTATTGAAACAGAACCTGAAAAAGACATCAAACAGATGTCTTTAAATAGTGGCAGATTGATTTTGAAAATTCCTCAATTCCATGATGAAATTAAAACATTCAAAAATGGAATGATGTCAATGGTATTCTTCCAGAATGATATATAGCAGTCTGTCGTAGCAGCATTGCTGTGTGGTTTGCTGATTTTTATAAATTCACTCGGCATCATAGTGTTAAGTGCCATTACTGTGGCTTTACTGATTTTGGACTTTGGCATGGCACATGGAACAAAGCAGTAAGTATTCTATCAGTAGACATCAAATCAGCTTTTGTATTACTTGATGTGTCTGGTGTCTTGGTATGTCTGTAATTATGCAGAAAAATGTCCACTGAAACATCTGTAAAGAGTCTAAAGTTTTGTATTGGCATAGCATAAGGCTACAAGCAGTAGAATTGCACATTTATATAAGCCTTGCATAAAATGGAGCCTATGAGAGAGAACTCCTTCTATATTTCCAATTTCTCATTTTTTGGAAAACCAAGAGCTACTCCATTGTAGTTTGTCAGAGCTGGAAATACTGTAAGTATAGTTATTTGGGATATAAATACTGACCAGGGGAGTGAAGATTTCTTTCAAAAATCATACAGCTCAAAACTCAGTCTTTTTAGGTTCATAACCTAGCCACCAATGGATTGTGGGGTAGAACTTTTGTGTACAGTGACTTTGTCCTCAAAATTATTACAGCTGGTGGTGGGGTCCGTGGCTGTGACCCAGGAAGAGATGACCAGTCCGGGAAGACGGTCCCGAAAGGAATCACCTTCCCGAGGTCCGGTGTCTTCCTCTCAGCTGCTGGCAGAGGGGCCCTTGCAGAAGCTGTCAGCTCTTTAGTGATTATCAGCTCGTGATTCCAGCTCAGCTCTGCAGGGCAGCCTTTAGGCCAAACCAGACCAGAGAGAGAGACGAGAAGGCCCGTGTGGCTGGTTCCGCACGAAGGGAGCTTTATTATGGGTTCCCTCCGGCAAAGGGGGGAGCCAGGGACGAGCTCTCTCTCGAGGAGCTCGAGGGAGCTTGCCTTTATAGGGATACAGGGGATCAGTAGGGGACCAATGGATTACAGAGGGTCTGGGACAGACCAATGGGTTACAGAATGATTTGCATAGTGTCTCCCAAAGGATTGTGGGTCTACCTTTCCTCGCCATGACCCAAGTAGTTGCCTTTCCAGCAAGTTCTGCTGGGCGATTGCAAAATCTTTTATCTCACCAGACATCCCTCCAGGGCAGTGGCTGGGCATATCCCACACAAAATACCCATGCAGAAAGTAAGAAACTCATATTTGATCTTTTTACCCTAAAGTGTTCAAAACTACTCCTCTGTCTTTCAGGAATTAACTCAAAAGAAACATGCTTCAATCTGTTCTCAGATTTTGCAGCTTCCATGTCTCTCCTTGGAGCTAAGAAAGTATTTGAAAAAAACAAGGTAAGACTCCAGGGACAGGAAGACAAGCAGAGGAATAAAGTGAATGCTGGTGCAAAAGAGCACCTGACTTTTAATTTGGTTGTCAGTAAATCTTGTGTGGTTGAAGAGCGG
>NW_008246057.1:8800677-8921646 GCF_000691975.1 Corvus brachyrhynchos | reverse complement strand
GGTAGGTCACAGGTCTTGCTCCAAGGACTGCTCCTTATAACTGAAGTACCATCACTGCTCCAGCAGGTCCATTTTGAGAGAAAGCGGTGATTTCTAAGAAACCAAGTGTATCCAGGATGTGAGAAGTGTACTCTGAAAATTCTTGTTATTCTGAAGTCAGGCATTGGATAAGAGCAACTATTACAGAAAAAGGTTTTAGATTTATAAAAATACATTATAGGATTACTAATGGCTATTTGAAGTAATTACTGCCTAAATTGTGGTTTTAAGCTATGAGTAAAGACAGGTGAAAGATCAAGGTATTACAGTGCAGACCTTAGAAAATAGTTCTTAAAGAAACAGCTCTTAAAATTGTTTTTGTTGTTTTTGTTGTTTTTGTTTTAAGCTAATTTTAAAAGCTAATGTTCTTTATGGAAAAAGGTATTTAAAGCAATAGGAACTTCTAATCAAATCAAATGGTCCTTGACATATATGAGGGAGTGTGTATTATGTATGTGTGTGATTATTAATTTGAATTACATTGATGATTTCTCAAGGTATTTTTCCAATTTAAGAAAATGCCTGGTTGCAGTGGTTTGACCTTGGCTGGCTGCTAGATGCCCACCTAGCTACTGCTCTCTCATTTCCCCTCTTCTTATTCCGCCTCTTCTAAAGGACAGAGGGAGATAATTAGATAGAAAAGCTTGTGGGTCAAAATGAAGACAAGGAAATCATTTACCAATTAGCCTCACAGCAAAACAGACTTGACTTGGGAAAAATCAATTTAATTTATTGCCATTTAAAATAAATTAGGATGGTGACAAATAAAACCAGAAATTAAAACACCTTCCCTTCCCTCTCTGATTTTTTCCCAGGATCAACTCCTCTCCTTTGTTCCAACTCCTCAATTTCTTTCCCCACTTGAGTGTCACAGGATGGGTGGGGAATGGGCGTGGTGGTCAATCTGTAACAGCTCCTCTTGGCTGCTCCTTTCCTTTCCCACTTTTCCTCATTCTAATATGGGTCCTCTCCAAAGGGTGCAGTTCTTCAGCAAACATCTGCCTTCTCTGCTTTGAGGTCCTCCATGGGCTGCAATGTGGATACCTGTGCTCCACTGTGGTCTTGTCCGCAGCTGCAGCAGAATTTCTGCCCAGCACCTGCTCTCAGCACTTAGTGAAATCCTGTTGCCAAACAAAGAGTGCACATGGAGCTCTCTTTCTGCTAGATAGTAGGAATAAAGAGAAAGCAATTATTTTCAGTCAGAAATCCCAACATGCAGCTCTAAATCATGATACTTTATTTCTATTCTTTCCCAAACTTATCCTAGGAAGTTATTCAATTTAATTTCTTGGGGTTTCATGTTGCTTTTAGCTTCCTACATACATAATTAGTGTCTTCATCTCCTTTTTAGGGCTTTCTTCAGGAACATTTCAGCTTGAATGGCTTATTTTTGCTTAAGGCTACTTAACAGGGATATGGCTTTCCTTGTTTCGAGCTAGCTTGCTTAACAAAGGAATATAATTGATTTAGCCTACATACATTCCAGCCAGAGATTAGACAGATAGGAAATTCTTACTAAAAGAAGAAATCAAGAGAAGGTAACTTAGGATGATTTAAAATAGGATGGGTGGAAATGAAATACACACGAATGGGCTGTATCACTCCCTTGAGACAAGGTTATTTACTTCTGTCAAACTGCAAGAAAACATGTTTCTATGCTTGAAGATAGAGCAAAAACATATAGCAAAGAATGTTGTCTATATTCAAGCTGCAGATTCCTCTAGTTAGTTCTTAGTTACTGTCTTCTTACCTGTCAAAGTGATATGTACAGGGCCATTACAGCAGACTTTAATCCCTTCTACTCCCAAAATACAACAAAATATGTTAAGGGGAACATAAATGTATTGTAGCTGTATTGTTTCAGGAGCAAAATTTAAATAGGTATCTGTTTAATCCCTGTTGTGTTGTACACATTAGCTTAAGTAATTTCATATTTTATACTATTTATAAGCAAGAATTCTTCAATAAAATTATTTTATTTCCCTAGCAGGGTGTCCAGCTAGGGTAGAGTTAATTTCTTCTCAGTAGCTCTTACTGCAGTGTTTTGGATTTGTAATGAGAATGGTGGTGATAACACACTGATGTTTTGGTTTTTTGCTAAGCCATATTTATTCTAAGTCAAGAACTTCTTGTCTCATGCTCTGCCCGTGAGAAGGAAATTAAAACTGGGAGGGAGCATGGCTGGGACAGGTGACTAGAGCTGACCAAAGAGATATTCCACACCATGGGATATCATGCCCAGTATATAAACTGGGGGGAGTTACCTGGAAGGAGGGGCTGATCTGGGTTTGGTAAGGGGAGTCTGGCATTAGTGAGCAGGTGGTGAGCAATCGTATTGTGCATCACTTGGGTTTTTTCTAATTATTATAATTTGCCATTTTTACAGTATTTTTACTTTATTTTCGATTAGTAATTGTTCTCACCTCAACCTGCAAATTCTACTTTGATTTTCCTCCCCATTCCACTGGGTTGTTGTGGGGGAAGAGAAGGGACCTAGTCCAAACAATGTCCTACAGAGTTTCCTTATGAAGTCATAGAATGGTTTGGAAGGGACCTTTAATGATCACTGAGTCTGATCCTCCTGCTCCCTTGGGCAGGGACAGCTTCTACCACACCAGGTTGCTCAAAGCCTCCTTCAAACTGGCCTTGAACACTTCCAGGGATGGGGCATCCACAACTTCTCTGGGCAGCTTGTTCCAATGCTTCACCACCCTCATAGTAAAGAATTTCTTCCTTATGTGAAGTCTAAACATACCCTCCCTCAGTTTAAAACTGTTGCCCCTTGTCCTGTCCCTGCAGACCCTAGTAAAAGAGTCTGTTTTTCTCATAAATCCCCCTTATATATTTAAAGGCTGCAGTAAGGCCTCCCAGGAGCGTATCCAGGTTCCTCTGGGTCTCTCTCGGTGTCCGTCCGTGTCACTTCCCCGAAGTGAATTGACTGCTCTCATTTTGGTGTCATCTGCAAACTTGTTGAGTGCACACCCAATCCCACCATGTCATTGATGAAAATCTTAAATGGTATTGGTCCCAGTATGGACCCTTGAAGAACACCACTCATTTTTGGTTTCCACTTTGATATTGAGCTATTGACTATAACTCTTTGGAGGTGTCCATCAACCCAATTCCTTACCTATCTAACAGTCCGTCTTTCAAACCCATATCTCCCAAATTTAGCCTCAAGAACATCGTGGGAGACTGTACCAAAGTCCTTACAGAAGTCCAGGTAGAGACAAGTTAGAGAGTTCCACTTTTGTTATCAATAAATTAATCTTACTAAAGCGATTTTTTGGGTAGTTTTGAGATTTAACGAAACATTGAGAAAGCCTGCTGACTGTGTATGAACAGGTATGCTTTACGCCTTTCCTCAGTTTTCATTGTCATTTTCAGTGGATTGAGGGTATCATTGCATCCGTTTCACCTGTGTATTTCACATAGCACCAGTCTTTTTTTGCCTTGGTCCTTTACAGAGAGGCATTCTTGTTATTGCAACCCCTTTTTACCTTAGTTAACACCTTAGCATATTGTTTAAAATTACGTGTATAGACTGAAATTCGTATTAACTATCATAGTCTTTGTAATTTTTCTTCCGTGTAATTTTGAGACTTACTAAAATGTAGATGACAGTATTGGTAATGCATCATGCCAAATGTATTTGATTATTACCATGTGCTCTAAAACACAGTAAAATGGTAATGTGAGAAATCAACATACTAAAAGGCAGACTCACTTCTTATTATATGCATTCCTGAGTAGTCTGTGCATTGCTTAACTAGCTCACATTGGATACAATGGTTATTCACTTGTGCGAGTCCTTGTTTATAATGAAAATAATTGTAAACAAACTGATTGTTTCCATGGTCAGCATCTTATTTTAAAACACCATTTTTGTGGAAAATAAGCAAAATTAAAGGGTCAGATTCATGCATGGTTTGCAAAGGGAATGTATTATAATTGACCTTAGGATATGGTCAATTAGGTTATTTTCTCCAGTAATTATTACAGTAATAATCACCTTCATAAATTTGACAATGTTTATTTTTAGAGAATGAAGTATAAGAATTCATTTTTTCAGAACAAGCCATATGGGAATAAAAGCCCCAAACCAGAGGTAATTTGGATCTATTGTGAATCCGACCAGTAAGACAAAAGAACTTATTCTAGTACAAATAGGTCTTGTGTTCACTGCTGAAAAACTTAAAAAAATCCTGTTCCTACCTGACTCTCACAATATGGTAGTAGGCCTACTCTTTTCAAATTGCCAGAATGGGAATTAGTGTTAGTCTCAACGGGATACTTAAGGTAAACATGCTAAATCTCTTATGAGTATGGCCTTCAGTAAGCATTTGGTAAAAGCAGTTCATTTTCTGCGGACATCTCTTCACTGAATTCTGTACTTCATTAACCATGATTATGTAAAAGTAAACAATAGTTTCAGTTGTGCTCCACCTTCATGTCATGATTTATACAGCGGATGAGACTTTCTCAGCAAATAAGGATTTCAGGTGAGCTTTGGTTGAAAAGACAATAAAATTTCTTATTGACTTCAGTATTTTGGATTTGCATTTTCCTTTGCTCAAGTAATTTCAGTACCTGAGCCTTTGGATGCTGAGAGTTTCATATCACTCCAAGGGTAATGTGAATAAACAGTATTGTGTATTTATTTAGTAGAACCAGTCCCCAGACACCAAAAAACATGTGGAAACAATGATCACAAAACCTTGCTTTGTACTGCATGTATCTGAAATGAAATCCAGATTTCCCAATAGGAAGGTGCTGGAAACAAAAGAAGAGGCAAACTAAATATTTTGGTTTTCACCCCTTTTATTTAGAACACATTAAGGAAGTGATGAGATATTAGGTGAAAAAGCAACTCAGAGATGGAAAATTAAGGAAAGCAGAAGTGATTGGTTGAATGAGATAGCGGTGATTGCAAGAATAGAGGGGAAATTGAGTGAGGAATTCAGTAACTCATATTGTGTATTGCAAGTAAAAATGGAGAACTAGTGAGTGAAGTGAAAGGACTTTTACCAGATTGCTGTTTTATGACAACTTGCATCAAAACTAAGTTGTAATTCATTTGGCAATGGAGAGACACACAACTACTTCACATTTTGTTAGCAAGCCTTGATAAAACCACTGAAAAAATTAATCTCAAAAGAAAAATACCTTGCCTTGTTCATGATATATCACATCTGGTCAGCATGTTCTTCCTCAGAATCTCCAGTGCTCTGTATTCCTTCCTTAACTGGAACTTCCAGACCTGATGTGGCCCAGGTAAAACATTAGAAAATGATCCTACTTTCTAGAAATAACCTTAGCCTTATAAAGACATACAATTTAGATTGACAGGTAGGCAAATTATTAAAAAATCAAGCAAACACAATCCTGTTTTTTAGGTAATGGAAACTGAGCCAAAATCTTACTACTCCCTAAACAAAAGAATTAAGTAACAAATTGGACTAAAAACTATGGTATGCTTCATGTGAATATCTATTCCCACTTTAATGATTACCCCTTCACTGTAGTCTGAAAAGGTCAGAGTTGAAAAAGGGCAAGACGTTAAGGTCAACATTTCTTCCAGCAGATGAAATATGCATAGCTTGGCTGGCCTTTGCCCTGCAAATACAGAGAAGTTTAAAAAATGTCAGCATTAAGTATGACAAATACCATTGATTTTTCTTGTTAGATGAACCATCTGCCTTTTTGATGCTAGGATGAATTATGTCTACTTCTTGTCAGTAGCAGTGGTGGTATTTGGTTTTTTTTTTTCTCTCTTGAATGCTCAAAATTTGTTCTCATTGAAGGTCTGCATTCCTGGAGCACTAGAGGTTTCTATAGCCTTGTGGCATGAACAAACCATCTGGCTTTGTTGGCAGTAAAGGTTATTGCCCTCAGTTCCTCGTTTTTCTGTCAAAGATTGTTGTCCTCAGATCTGCCTGCACACTGCTCATATGAGCACTCCCATTTTTTCCCAGAAAAAATGAACTAGGCTAGCTTAAATAGTTTAAAATAGTAGTTCTGCTGGGCTGCCTTATTTTTTGATGGGTGACTTTTGATGAGTGCAACCTTTTTAGAATCATAGCATTGTTTAGGGGGCAGAACACCTTTAAGATCATCAGGTCCAACCATTAACCCAGCATTGCTAAGTCTTCCACTAAACCATGTCCCTAGTCACCACATCTACACATCTTCGATATACTTCCAGAGATGGCAACTCAACTATTTCCCTTGGCAATGTGTTCCAATACTCCCTTCCCCTGAAGAAGTTTTTTATAGTGTCCATTCTGAACCTCCCTTGGTGCAACTTCAGGCCATTTCCTCTTGTGTTATCACTTGTTTCTTGGGAGAAGAGATGTACCACAACCTTCTTTCAGGTAATTGTAGAGCGTGATAAGGTCTCCCCTCAGCCTCCTTTTCTTCAGGCTAAACAACCCCAGCTTCCTCAGCTGCTCCTCATAAGACTTGTGCTCCAGACCCTTCACCAGCTCAATTTTCCTTCTCTGGGTACACACTCCAGCACCTCAATGTCTTTCTTGTATTGGGGAGCCCAGAACTAAACACAGGATTCAATGTGTGGCCTCACCAGTGCCGAGTACCAAGGGATGATCCTTGCCCTAATCTTGCTGGCCACACAATTTCTGATAGAAGTCAGGATTCTGTTGGCCTTTTTGGCCACCTGGGCACACGCTGGCTCATGTTCAGCCACTGTCAACCAGCACCCCCAGGTCCTTTTCCACTGGGAAGCTTTTCAGCCACTATTGCCCCAGGCTGTAGCTCTGCATGTGGTTATTGTGATCGAGGTGCAGGACCTGGCACTTGCCCTTATTGAACCTTGGCCCTGTTGAACCTTGGCCCATCAATCCAGCCTGCCCAGATCCCTCTGTAAAGTCTTCCTACTCTTCAGCACATCAACACTCCTGCCCACCTTGATGTTGTCTGCAAACTGACTGAGGGTGTCCTAGATCTCATCCAGACCATTCATTAATATATTAAATAGGACTGGCCCAGTACTGATCCCTTGGTACATCATGAGTGACCATCTGACAGCTGGATGTAACTCCATTCACTACCATCCTCTAGGCCTCGGTGTTCAACTATTTTTTTGCCCAGTGAAGTGTATTCCCATCTAAGCCATGAGCAGCCAGTTTCTCCAGGAGAATTCTGTGGGAAATGGTGTCAAAGGCTTTGCTAAATTCCAGGCAGACAACATCTACAGACTTTCACTCATCTGCTAAGCAGGTGAAATTAGTCAGGCAGGACCTGCCTTCCTAAACCCATGCTGGCTGGACATGATGTGGTGTCCTGCATGCGCTGTGTGACCATACTCAAGATGATCTGCTCCATGACCTTCTCTGCTACTGAGGTCAGGCTGACAGGCCTATAGTTCCATGGATCCTCCTTCAGACCCTTCTTGTAGGTGGGTATCACATTTTCTGACCTCCAGTTGCATTGGACCTCTCCAATAAGCCAGGACTGCTGGTAAATAACAGAAAGTAGATTGGTGAGCACTTTCCCAGCTCACTCAATACCCTGGGATGGATCCCTTTCAGCCCCAGAGACTTGTGTCTAAGCGGTATAGCAGGTCATTGGCCATTTACTCTTGTAATATGGAGGCTTCATTCTTCTCTCCATCACTGTTTTCCAGCTCAGGGGCCTGGGTACCCCCAGAAGAGTCTTAAAGTCTGAGGCAAAGAAGGCATTAAATACCTCAGCCTTTTCCTCATCCTTTGTCACTATGTTTCCCCCTGTGTCCAGCAAAGGATGGAGATTCTCCTCAGCCCTCCTTTTGTTGGTCTTGTATTTATAGAAACAGTTTTATTGTCTTTTATGGCAGTGGCCAGTTTAAATTTAAATTTGTCCCTTTTGATTGTCCCTGCATAACCTCACAACGTCCTTGTAGTTAGGCTAAGTTGCCTGCCCCTTCTTGCAAAGGTCATAAACTCTCCTTTTTTTTTTCCCATGTTCCAGTCAAAACCTTCTGTTCAGCCAGATGAATGTTTGCAAAGAGCAGGTCTGTGTATACCTGTGGAAGGAGACAACCACAGGTGTACTTTTCACCCAGAATTTAACTAGCTTGTTTCCAGTAGAAGAGTGTTATAATATAACTTCTGGCTATTCACTTTATCTCCGCAATCATGTTTTGGAGTACTTCCCTTAAAAAAAGATGCACTGATGCACCTACAGTCTGCGTGATGTACATTTCCATTTTATAATTACTGAGTCAAGCAGCTGTAACTTGGATAAAGTACAGGCTGTCTTCTGAAGTGGATGGGCTTTATGCATTCAGAACACTACAACATGATTTATAACACTGAATTACTGTAAATTGCTCAAAATGAGTTTGAGAGTAAACAGATTGTTTGCTACATCTTATTAGCACAGTGGTCAGTAGTGTCATAACAAAGTAGTCTGGTTGCGTATAATTATGCCACAGTGGATAATGAACAGAACAAAAAATAGAGAATTTGATCAAATAAGCACTTCATGGAATTCTTTTTCTAGAAGAGTTTCCAGACTGCTGTGAGGCACTAAATTATTCTGCCATTCCTGACTTACAAAAATGTACATACTACTCATACTTTCTCACTGCTCTGTGAAGTATTGAAGTTGAAAAGTGAATTAACTGTCACAGTTCTTGGAGCACTTCTGCATTTGAGATGTGTCAGGGTGTTTCAGCAATCTCACTAAGTCAAGGACTAGGCTACTGCTGGAGTTCTCATTCAATTCTAATTTTCTGTTTATCTCAGTATTATAACCGTAATTTTAACCAAACTGTGAGTCAATTATACACTTGCTGTAGACTTCCTGGCTCAGGCATTCTTAATGTTTTATTGTATATTCAAAGATTATGTTAAACATTATGGAATTTTATCATTTATGAATGCAATTTTTTTAAGGAGGAACTCTTTCATTAAAATAATTCAAATGATCAGAAATTCTTTCTCTTCTGTCAAATTCTGTCCTTTGAACACCAAATCCTAACCACGCCAATCTTTTGAAATGGAAACTTTTGCCTATCTTTAGTTTTTTTTGTCTTAAAATATTTTCTTTTCTATTTTTGGTGATTTTTCTTAGTTTTAGTTCCCAAAGAACTTTTGTAGGCAGATGTACCCAACACCAGAGTAGTTTCAAAAATCTCCTTGATTTCTGTAGAAACACTTCACAGGTTTTCATACTCAGCAATGTCTGTACAGATATATAAGAAGTAACCAAGGGGCCCCGACTGAGGTTCTGGTCCAGCAGTACTGTAGGGTCTTCTTTGACCAAGGGCTGCCTCTGAAACATTGAACTTAATAACAATTGGTAGCACTGTTTGCTCTGGCTTTTTTCAATGACGAGGAGTTCCCTCGTGTTTTCACCCACCTGGTGACAAAGGCTTCCAAAATGTAACTGTTCCATGTGGAACATATATTTTATTGCATATCTCTTAGTCCAAGAAGTAATAACGAGTTTGCTTTTCACTAAACCACACAAGTATCCAACATCCATACATTCTAAGGGAGCTTGGGGTCAGAATTTGGACAGAAGTTTAAACAAGCCTTTCTAATGTCTTTTTCTGAGAAGCAGAGTTTGCATTTTTACAGTCTCCTCAGGAGGATTGGGTTATATACTATGTATGCTGGCTCTTACATATCACCTGAAGGTATGAAACCTCAGCTTGGTGGGTTTCATGGAGCATTGCCTACATGATTTGGACATGCTCCAGTTGGAATCAGAAAAGCTGCCAACTGCTGTTCCATTCACACTTTTCAGACCATTACATCTTCGATTTAACTTTAAGTTTGGATGCTGTGACTGGTAAAATAGTTTTACAATTTTTTAAAATTATGTTGTTTTTTTTTTTTTTCCCCCAAGGGCTCTCTGACCATGCTCCTTCATAAGATCACTGCTCCAAGTGTAACCACAAGTGGAGGTTTGTGCAGATACACAATAGAGAAATTCAGATTCTTAAATTCTTCAATTCTCACTGAGCTTCTGTGCAAGTGATTCCACATACCTCTGTATACTCCTCATTTTGCTGCCACCTCTGAAATCCTGATAGTGGCTGCAAGAACTGAGGCAGCCATCTGTTTTGAGGAATACTGCCCTGGAGTACACAGAGGGATGTATGAGACTGCTCCAAGGCTTGTCAGTATGTGCAGTTTCCACTGTGACTCAGGGTTACTAGTGAATGAGTGGAGCCTGCCCATTGTGTCGCTCCTCTTCCCTTCACTGATGCAGAAGTGATTCTATCAGTGTTTTCTAATCACATGGCCACAACAAACAGCGGTTACATCAGGTGCACAGACATCCTTCTTTCTGCTAGCCACTAAAAGCAGAAGAGGCAAGTAAGCAAACAGAAATTTTCTCTGTACCTTACTATTCACTAAAGGACCTGAAGTGGGGATGCAGTGGGAAATCTAATTTAGCCAGCTGAATGTAATTCACCTCTCAGCAATACCTATTAGGATCACCTGAATTCACTAAATGAAGGTAGTTTTAAGACTCTTCAGATTATCAGTCTTCTTAAGGAACAAACCTCAATTCTGGTAAAATCTTTGTGATTTTTTAATTAATTTCTGTTTAAAATGCCACTGAAAATTTAGATATGACATATTTAGATTTTCCTAAATAATTCTGAACCATGTGCCTGGGTAGTCCCATTTAGGACAACAGAGATACTCATATGACAATCTGAAGTGCCTTCCTCTTTTGAGTGGTATTTTGATGTACTTAGGAGTCTTTTTATGGCTTATGTTAGCAATTGTCTTTGATAATATGTGAATATTAACTTTTACTATTGCTGAATGTAAGATTTTCCTTCTAAAAGGGTTACTAAGGTTATTTAACTTTGACACTTTGCTGAGACTTCTAGAAATAAACTTGCAATTATTTTGTCTGCTCTAGAGTTTGACTTGAAGGAATTATAACAAAGAGGTTCAATTTTTTTCATTGAACAATTTTGTTTACTAATCTTTTGCCATTTATATAATATAGCATGGTATAATTGATGTTTACAATTTTGTCAAGAAGAAAAAATGTTTTTCTAATGGATTTATTATGTATCTTAATAACCAAGCAAAAGTAGCTGTAGAGCTCAATTAGTATGCTCATATGCAATCTTAAACACTGTAACTTCCTGTAGTACCTGCAGTGCCTGTGTTGCCCTGCAAGCTGAAATTTTGTGCTTGAACTCTTTTAATACAGATTTTATTGAAGCAATTGAGGTCAGGTTGTGTTTATATTGTAAGATAATTTTTTAAGTGAACTGATGATTTGTGGTCAGGTATGATGTTGACAAAAGGGTGAACGATTACAGATTTTCTCACTTGTGAATTAAAATATGTTTGTAAGTGATACTGTGGTTGCACACAGATCAAGTCCAAAAGAAAGACGTATCCAGACCTTGCTCATCTCATGCAATCACGATGGGTTGATGTATATAGGCTCCTAAATGAACATTTCCAAATAGTAAGGGAGGGGGAACAGAGACATATTTTACCTACCTCTAAAAGAAAGTATAAAAGAACCCTCAAACAACTGACACTTGTCTGATAGGGACATTTATTACATATGATGAATATCGCTAACCTGGGCTCCGTGGCTTCTGTGCCAGAGTATGAGGTGCTGCGCTCTTCCAAAAGCATCTTGCTAGCGAAGCCGCTCGGCAGGACCACCACACACTCACACATGCACGGACAGCTTCAGTAATATGGGTGGATGTCAAAGTGGCAGGAAGGGGCTCTGTATAGAGTTCCATGGATGGAGGTTTATTGCATCCACACCGTGAAGGAGTCAAGAGGCGAAGACAAAAAACAATGGAGGGTCCAGGTTTAAGTACGGGAGCGGGGCAAGCACCAGGGACCAATGATCTGAGGGCACGGGGACGGTACAAAGGCGGGACTAGGGAATGGGAGCCAATGGGGAAGCTCTGGGGGAGTGGCAATGGGGCAAAGGCCAATGGGGGAACATGAAGTGGAGATCTTTCTATGGCATGGAACATATAAGTTAGCAAGGGGCAGGGCAGCCAACAGCCAACCAGGAACACAGAACTGGGGTAGATTACCATAAGAGAACAAAGCATCCTGGGAGAAGCCTTTTCTGTCCACCTTAACCTGGGGAGGAGCTATGGGTACTAGAGACCGTCCCACCAGCAGACTCTTTGTTTCTTGATACCACAGGCCCACTGGCCACCACAGATAAAGGTTTTGGGATTTGTTTGGATGCTTGACTTGGAATGAATGCATTTATTTGTCAAGTAGACTGTGAGCCCATGCCTGCAGTCTTTTAAGAAGTGCATTTTTAGTAACTAGAACGAAACGTAACAGCAAGGGCTTGAAGAGCAAAGAGAACTTGTTTGCTTTTTTTATAAACAGCTCTTTGAGATCATCTGTCTACATGGGTTCAACAACTCTGTCCTTTTTTTTCTACTGTAGTCAGGTGTGCTACCATCATCCACTCTGTAGATGTGAAAGGACTCAGGATTGTGATTCTTTTTCACACTTTCCTTTACACACTTTGGAAGTGGCACGCTAATAGTGTACTGGTGAATAATAATGTACTGTGAATAATTAGATGCAGATAGGTAAATAACCTTTTACTCTCTGTTGATATGTGAATACAGTAATCAAACACATGATGATCCTCCCTCTGCACACGATGGACACAATTAGAAGAATATCAGAGCAAGAATATTAGTTGTTTGAATATGAAGGGAGTCACATGGCTACTTTGCACCAAAATAAAGCAAGAAAATATAACATCTTTAGGTGTATGTATAGTGATTATAATGTGATAATAATGTGTAAGGCAGAAATGTGGCTGTATTGTGCTTGTAATGACAGTGTGACAGTCTGGTATGTAGGAAGAACCAAATGGTTAATGACCCATATAATTGTGTATGAAAGATCATTGCTAGCCCCGCCTTGGATTCTATGAAGGGTTTTTACTCAGCTCCGGGTCCACAAGGGTTTAGTATATGCAAAATAGCTTGGGCTGCATTTAGGTTTCGCATGTCAGAGGACCAGACTGTTTCGAAATGACATTTGGGTCTACTTAAAAATAACAGTAACTGAAAACTAAAAGAAATCTTAGCTCTAACAAAGTTCCTTGTATCAGCCAAGATGAATTACTCCATCCCTGTATGTTATGTGATTAAAAAAGAGAGGCTCATCTTCATGAACACAGAGGAGTCCAGAGAAACTACAGTGTTGTCAAATATTGCTAAACAGTTCTAAATGAATTGTTAGGAAAAGTTTGCTACACAGGGAACAATGCAGGACATCATCTGGGGCAAGGATATACAGCACCGTTGTTGAAGGTCCTTTGGAGTTATCATGCAACAGCCAGGAACTGTGGGCACTGAATCACTTTTGATCCTATAAATGACTTTCCCAGATGCCAGTGAAGCTATGTAAAATCTATCTACCTAATGTTTCAAGGAGATGGACTATCATGTTCTCCACTTTCAATCTGATAAGAGTTGAATAATATCACTGAATCCTGTTATATGCCTGCCAAGAACCATCTCACAGCAGGTCTTGTTAGGTGAAATAATTCATTGATATAGAAAATGTACCAGACTTTTATAGTGCCATAGACTTCTTTGGGGTGACTGATGCTGTAAATACAAATCAGTATTGTTAATTGCAGGGCAAATTTTTCTGTTCCTGTCCATAAATTACTTTGGTTTTGCTCTTGGGGTGTGTGTGGATGTGGGTATTGTGTGTGTGTTTTGGGAGCTGCAGCGAGGAGAGAGAGAGAGAGACAGATGGAGAAAGGGGAGAGAGAGAAGCAGAGAGAGAAGGAGAAAGAGAGAAGGGAAATTGCTTTTCTTGAGAGATCTGAGACTACTTGCTGTACAGAAAATATGTTTGCAGCTGGTGAAAGGTACATTTGCTAAATAAATGATATCGTTCTCTTTTCTACAAGGTTTCAGCAGGGGAGAATGGCTTTAGTATTTGGTGACTGGTTTCAGAATAATGTTGAGAGGCTGTAATCTTGCAGAAAATACAGCTACTTTGAATGGACAGACATGTGGAATAAATGGCTTATAGATAATCCCCTGTGAATAGACATGGCATGTCTAAGGCTGGTTATGGATCTGTTAATTGGTAAGAATGAAGCTGAGTTCTCCAGGAAAAAATCAGAGCTGTCAAACAGTATCTAAAATGATAGTCATTTCCTGGTTGGCACAGATAATAATGCTAATGGTTGTCAGTGGAATCTTTGTACAAAAGATACTACATTTCTCTACTATTTTATCTCCTAGTAATGTCCTTATTTTCTTTTCACTGGTTACAGTCTTAAAAGATGCACACTATTAACCCTCAGCTATTCACAACAGAATTCACTAGTCAGCTACAAATAAAGCAGTGGACTGGTTTTTCTGGACTGGTTTGTTGGTCAACAATTGAAGAACATGTATTTTGAAGTGCACTTAAGCTGAGCCCATTTAGGATGCTCTTCTCAGCTCTTCTTGAAGGCTGTTTTCCCAAAATATTTCTTCCTTTTTTAGAGATGAGTTTTGAAGGCCTCTGGCCTGCAGGATGCAGTGAGTCTACTTCACATCTTCTTAAAGTCCTGCAAATGGTGGGACATTTATTTCCAAGGCTAGGTCACCACATCTAAAATAAGTTAGAAAGAAAGATCATTCCTGTTGACAAGGCACAAAATTATAGATTGAGTGAAGCATAAACTCCATAGAAACACATAGAAAAGTGTAAGTGAGCTTATGCTTTGCTCAGGATTCCTGCAGATATAAAACTTTCCATTTTATTATGTCTGTGTTTTTCATTATTAAAACTTCAGGTTCTGTTTCCCTTACTCTGTGGTGTTTCACTAGCATGGTATTTTCTAACATGAATTCTTCAGAGTCCTCAAATTTGTTTCTTGATTTGATTATTTCGCACTTTTGCATACATTGTGAATAGAAATTTGAGTCTGTTGACTGCAATCCTGGGTAGACAATCAGGAAAAACTGAGAAGGATTGAGAAAGAAATTTGTCATGGATTTCAATGGGATTTGCTGTCCTAAAACTTTAGAGACTCTTCCAAATACATTTTTTTTTTGTTTTTGTGTGATGTGTCCAACCCCCTGGATTTTTTTCACTTTTTGTCTTTCAACTACTGTAATTTGACCTGTGATATCTAATGATTACTAGCACTGGGGCAGGCTTGGGCAACTAAAAACAGGTTTGGAAAAAAAAATCCAACTTTAGACTTGGCTAAGTATTCAGAAATTATTGATTTTTTAGCCTATTTACTTAATTACCTTAAAAATTCAGATGTTGATATTTCAAATGTATCTGTAATTACAGCAATACAAAATTTGAAAATGTCTTCAGCAGTCTAAAAATATGTTTAGCAACTGGAAAAGAAGGAAAGTAGAGTGAGCATTTATCTCATTTGCATAAGATGTCCATAGTAGTCTGTTCTAAGTGGAAATAATGGGATTTAGATAACAGGTTTCTCAGTATGAGTAGGAGATAACATTGTTAGAGCTTAAAGGTTTGGTTTTGGATGTTTCTATTTTTAGACTCCCTTAATGGCTTAATTTCCAGACAAAATCAGCAGTTTCTTAAACAAGCAAATATAAAGAAACAACACCTGACCAAGGACAATAATTTGGTAGCCACCTGTGTACAGAAATGTGCCCCAAACCTACTTAGGACAGAGAGTTATGACTGAGATGCCATATGCCTCCCTTTAGAGGTTCTCTGTGACCAACATGCTAAAACTACCATTATGGTCAATGTAGATGAGATCACAGGTGATTGTGGCCATTTGAACCACTTAAGTCATGTTCAGATATTACAAGAGAAAAGCTGCACTCTTGTGGAGTGGTTCTAGAGGCCAGGGAGAATGACAGACCATCTAGATGGAATTATACTCTTACCTCTGGATAATTGAATTTAGCACCCACTAAGTACGATGCAAGGAGAGACTAGGAATAGCTCAGGGATTGTTGCCCACCACTGGGGATACTACATACTAGTAATACTGATAATGTATTAAGGCATTTCAAATATGGTGCTTTGTAGACCAGTGTGTTATGACAATAAGTGTGTTTTAAAAGACTGTGACTTGTTCTGATACTACTGTAATGGAGGTTGCATAAATGCTTAAGTGAAGCAGATATGCAAAAATCAGCTTGTTCATCAACAAAAAGGAGCTTCATTAGCTGAGTAAATAATTAACTGAAAATAGTTCCCTTGGGTCTTATACCAAAATTGATTTACACAAACAATGAAGCATATTGTAGGAAGATGTTCTGTTCTGCCACTTATTGAGGAAAGCATAAAAAATGTTTAGAAATGAAGTACTTTGCACACAGAATGTCTGACTTCACTCTAATAACTAAAATATGATTTATCTGAAGTCCCATTTAGCAGAGGCATTGCCTTGATGTAGGCAGATGAAATAATGAAATAACCTGTCCAAGCTGTTTGCTTCTGACCTTTCTGGGTATGCACCATGAGTCTTTACTCCTCTATAAATAAGGGTTTGTTACTAATGAAGAAATCCTGTATTACTCTCTGAATACAGAATGTGGTGTCACTGTGGATTATTTTTTTCACATATAGATACCGGAAGTAAAACTTTGCTTCCTCAAAGACTAGTGGGATAATTCTGTGGTTAGGCTTCAGCAGTATCATGTCTTGTGATTTACTCAGCTGTAAAGAGCACTTGAAGGTAAAATGCCATATTATACAGTATTACCTTCAGCATGTCAAGGACTGATAGCATTGATTTTGCAGAAGTGCTTTACTGAAAATTTTGAAATCAAGTAACTAGAGTTCACTACATTAG
This sequence comes from Corvus brachyrhynchos, assembly GCF_000691975.1. Lineage (NCBI taxonomy): Eukaryota > Metazoa > Chordata > Aves > Passeriformes > Corvidae > Corvus > Corvus brachyrhynchos. Next base: position 8,904,816 of record NW_008246057.1, on the reverse strand, counting down.
AGGTACAGGGGTGTGTGGACTGCTATGAAGAGTATAGGCATCTTAAAATACTGGAAAAAATTCCACTGAATTCTGAGTTCAGCCAGGGCAGAGCTGAGTGAGGTGGAATTGGTTTCCTTGTGCTAGTATTTGTAGCTTTTGTGTTGGATGGATGTTTTGTGAGGTGATCTCTTCACAAGTACACAAATACAATTATGCAGGTTCAGTGTATTTCAGTATTTTGCCTATAGATACCTACAACTGATTATCCAAAACCCACAGATCCTGTTTGGGTTTTCACCCCTTTTTATGACAAAACAGCTAACAGGTCCTAGAATGTTCAATTTTCTTTCTTTTAATTTAACAATTTGAGAGGTGAAGAAACAAAAAGATTTCAAAACTGAAAAGAGAAATTAGAGATATAAATATCGAAATTCATAATACTGAGAAAATGCCTTGTTTCCTTGTGAATGACAACTTTAACTTTCTAATATGATGTATGTGAAATGTGAGCTCATTTAACATTATCTTTTCTCTAAAGAGATTGTGGAAGTTTTATTCAGGCAAAAACTGATCTTATTTATAACTATTATATGTGTACTTATTACTGTCATATACTTGTTAGTTCATTAAAACATTTTTCCATCAAAAAGGTTTTTAATTGAGAGTTATAAATTCTAAATTTTGTGGGTTTTTTTCCTTTGACTTTTATGGCGATTATCATATAAATATACATACATTTAGAATGAACACAATTGGGAAATACTTTCTTAATTTCACTGTAGTTTGAATTGTTCAGAAAGGTTCTGCAATAGCAGATTGCTGGCGATATGCCTTCCTGTATTTTGGGAGAAAAAAAGTACTATTTTTGGTATTCAACTTAACAAATTCTTTGCTTCAATGCCTTCATGCAGTTTTTGATCAAAAGCCACCTTGTGCTGTGCAAATTGAAAGAAATTGAAAAGATAACGAACTCCACCAGGAATGTAGTGTAATACACCTGATACTCTTGAAGTGAAGCCGTGAAAATGAAATGTCATTAGTCCTAAATCTGTTCAGTTAGGTAAAATCTCATTTGAAGAAAAGGAGTTCCCATAATCTAACATTATTGAGCATATATGCATATGCTCACTTCTGTGTAGATTTTTCAATTGTATATCATGCATTGTATTTCCAGATTCAACTTGTACAGCTGGTTTTAAATATTAGAATATACATTGAAAACTTTAGGGTATAAACACTAAGAAAGCTGCAATGATTTCAGAAGAAACTCTTATTATTAAGAGAAATTCAGATGGAGACATTCAGAACAAGGAATCTAAGTATCTGAAAGGTGGAAACAGGCATATTTTACGCCATTGGAGGGAGCAGGCTCCACCCCTACAAAAGCTTTATAAACCTCTCACAGATGCTGAGTCTTAGTTCCCCACTGTGTCCGGTGTCACGGCGCACCTCACCAGCACCCAGGCAGCCACCGTGGCCTGGAAATACACTGCGCCCACCCAGCAGCCCGCAGTGTGTGGGAGTTCCCACCAGCATTGGTCAGCACTGGGCAAGTGCACGTGTGAAAATACAAACGCTGTAACATTTACAATGTAAGGTAGGCATTTTAGTTAAATTGAGATCATTTTAGAAATTTTTTCAAGTTTTTAAACTTGTTTCAGGTTTCCATTGGAATATCACCAAAGTCTGAGCAACGTAGTTTACAGGGCCATAGGTGGATATTATTGACTTGAGACACTTGCATGCCTCAAACATATCTTTATTACCTTGAAATCTGATATTTAATATGTAGGAAGATGAGCAGTTAATGTAAGTCCTTGAAAATCCATCCTATTCTTGATTAATGCATTCCTAGATTTAGGATTCAAATATGATACTATCCTATTGCTCATTTTCTTAAAATGAGTAATCAATTTGCAACTGCCTTCCATAACTATGCAAATACACTAATGTGCTTTTAAAAGACAAAGGTACAAAATTATTTTCAAATACTAGTCATTTAGATAGCACTGATTAGAAGCTTTATACATTATTAAGACAGTATAATGAGTTCTTCAGTTTTAAAAATGATTTTACATCCAGCTTTATTAGATGCTTAAACTTCTCTATTATTAACACTAGAAGCTTATGATCCACCCTGGTCCCTTCCAACTTTACTGTTCTGTGATTCTGGGAATGCGTGACTTGACTTGAAATCACACTCAGTTACGTTTATTCCTTTTCCTAGAAATACTTATGTGTACCTTGTAAGTTCCATGTCTTAATGTGTATTCAAAATACAGAATGATATCTATTATTCATATTTTTATTTTTCAAGACAAAAATGAAGTTATATAGATATATAACGCACTGTATGTGGGTTCGTGAAGGGTTGCTGCGTTTCCCTGAAACATCCCTGGCAAAGGATTGTTCCGGTGGGTGCAGTACAGCACTCCAGCAAGCTTATTCCTTTCACCCACGTGGCTCTTTAGGCGCGGACTCACACACCACACTCAAGCCAGATTGCTCAGTGTTACCAGGGGCAAAGAGTCAGGAGGGCTCTCCCACATGGTAGTCCACAGAAGGTGGTTTATTGCTGCACTCCTTCTATGAGAGACCAGAGACAAAAGAGACCGAAACTCACAGGGCCCAGGGTTTTTATAGAGGAGAGGAGGGAGCATCAGGAACCAATGATGTGAGGGCACAGGGGCGGTACAAAGGCAGGACCAGGGAAGGGAGCCAAGGGGGAGGGTCTGGGGCCGTGCAGGATAACAAGCCATTCAGACAGACCAAGTCTGCGTGGTGCCACAAAGGCTGATGGGAGAGGCTTTTCATTTCTTACCATGAGGCTGGGATGTTCTTAAGGCTTGGAATTGGTCCACCAGCAGGCCTCTGCTATTTCGGGGCTCCTTGGCCCCTCAACCATCACAATCGCTGGCTCAGTCACCTCAACAGATATATTTTATGGTTATGTTTTCAGCTGTAATTGTATACTAAAGACTAGAGATCATAACTAAAAGTCTCAAATTCTTCAGGAAAAAGATTTAATCACTATACTTTATGAAGATGTGAGTTGAATTAAGGACTAAGAATAGCTTTTAATGTGCAGACATTTTTGGTACCAGATAATAGCTGAAAGTATTAATTAAATGGAACTGAGAACTGCAGCAATTTCCCCAAGAGGTACCTTCTAGTAGAAACATGAATGCATAGGGAAGCAAAGAACTTATTTTGCAGGTGACCATTTCTAGGAATGTTCTGCTTGAAAGACTTATAATAAATTGTGTTAAGCTTCTATTGCTGAGTTTTTATTTGAATTAAGACATTAAATTTGTTTTGATAACTACTGTTTAACTAAAAAATGTAAATGCTTTAAGCTTCACTAAATTATCTGTAACAGAGTTGTGAAACTTTCAGAGAAATGAGACGAAAACCAGTGATGACTTAACTTCATTTTTTTTCTCAGATTTCAAATTTAAATTTTTCTGTATACTCAGAATCATCTTTTCAGCTCTAAAATGTAGATTATGATGTAAATAAGTCCACCTATTTTTTAATTGATTCATTATACAGCGGGATTTAGAAGGGAGTATTTTCCTGTATTTTAAGGTCCAGAAGTGAGATCAAAGCAACCTGCATCTACATGTGGCACTGTCTCAGGATTATGTGAAATAGATTTGTTTCCCTATTTTTAAATGCCTAATCAAGAATATTGAAAATTCAAATAGTGAAAGGTGAAATAAAATTTAGAGCATTTGAAGTACATAACAGAATAAATTTGCCATTGCAGCATTTCAGAGTTTTTATAGCTGCCTAAAGTGGATGCGTTGAATAAACTCTTTTGGTAAGTAAGAAATTAAAGTTGTGGTGAACAAAACAGTAGTATCAAAAAAGTCAGTTAATCAGCTTCCTGAAATAACTCAGTGATAACTTTGACAAGTGATAATTTAGAAAATTTATTTTGATTTAAAAACATTACTTAGAGAAACAGAATTGTAACTGTCTGGTTTGCCGTAAAAGAGAACACAATCTGAAATGAGCTCATTAATTTTACTGTAATATCTGATATTATTTGGTTAATTGCAGAGTAGCACTGATTAATTATTTAATTACCACAAAACAGACTCCTGTATATCAAGCCCAAGAAAAGTCTGCAGCCTCATCTAAACTCATTAAGATGCTGTTGTGTAGGCACATGTGAATGACTCTCTGGAGACTGAGTGCAGAGACAAATGGAACCGAAGAGGTTTCCGCCTCCACAGACTGCAGTTCAGGCCCATTTGTCCCCTGGAGCTCAACAGGAAAAGTCACTGATGGCTGCATTCTTGGCTTTAGTATTTCCCATTTTGTGTTAATGCAAGTATAACATATATGCAAAGGGCAGGATTCTTCTCCAAATGAAGGCATGAAGTCTGCATGGCACATACACATGGTGCATACACATGGGCTGGATATCTGAGCACTGTAGTCTTTGGACAGCTAAGCAGGGGAGTCTAGAAAGAAGTTTAGTTCCGGCTGACACTAAGTACTACATTGCTTTCTACCATAATTGGATATAAAGAGCAGGTTGGGATCCCTTAGGGTATCTTGCTTGGATTCCATTTGCTACTCCAGAAGACTCCAGAAAGCTTTTTATAGATCCTATGTCATATTTGCCAGTTCCCTGAGGTCTGATGTTACCCAAGGTCTTGGGATAACCTAGGTGCCTTGCCCCATTCAAATTTGTGATGTGATTTGTTAAAAAAGGAGCACAGTCTGTAAGGAATCAAGAATTTTTTGCCTGACCAAGTGAAATAGGACCACTGCAGGTGCTGGTCCAGTTAAATGACACTTCTGCCAACAGTACAAACTGACCAATTTAAATAATTTAAATTTTGGGGATGAAGTTAATAATGAAGTTAAGATATGTGGGCTGTATCTATTGAGGAGCAGCAGAAGCAGAGCTGTTCTCTCAGGGGGTACAAATGAGGTCCCATGGGTGAACCTGTCTCTGGCCATGCCCTTACTGAAGGGTGCTGTCCCGAAAACCGTGAGCAGGGCGAGCAGAGCTGCAGTGATGACAACAGAGTCCAAACTGTGGTAACTTGATTGTTTTGTAACTAAAAGGATCAGAGCCACTTGCACTGTCTGAGCTGTTACAGTACCGTATTTACTGGATGCAGGAAAATATGTGGGGAGTAGAATAAAGCTCTCTATCTCAGCTGAGAGTGGCTCGTGTAGACTCTTTGTTTTGGGAATATTTATTTAAAACTGCTCCACCCAATTTTTCCATGTGATGTTTGACAACTCCCATCCAGCAACAGTATTGAGATAATCACTAATGCTATTAAATATAGCATAGTATTAAGCAATGCTGGGAATATTTAGCAAATGTCATGAGCACACCCTCAAGTGAATTTTTTGAACTTTGCACCAGTGCTAAAGATGAAAAAAATTTTTTTACACCAGATGTAAGAATAGAGATCAAATACTTGGGAATTTATGCCCTATTCAATTTACTAATACTCATTAATCTTCAGTGTAATATGAGAGCCAGTCCCATTTCCTTAGAAAGACATTCCAAATTCCACGTGAAATAATGGTCTGGGCAGATATGTGTGATTCTGTAAAACTGTAATTATACAGAATGTGAAATTTAAGAGTGCTCAGTTCGTGAAATAATTGTATATTACTTCAATACTTTGCCTAGCTATTTGTTATACCCACACAGCATGTGCATATGAAGATGTATATGCATTTCCTTTATGCGCACTGTGTCACACATTCAGGAAATGCAGTTAACAAAAAAATAAACTTGCTGTGCCAACATTTTTTCCTGCCCTTCCAGACTTAGCAGGGCATGTATTTTTATAGTTTAACAAGCTTTCCTATTAAATTTTGAAAAATGAATCTATTATTGACATACTTGAAACATATTCAATTAGTCTTGATTTGGTATATTTGATTTAAAGGCTTTTGATTATTTGTTCCATGTTCTAACTTGACAACTTAGAAATGGAATGAAATTAACCTGTCAGGAAGGATTAACGAACAGATTTTGTTCACAAGTTTAGATGATTTACAAGAATTTCACTGCAGCTGATCTTGCCATTGAACCAATATTCATTTCTGAAAATTGATTAAAGGTCCATGTGATGATATCCTATACTTTCATATACTAATTAACATCCATTTATCAGAGGGGTAAAATGACACTATGTAAAGCAGCGAACTGCTCTGTACTTTAATTAAAGCCAAATTGTTTCTTATGTTAAAGAATGAACATATTTATTAGTATGTACATTAAATACAAATAAGCATAACTGATGGAATAACTAGTTAATTGAATGTTAGTTGAGCCTATTTTTATTGCAGTAAATATCCTGTAAATGTACTGCTTAGCTGCAGTACAGAACTATTTATTGACAAGGTGTGTTTCACTGAGAGGCTTAGTGAACTATTCTTAATAGTTCTTAATGAAAAAGGACATCAGAAGATGCTTCTGTAGTCTGCTGGTAAGCTGTGAATAATTTCTTAATTCTCAATGTTCAACATTTTTCAAATTCAATTTTCTCTAGCTTTGATAATGTGATAAATGGCAGCAGTGAAAGGAGCAGGTTTGAGTGTGCCTTTAAAAAGTTGTTTTCATTCTGCTTCGTCTCAGGCTCTAGCTGAGGAGGAGGGGGGGCAAGGCATGGACCGTGCAATGTCTTTTGTTGTAAAACATGTTTGATCAGATCACCAAGGAAGAAGAACTTTAAATTGTAACTTTACCTGCAGTAATTTTCGTCCTTCATTGCATAGGGTTAATTGTGGACAATAATAAAACCAGAAAATAATTGTAATAAATTTCATATGCTGTAAAAAGTCATTAAAAATACTTTAGTTAATTTTAAAAAAGCAAATTTTCTGTCTGTTTAAAGGAAACGTGCACCACCTGGCCTCTGTAGGAAAATATGTTCTTGTTCTAAAATCTACTGATTGCGTGAAATTTGTTTTGCGGCCGGATTTTGATTGAGATAACTGACTGGCTCGACTGAGATGCCCCGGTGACTTTAATGTGATTAATGCAAAATAAGTATCTTATTTCTGTGTTGGGATCAGCTGACTAGAGAGCTATTTACTTTCAGTGGATGGATACAGTCAATCAGGTGGTTACACACGTTGACTATTAATGCCTGGATTAATGCCTAGATTGTATTAGGGGCTGCATCAATTTGGTTGTGGTCTGTAGTCAGGCACAACTACAGGTTGAGGTGAAGAAAAGATGGTAGAACTATGCTGAATAAATTGTTTGGGGAGCAAAACAGTGGACGGTGACTGATGTTAGAAAACAAGAGCAAATGGGAAATAACAGCTGAACAGGGAAATCTGGTTGACAAGCCAACAGGGAGATATTTTATCAAATAAAAACTATTTACTTCTGTTTCCTATTGCAGCTTCAGTGTTACAATTACTTTGTTTTTAACAGATTAATTGTAATTTTTGCATTTATTATTTTGACACAGCCATTTATTGAATTGTGAAAATGAAAACAGATTTAATTGTCATCTTTTCGAAGTCATGCAGAATCTTATCTAAGACAGAAACCAAATTTGAACCCAAATTAAATGAAAGACTTTTGCTGGTTTTAGAGAAGAAGAATTGATCTCTATGTTTAAAAAGTACTAAGGAAGATACTTTTCAATTCTTTGGAAATCATGTGTACAATGGCTTTGTGTAGATAATCCTTGTTTTCACTGCCGTAGAATAGTAGATACTCTCCCTTATCCTGTTGTTCTCTCAGGTACTCCTTTTACAAACCACACTATCTTAAACAAGGTGGTTCAAACTCACTGATTTCATTATTTGGGCAATGGTTGTAAGTTCTTAACAGGCTACATGTCAAAGGTTATGTTGATTTCCTTTTGATCTACATAAGAGTGAATTTCATTTTATGCACAACATGTTCATTCTGTATTGGAGTGATGTTTAAAAAAAGACAGTTCATTAAGTAATTTCAGTGTATTGACAAATGGGCAGGATTAAAGACTATTAAAACAATGACTCTTCAGTGTATCATTCCCATCACAATGCATTTTGGTATTAACAAGACAACTCTGGCTCTCTTATGATGGTAATTTTCAGATGCAGTGATTTCTCTAGGACATCACTCTTGTAGATAGACTTTAACTATTCAAATTCAGCAAGTTGTAAAATATAAGTTATCCTGATCATTTAATTGAAATACAATATAACATGTTAATAATATTGGGAAAGAAGACTCTTACATCTGTTATATTTTTGCATGCATTCCATATGAAGAAGACTTGATCTTTAGCCAAGACAGTTTCTGTGACTTTTCTATAATAAAATGGAAGTAAACTCTGGAGTAAGGAAGTACCAATTAAGGAACTTGGTAAAATTTCACCAGCAATTTGCACAAACGACTATGACTACTTAAATTGTAGGCACCTTAGTACTAATATTTTATCTTGAATAATCACAGTTTACTAAAAGTTACTGGACGAGGGTTAAAATAACCCCCATAGATCTCATCTACCTTGCAGTATAATGATTCCAGGTTCTATTGAATTGATAGAAATCTCTTCTAATCCTGGTGTTACCCCTTTATGCTATAAATGGTCCGAGTTCCCTTTGGTCTTTCCAGTTAGGTGTGTTGTCATATGGCCTGTTGCCTTCATCTTTTTTTGTGTCCATTTAAGTGTCTGCTGAATAAACAGCACGTGCATAACGTGAGCCTGAGTGCTGGTTACTCTGGATAAAGCTTAGGCAGACAGGGAGACCCAAGGGAGAGCTTCAGATTACCACTTCCCTCTGTAAACCACGCTGGGATTGTTACCTACAATTTAACTGCACTTCTGTGTACCTTCATTAATCACAGTGGATCTTGCCTGTATGTATTTCTGAATCTTCAGCTGCCTCTTGTCCTGTGCTACCTTCACTAGAATCATTGCCATTATTTATTCACAGTGTGGCGGTTGAGAAGTGCCCTGGAGAGAGACTTCTACTTGGTATATGGACACACATCATCATGTTAGTGCTGAAGGAAGGGCTGGAAAAGCCCTTCTTCCATTTGCCATCTTACCTTCTAATTGACCTATTTTTTTTTCCCCACTCAGTACAAAATTTATACAGCTAAAGGGTTTTTATATGCACTCACAGTTTCTGAAATGCTGAAATAGTTTGTATCTAATAACAAGGCTCAAGTAAAAAAAGTGTAGATGATTGATTTTGTGCTTATTTTACTACAATAAGATGGTATTGAGGTACATCAGATTTCTATTTATACCAAATTAATGGTTTCAGTGTGATTTTACCCTGGGACTAATTAGATATGTAAAGTTAAATATGTCTGAAAGTCTATTTCCAGAATCAAATCCTCACTCTGAGGTTTTTAAAATTTAAATAATTTTTATCTTTTCCTGTTTTAGCATCAGGATTATGAAAATTAGGGTCATCCCCATATACAAGGACCTGTAGCAAGGGCTATTTTCCACAGCTGGGCTTTTGGTATTTATAATTTTTAAAGCCACAATCAAAAGAATATTGCAATAGCATAAGAATTTTTGCAAGGGGAGATAATCAAAGTGTTTATAATGTTTCTTAATTTTTCTGCCTTGGGATCTTCAAAAAGCCAATGCAAGAACATAGATGGATAGATAGATCGATTGATCAATTGATCGATCTCCTTCATTAAAATTGCAAAGGTTCCTGGGGCCAGGAAAGCAATTTGTGAAAGCACAGAGTTAAACATTTTGCACAAAGAAAATTAGTAAAATGTTCCCCAGTGGTTCTGAAATAGGGTTGCCAAAATATTTTCCTTGCTGTGCATGGGATAAATGAGATCATCATAGAAACAGAGTTGCACACTTGGACCACAATGGCATGATAGTTCTGCTTCCAGCAGCATCTAACAGCTTTTTGCACCTCTTCCTGGGGGTAGGGTGGTCTGCAGAACCACTGGTCCTCGGCCCAGGTCTTTCCCATGAGGTTGCTGCCATAGTTATAACCATAGGAATTTGGAGAATACTTCCATGGATATGCACCACTGGAGGTTTACATCTCTGAGGCCAAATGCATTACTTGCATGTGGGCTGAAGGTGAAACAATCTCTGCCAGACTTATTACTTCTGTCACTCCAGGTGTAAATATATTTTCTCCTGTTATTCCTTTACATACATGTGCAAAATAAAATATTCTGTTGAACAGGTGCTTTCAAAACTATTCACAACAGCGCAGCAAAATAGGAGCACCTCTACCAAATGCATCTGGTAATTGTTAAAGAGAAATTGTGGAATAACCGAAAAAGTAAAAAATATGAGAAATTTCAGGGTGATGGAACTTCAGTTCTACTTGATGGCTGTCAAAAGCTTTCACAATATGTATGTGAGAAATTGCGGTTGCTCAAATACATTTCTTGTAAGTACATTCTCTAATAAATGAAGAAACTTAAAAAGCTGATTTACATTGCAAATCTTACACAACTTCTAACACAATTATTGCAGAATTTATGTTTTTTTTTTTTTTTTTTTTTTTTTTTTTGTAGAGGGTGAGTAAAGACAAAAATTTAATAAAGTTTTCTGCATCAACATGTGCCTGCTATTGCATGCACAGCAAGAGAAAGGCTTATTTTCTTGTTAAAAAGAAGTGTGCTTTTATTAATTTAAAATTATTGTACTGTAAATAGACTAATGCTTTCTGGGGAGTGGAAAAGCAAAGAGATAGGTTGATGGAAACTTATAAATTGTATGAAAAGAAGTCTTCTGCTTTAGAGAAAAAATATATAAAAAGAAAAATAAAAGAAAATTTTAAGTGGAAAAAAAAAGAGAAAGTAAAAGGGATGTGTGTGTAGAAATGGAGACAAAGAAAGATCTGTTAAACAGAAAATTTGGAATAGAGTTGCATGAAAGCTTCGATTGTTTCTAACTTGCTGTGGAACCAGTCTGCTGGAGATCAGGACTTAGTGCTTTCCAGTCCCCCTTTGGGCTTACTGGAGCCTGTTTGGACAAGTTCAGAACATTTTACAAGTCCAAGCTTTCCCTGCAATCATGTTTACTGTAATAATGAATAAATCGCATCTCGGAATTCCAAAGCAGTAACAAGTGACTTCTTTATTCAATATTCATTTCTATGGACATGCTAAGAATTGTGCAGGTGAATTTCAGTTTTTTGTAGAAGTGAGAATTAGTCATTTGGCTAGAAGTGTTTACTTGCTCGTCTCTCTCTTTTCTTGCCTAGCTCCAGGCCAAATCAGTGTTTAAAAAAACCAAACCTTGAAAACTATAATAAAAATTAATTCTGTGCCTGTTTTACAAAAAGGACACAGAAATGTGAAGATTCTTTGGAGTGTGCACTCCTTTGTATGGAATGCGTTATTATCTTCTTGCATTTTTACCTCATTCAAACAAAAACTGTAATACAACCTTAATCATGAATCCTCTGGATGTGAGGTGAGAGGACATTCAATACTACAGATCTGTTAAAAGGCAGCTGTTACATTGCCATGGAACATGATGACATGGTACATATTTCTAATCAAAATGTTTGGTTAACAAGAAGGTCAAAGAAGCAATTAGTGGTGGAATACAGTTCTACTGTGTGCCACGTTCTATTTGACTGAAATACAAACTGACAGCAGGGTGATTTCTGCTGTTGGAATCACAGAGGTGACCTAGGGCACTCTATCAAGCTTAGTTTGACCCTGACAGCTTTTGACCAGCTATTTGTTGTCATATCTTTCTGACTGAACAAGATGACAAATATACACAAGATCTCATGCTCAAATGCTGCATTCTGTGAAGTGAGACAGATTTTGACCTTTAATTGGTAGAGGTCTCTGGGTCTTGTGACTCCACATCTGCTATCTTTATTGTCTTGGAGTGGACAGAAATTCTGTTAACTACTGTAGCAGTATGTGCTCCCAGAATAGGAAAAATGTAGCTGCAGCTAAATGGCATCAGAAGATTTTTTTATTCTACAAGACAGTCCTTTTTTTTTAAAAAAAAGAGATTCCTCTGACTTCACAGAAGAAGAAGGGTTTTGTTCCAAGTAATGAGACTCCAATGATTCATGTTACTTGGCACTGATGGGGAGGCTTTACATGACAAAACAAAAGATAAGATTTGGGCTCAATTTGAAAATAGTTGAATAAATAAATAAGAACTTTGTCCAGGGCTAGAACATATGAATAAATATATCTTTACATTTTTTATAAAATTAAAGTATCATCAGTTTCAGAAGTAAGCCTTTCAAAAGAGGAGGAAGAAATTATTAATATTTTTTTTTTGTGGCAATAGCTAAAATGAGACCACTGTTTTCTTTAATTTCTCCAGAAAGGATTCATATTTTTCAGTTGACCTTTAGGACATGTAGATTTCCCAGGCAAAATTGTTTACCATGGATGTTTTCATTTGCCATCAAATAAAAGTTGGCTAAGCCTTGAAATATCATTTCTTTACTTGATTTCCCTCTGCTTTGCGTGCACTTACTTTTTTCCATGCATATGACATTGGTGTCTGAGTATGTTCAATTGCTTGTGGACTGCTATTCTATCTTTCTGAATACTAAGTTTGCAAACTACAAATTGAGAAAAAATGCCTTAGATTAATTAAGAAGCATAGAAAGGCTCTTCACTGGGGAGCTGACTTGTGAAAAGCGGGTAAAAAATCAGTGAGCAACACAACAACAGAAGATAGTTTATAAATTAGCACGGAAGGGTATCAATAACCATGTGGCTTTTCAGTCCTTCTCTTGGACTGCTTTCGTAAAGCCTTTAATGAGTGAGCTGGCTAGATGAATATCTTGTGATCTCAGTTCCTTTTGTCTTGGCTCTTCCACACATAACAGCTCCAGGAAGGCATAAAGAGGGGCGCTGCTCAAAGAGACCAGGCATTTTCAAGGTACCACTCAGCTGCTTCTCAGTGTCTGAGCTTCTGGTCTCCTGCTCTTACCAGATCCTTTTGCCTGGAAAAGCCCTCAAATAAGCGTTATTTGCCACTTTCCTCTGCTTGCTCTTTGCAAAGTTTGCTGTTCAGCCCCCACTTTTATTGGTCCTGCATTCAGCTACCTGCTGCGTGCTTCCCTTTCCAATGACTGTTCCCTAGACTACTCTTTCCTAATTACAGACTGCTAGCCTGTAGCTAGAGTCTATCTCACACTCAGTCACATGTTTTTTCCTCTGAAAATCTGGTTTGCTATTTTTTCCCTGGTTCAGCAAGCACACCCTGCAATGGTGCCTAGTCCTACCTATCCTGTTTGGGAAGGATGAAAGGACTACCAGTATATTAACATGTGTACTACAATATATGTGGAAGTATACAGACTTATTTGATATAAAAATATAACTGCATTATTTAGGCTCTGGTGAATCATTTCAGATCTCATAAAACACTGCTTCCGACATTAATAGAAATCAAGAGAGATCTGAACATCTTCACATTACTTCTTATTTCAAGCTATTTTAAATTAAAGTGTGTAATGATTAATGGCATTGGCTTATGATGGGTGAATGTCTAGTGGGTACCATGCTGTCAGCACTAAGTATTTTTCTCTTAGGAGAATGTAGTTTCTCTGTGGAGTTTTTAATCATAAAGTTGATTTTAGTAGGCATATACTTGAGGACTATTTTTTGGCAAGGATTTCCAGACCCAGGCTGTTGTTTAAGAAAGATGTTAATGATAAAAGCAGGATAAAAAATGCTTTGACAGTAAAACTCTTAAATTACCAGCCTGAGAGGTATTACAAACACTAGTGTCATCTAGGTAATACAGAGACACCTGCAGAGATCTGCAGAAAAAGATACTGGAAATGCAGAAGAAATCTATAGTGTAAGACTGAACAAATGTGAGGACGAAGTAGCCTATAAAACGTATTTAGCAGAATGTAGAAAAAGAAAATAAGGCAGAAAATAAGGCATTGTTTGCGGCATGATAAAGGCTCATAACTGGAATTGTGTCATCAGAAATACCACAATTCAATCTCTTATTCCAAGTGAAAGCTGTGGTAACAGTCTTGATGAAATGTATGCTGATGAATACTCTGTAAATAGTAATCATTTGCAATTATTGCTAGTAGTTGGATGTTGTCTCTTTCTGTTTTATGTTTGCATTTGGTTCAAGAAGGGTGTGAAAGGAATCTTCTACTCCAGCAGTTTGGCTTCTTGTCCCAATTAAAGCTGCATGAAAATAATTAAACTCCCCAAACTTTATACAGCTTAAAAATGTTAGTTGGGATGGCTTTATTTATTTATTTTTAAAATTAAAGTCCCAGCAATTAGGCCATTCTCTCTTCCTAATACATTACCTGCCTGTGGTTGAACACTGGGGATTTTTGTTCTGAATATCCAGGGCTTTACTCAATTGTCTAAAGATAGGTTTCTAATTAAGATACCCTGACTTAGTCACATAGGGCTGGTGGGTGCCTTTAAGACCTATGGGATATTTGTGCCCCTCTGAAAAAGCAGTTGCAGTATCTCATGTGGTGCAGTATGTCTGTGTCAGGAAACTAATCTGTTGGTCAGAAATGCTGAATGTGGAAGCAATCAAACCAACAATATTTCTTCAAACAAAATTAAAATGTTTCTTAATATAAATTCTTCTTTTACTCATGTTAAAATGCACACACTGACACATAAGACCTACAGGAGACTACATGCCTTGTGTTGGTGTGGAGGTGTATATACAGAAGGTCATTTGGTGAAACAATGTCAAAAGGGGGGTCCAAGTTGGGCTCTTGCCAGAGCACTTCATTGGGGTCCATTCTCAAAGTGCCCAAAAGAAATGGGGTATTGGGAACAGACTTCATGGCTAATCGATGACCAGCTGATCTTCCTAAAGCAAAAATATTTCTGTGGAGCTGATGTACCATCTGCCCAGTGGTCTTGCAAATCACTGGGTCTACAGCACCCCTACAAGTAGGTCCCATTGTGATGGAGTGGGAACAACATGATCTCTGCAACAGTCAAAAAGATGAACAGATCACTTGGTAAGGCATCCCATAGGAGTCTAACACATCTATTTGTTCAAGAGTTTATTGGCCAAGTACTGTCATCTACACAGTGCAAACCATGGCACATTCAAACCCTTTGTTAACACTTTTCTTTCTAAGAGGCTCATCTTTGGTCCAAAACAATGATTAATTGCACTTTCAGAACATACTTTTTAGTTGTTCTCAAATTCATGCTGAAGAACATCACTATCCACAGTTTTATGCTTTCTTCTGGGTTGTTGTTAGATTTCCTACTATCTTTATGTTAAGGACAGAATTTTAGCAATTGCTACAATCCTAGTGCACACAGCAAGGGTCCTGGGACAAATTTGCCATCTACTGTTTAATATTTTAGTTGTGAATTTATGTTTTGCTGATTTGGTATTATACACATAATCATAGAAAGTTCACTGAAATCCCAGGAATATCAAGTTGATTTTTTTCATTTTTTATTATTATTTATTTTAAATATGAACCTGAACAAGCGTCTTCCATGTCCTTTGGTAACATTGACAAAAAAATAGGATCTCTTCCCCTGCTCCCCTTCCGCCTTTATCTCCTGCTTTTACCTTTCTGTGGGATCTAATTTCCTGGTCCATGGGCCAGGCCCTACATACTCAGGTCCTTAGACTGAATCCCCCTCCAGTAATAACATGGAAAACAATTCTGTCTTGATGGTTCTGAAGAGCAGATATTTTTATGACTTAATATTCCAAAATACATTTCTAGAAGTATATTTTTCTGAGACACCACTGGTAATTTTTTAATTTCTATTTATATTCTTAATATTAATGTTTCATGTAGCCCATGAAAACAGATTGCAATGAGAGGCTGCCATTTGATTATGATGTGCTCCTGCAGCTGATTCCATTTTATTTCACATTTTACTTACATTCAACAGAAATCAGTCCAGCAGCCCCAAATGGTTTTGGTTTAAAATCAGCACATAGAATATCAGCACAGAAACAAATTATAATTGTTGTATATATGTACATATATGTATATATGTATAATGTTGTATATATGTTTCCAAACCAGATTAATGCCTTTTCTCTCTGCTGCAAGAAGTAAAAAGTGTCTGCTTGGCATTCCCCACAAAGTAGCACTTTACAATAGAGCAAGAAGTGAGCAGAAATGTTATGGTGCTGCTTTGCAGTCAACATATGTAAAATCAGATTCTGTCTAGTCAGGTTTAGACACTGAAAAAGACACCTCTTTTGGCTGTGACTGATATTCAAAGATTATGTAGTTTTGTGTTTATCTTGGTTTTCTTTCACTTTGTGCTCCCGTGCCAGCTTTTGCTCTTTCCCATTCTTCAGGTGTTTCCAAAGCAAGAAAGCACTGTAGTTTTCTGCAAGAAGAATGGCATCACTTCCCATGATATAATTCAAAAGGAATTGCTAAAATATTTGGAATTTCCTCAGTAAACATTTTCAGCTTTTGGTGTGGATTTTGGGAGCTTGCCCTGCCCAGAGGCAGCTCTGCCCTCAGGATGGGCCGTGAGGGCTGAGGGTGAAAGCCCCCAGCCTTCCCCAGCCCAGCTCCCCAGGGCTCCCAGATGAAGACTTTGGGGCATCAGAGGGATGCAGCCTGCTCTTCACATGCTACGTGCAATCACACATATGTGTACAATTTATTAAGGATTCAGAGCCTCTTAGGCAGAACTGATGTGGCAAATGAAGAGAAAGACAGAAAGAGCAGATGTATTGGTCACTCTTTAAACTGCTCTCAAACTCTGGCTAATCAAAATCCCACAATAAACAAGACCAGTTCTGTGCATACATCTGTTCAGCATTCAGCCTATATTGTCAGTGCTGTCTTGCTGAATTCTTTGAGGCTCAGAGCCTTTAGCACCTGCAAGATCAGATCCTTGACTGTAACCAGATGGTGGCATTGTAGCATTACAGCAGTTTTCTAAAGTTGTCATAATTTCACTTGAGGCAATCCAGAAAACTATGAAAAGCAGAGAATGTATTTCAAAAGGGAATTCACTCTAAAAATGATGCACATGCACCTAGAGCTGAAAGAGGATGGATAAGCCAAGGGTTCTTTTAATCACTAAAAATAATAAATAAAATTTAAGTTTAAAGAATAATCACCAACAATAATAAATAAAGTGTTATGTTTAAAGAATAATCAATGTGTAGAAAAATCCAAGCAGTCAGTAATAATTTCTTATTGGAGCTCCTTAGTATTTAGAAAAGTTTATGTGATCCTGGTTGGAGAGAAATTTTGGGAAAAAGGAAGGGAATTACACTGGCATATGTCTAAAAGTGCATTAAATCTGAAAAGGTCAAATTAGAGAAATAATGTAATTTTATTATACCTTACTTGTTCTTTTCCTTTTTTTTTTTTTTAACCAGGAAAATCATGATATGCAGATTGTGGCACAGAAGCATGGAGACATAATAATTCTAAATGCGATTCTACCTCATTATTTCACTGTCATTTCCTATAAGTTATTAACCCCCTCAGCTTCATTCTCTTCACTTCTGAAGTGCTGCAATGCTTTCAAGACTGAAAGTACTGATTAGTTAATATCTGCCAAACGTTGAAAAATGTTGTGTGCTAATAACATTTTATCATGTTGTTCACAAATAAGAGTCACAAGGGTCACTGTTAACCCCTTCTCCAAACCAGCTGCTTTCTGGTACCTCAATACTTGTATGGGGTTGGCGACACACCTGGAGGGCAGCACTCAGCCCCCATTCTGCTCACTGCAGACCTATGACTGAATTTATTCTCAGAATAATCTCACCACCAGCCTTTCTTTTTTACTGTTCTTTCACCCTGATGAGAATGAAAGCATACCGAAAATCTCAAAACTCAGTTTGAAAGAGAAAGCTGGTTTTTTTTTGGGTCTGAGAGTGCTCATTGGTCTAAACCCAGGGAAGCAACCCAGGGAAGCGACACAGCAACCTGTGGGCTAGGCACTGCTGTCTCCACTTGTGTGGAGTGGTGTCTTTCCTAACATAATTTTAACTGAATGTTTTCTAAACAGTAATTAAACCTTATCCATACTGTGTGAAGAAGTCATGGTTGCTACCTCATAGAGATTTTCTGAATGGTGGGATTTTGCACAGGGTCTTGATAAGTGAAGAAACTTTATCTCTCCTGCTCAGCTCCAGTCCTACCTGTTCTCTGATCTGCTTCCTGCATGACTTTCCTGCTTATTGGTGGTTGAGCAGCTGATTGGGGATGCTTAGAGCCAGGTAGTACATTGCAGGGAAAAAAGGAAGATGTTGGCAGGCAGTGCTAGAAAGAGCCCAGCAGTTTTGAGCAGCTCAGCCCACTGTCACTCTCTTAACAAAATGCCCAGCTGCTAACTGGAAGATGGGGAAATCTTTGTTGCCAGCCTCTGAAAGCTGGGGAAAGACCACCGTGGAGGAATGGGATTAAACTGGAAATGGGAATAACTTAGTTGGAGGCTAAAGGTAGAGGGCTGATTTGAGCTTGTGATATCTTATAATGAAGTGTAAGGCCTCCTGCAGCATCAGATCTGCTGTCTCAGTAAGTGTGTGAGAGAGGACGATGACAGTTCTTATTTGCTTACATGGTACAGGTAAGGTGGACAAGAATAAAAGGAAAAGTGAAGAAATGCAAAATTTTTCTGAAGTGTGATGAACTTCTAACTGAAATTACTGATTGTGGAAGGGACCATGTCCTCACCATCACCCTTTCACTTGTGCTTATTTGTGCAGGAATTTAATGTAGTTGTGAGGTGCACCTTTACTGTAGCTAGCTTGAATTTGCATAAAAATTAATAATTTCTCTCAAATAAAATCTTTCTGAGTGAAAACAGTGTTAGTGTGAAATAACCACCAGTCTTCATAGTGGGGCTACAGGCACTAGTATGTGTAGCCTCTGAGACCTGCAGGGTGAATCCCACAGCTTTTTTTTCAGATGCCATATGCTGATTTACTCTATAGGTTATTTCCTCATGCCCTGTGGCGCTGGCTTGCACAGACAACCTGAATTTGCATGGTGGATGTAGGGTTTCACTAAAAGCCAATCAAGCAGAAATAACTTCCTAAAGATCTGGCATGTTTGGATGAGTTTTAGCTCAAGATCTGGCATGTTTGGATGAGTTTTAGCTCATACCCTCAGTGAAGAGTGAGCTTGCGTTGAACTCACGAAGATAAGGCATTTACTGCGTGGGGAAAACTTGACACAGGAACTACAAAGCTCAAGATAACTTTGAGGTGATGACAGCCCACAGAAATGGTGGTTTTGTCCAGGATCACATTGGAAGGAATTGTGACATACCTGGCTATAACACCTGGTAGATTTGGCCCTACCTTCCTGCTTGAACTGGATTGAAAAGGCATTCTCTCATAAATCATCCTAAAATAAATGAGGAGGAGGGAAAAAAAAGAAGGTAGTTTTTCCTTATTTTTAGCAAAAGAAGGAGTTAGCATATGGCTTTTGTTTTACCATTGATTTCTACAGAAGCCCATTGAGCCTGTTTTGTATCTGAAGCTGAAAGCTCACCACTTGTTCAGCTTTTTATCTCTTATGTTGTGGGTGCAGGACAGTGTTATGTGACATGAAGGCATAGATAGGGACCCAGGTGTTGCTTCTGACTAAAAAAGCCTCTCTGCTGGAACTTCCTGACTAATTTCCCTGATTACAAAGACAGCAGGTGTCAAACATATCAGAAAAAGAACAAAAGACTTTATCTGTCCATACTTAATTAAAGGCAGAAGTGCACTCAAGCCTGGCTGGCTAAACCAGAAGGCCATGAGGGTAATAGTGTTTTAATTTATTTTAACTGTGCAGGAAGAAATTTAAGATGGTCGCTGAGAACAATGCAATTAAAATTCAGAATTATTTTCCAATTTTTTTTTTTTTTTTTTTTTTTTTTTTTTTTTTTTTATTCTGTTTTGATTTTTGTAGAAAAGGATTATGTTTGGATTTCCTCATGGTTGCTTTTTTTTAATATGTACTTTTTGTGAATACAGCACATGGTATAAATTTAAAGTATACAGGTTAGCCTGATGAATATGCAGAATTATATAATCTCAGATTTAGTTTAAATGTCACTGAAGGAATGGGCTTTCAACTCCATCATCTTCAGTGGTTACATTATTGGATTTTTAGCACTTTAAATTTTGTATTACATGAATCCTATCTATTCATCAAGTGACAATGTGGCTCACATATCTCATGCTTCACCTCGCTACTATATGTTCTGCATGAATTCAGTCACCCTTTCACTTCTATAAAGGTTTTCATCCTATAAAGGATTAGGACAAGAGATGTAATCTTTGTTTATAAAAGGCACTTTCCAACGAAAGGCCCATTCCAATGAAAATGACAGTCATATGTTAGTAGCTTAACTATGTAATGTTGTTGTGGAATATCAGTGATTTTCGTATCTAGCTTGTAAAATTTACTCAAATTATTGTACAACAAAACCAGATCTATGCCTGCCCTAGAAACATTCTGGGAAAATATAGTTGCAGTGTTTTCATACTATTTTCTTGTTTCATTGCAATTAAAAGACTTAAGATCACTGCATATTACGGTATATGTCATTTCCCAGTTAATAATTCAGAAGACTTATATTATAGAGTGTTTTTATAATATTAATTAAAATTAAAAGGATCTGCTAAACACCAGGGGTTTAGCGGGGCAGCTAGAGGAGATACTGCTGTAATAAAACTAGCAAAATACCATGAACTGACTACTCGAAGGTGTAGCATCAACCTGGGGGTTCAAGACACTTTGCAAATGACAAATGCTCTATAAATAAAACTGCTTAACCTTTAGATATATTATTTCACTACATTTGTAATCATTCCATAAAGACTATGATTCTGCCTCTTGTACTTAAATAGTTCTTAGACCTATAAAGCCCTCTCTGAATATTCAGTTTCTTCAGGATTTTTGCTATTCTAGAGTTTAGTACCAGTAAAAGTCAGTCTGATTTCCTGATTCACACTTCAGTGACCAGGCTGGAAGGGTTCTTTACTGGCTTTGAATCCATTTCCGATGTTCTGATACAAACAAAGAAAATATTTCAAATGTATCCTTAAAAAGGTGCTTATCTCAGATCCTAGGAATTTATATTGGACTCAAACACTTGCTGAACTTATTTGCCAAAATTAAACCATAACTCACAGTTATTCCAAGTAATACTTTATGGCACCCTCAATGAATATTTGCAATTAGATTCTGCTACCATTGGTTAACGTTCAAAGCCTGAAGCTTTTGAAGAATAGGCATAGATTTAATTTGGCTGGTCTTCTAAGTTTAGTAAGTAGTTGTGGTTATGCTGCTTGGGAATAATTTTGGTTGTACTTCACTATCACTTATGGGAATAACTAGGATAAAAAATAGACTTTTCACTGAAGCACTTAAATGTGACATGAGAATACTCCTAAGGATCCTCATTTACTTTAATAAAGAATATTATGTTTAGAATTTTTCTTGTATAATTTTTCTTCTAAAGATGAGAACAACACTAATAGTATTTATGTCTTTTCAGCAAACTTAAGAAGCTGGGCTATTTCTTAATACTGAACATTTAAAAAACCCCATTCCACCGGATTTCTAGAATATGTATCTGAAGTAGAAAAAGTTATTATAGACCACAGAGCATTGTTCTTTAGTGGAGGAATATGTCTCATAGGAAAATTCTGAATTTTCTAATTTTTTGCTCTCTTTTAATAATGTCACCATTTAGGGTCCTTGATCCAGGGCATAAAACATATAAACGGTGATGTACACTTCTTTTTTTGAGTTTGTCATGATGATGAATGCCAAGTGGGCAAGCAAGTAATAGCAACATATAGCAAGCAAATAGCAACAGATTGCCCTAGTAATTGAATGCTACTGGTATCCATAAGATAACAATAAAATAAAAATTAATAACCTACATGTCAAAATAGTAACTTAGACTGCCTAGAGAAAGAAAGTTACTGCTCCTCGTCAGAGCATGGGTGAGAAAAGCAAAGCAAAGTGTTTTCTATTCAGAATAGGAAATCTGAGTGAAACTGTGATTGAGAAAATGGTTGAGTTTTCCCTCACTTGAAATAAATGTCATTCCTCTTATACTTTGGCTGAAGGCAAAAAGTGACCACAGTTATTAAAAAGAAAACATAAACCCCAACAGATTCCCAAAATACAGTTCCAGAAGAACAGTGTGAGACCAGTAAGGTGATAAACAACATGCATTAAACTGTACCAAGATAAAGCTTCTGAATAAATTTTCCCTCTAGGGTGCCTGTGGCTGGGCAGCTGAAAACATATTTAAGTTAATCTCTCAGGCTACAGTTCAAGGATGCTCTTCAGTACATGCTGAATCAATTTCTATTCAGGAAGACTGTATGCACAAGACTAAATTTAAGCATGCATTTGCACCCCATTGATCTCAATGGGATTTAGGCACAGACCTAATATTAAACATCTGTTTAAATATTCTTTCAAATAGGGACATTATCCCAAATGGAGTTCAGAGTATTAGTTTTGCGTGTTTTTTTAATTTGTTTAAATTCAAGGGACAAATAAGGAATTTTCCTTCTGTAAAGCATTTTATGATCACATTATATCGCAGTCTGTTCTACTAAATAACAGTTTAACTGTTTTCCATTCAGCAGTTAAAATGCTTGGTTGTGTGAAGCTGAGCAGGACCATGGAAAGGAGTTCTGGAAGTGTGGCTGCCAGGCGCATGATTGATGCATTCCAGTGCATGCCTGTTCTCAGATCTGCATTGCTGTAAGGAAAAATGTCTATATTACAAACCTTTGAGAGTGGGTTTCACCTCAGTCACCTTTAGTTGTTCAAAGCTAAAGTCTTAATGGGTCATCCTACACTCCTCCTGTAACAAATGGAGAGATGTGGATTTTCTTGGAGGACAATTCATCTGACTTGTCTTAGATAAACATTTTAAATGTCATAAATTGCCCTGGGGAGGTGGGGGACGTTTAACTATTTTTTTTTTTCTGGAAACTGCAGAGGAATATAAGGTGATGCGTTTAGACACCCACTCCTCAGATATCTAAGTAGGGTCAGAGGACTCCCACTTCCTGTGCAATATGTATATTCACACATCATGCATTTGACATGGTCATTAGCTTTGCAATGTCAAAGTAAAAGAATTATTTTTTATTAAATAAGTATCTGAAGCATCTGTCTGGCTTTAGCTTGCTTGGTGTTTTTTGAATATTACATGTTGATAAAATTCCAAATGCTGGAAATTTCTATCAGCTGACTGAGTTAATTAAGGATATATACAGAAACTTTTTCCTCTGGTCAGTTATAATTTGATTTCTATTAAAACACCAAGGTTTTTGTGTTAGATTTTAATTTTTTCCTGAAATATTTTGTAAAATAAGAGGTTTGTATGCTGTCACTATTGGTGTTCAAGTGGTAGAAAGTATATCCTTCTAAATATTGTTGGGAAAAGGGGATGGGGAGAGTATGCCACTAAGGTGAGCAGGTAGGCGTGCAGTACTTCTAGCTGTTCATCTTCCTTTACCCGGTAGTCTTAGATTAATCTTCCCTCTCTTGCTTTGTCCTGATGTTTTTCAACATCAGAGCCCTGAGTACTAAGTGTACGTTCTCTGATCCATTATAATGATACCACAATTTCTTGTAGGAGTCTTGCAGTCTAAAGGTGATAAATGTATTTACTTTCCCTAAAGGAATCAATTAATCACAGAAGTCAGAGATCAGGGAATCTATTTTCTTCACTCTTGCAAGCATGGAATATATTCACTCATAACCACTCCCAGAACAGATTTTGGGCAGAAGCTCAAGAAGTAGGTAAACATTGACATGTTCAGCAGGCAGCCGAATAGTTTGGTTTTTTTATGTTGAGATTCTTACAATTAAACACTGTCACCATCTTAGGAAAATTAATACAAGAAAATGATGAGAAATAAAATGCTTCCTCAAGTAAACTTTGGGCTAATCAAACATCATACAGTGTATATTTAAAACCAAACCATTTTGATGTTGCCTTTTCAGGCACACATATTTAATATGTATGTTTTCTGCAATGAGTTTAGATATATTCCTTAAACCCAGTGTATTCCTTTATACCTTTGTATCCCTGCCTGTGTAAGTATTAAATGAAACCAGATTCCCTTTGATTTTCAGAGCAAGTACATTGCTTTACTTGAGCAAAGCATAATGATGTGTTATGTTTTTTGTTGATGGATTGCCACCTGGCCCTTTCTGGCATAGTATTGCATTCCTCACTCCTAAGAGTTAAAATCTCTTTTCAATTTTAAACAACTTACATATTCTAGAGGAATATGTAAGAAGTGTGGAGTTGCCATACAGGAGTATGTAAAACCAAGACTCTGATAAATAATCTGTACTTACTGTTGTGAAAAGATGGTAAAATATAATTAAGTGCTAAGAAAGATAAAATCCATGAATTTTTGAACAGTCCATGAAAAGAAAGAGTAGCTAAGATTTGCAAAGGGAGATACTTGTCTTTGTGCATGCAGGCATGATCCTGAAAATTCATGGTAAATTGTATCTCTACAGTTTTATGGAAAGCAATAATACGTCTGAAATGAGTGCTTCAATGATGTGCTGAATTTGGCTGAAGTGAGATAATCTTTGGTTGCCACCAGAACACCGAGCTCATGGTTTCTCCAATTCTGCTCTCACATGAACTGTATCCTGCAGAATTGTGCCCTCACTGAAATAAAATAGGGATTTGTTTTCATTTGCCTCTTCATTCCTAACTTTTGTGTGTCAAACACACTACTAAAACTTCTCGTTGACAGACTAATCAGTGCACTGCAGATGCAACATGCTTTTCTGACTCCGGTATAGGGAATTTTGAAGGTATGTTTGTCATGTGGGACTAAGTCCAGCTTTGGGTTTTTTTCCACATTCTAACAGATTGGCATGATCCAATAATTTTTTCAGTATCTCTTCTACTGATATTGCCTCAACCACAATATCAATTTTTCCAGACAGCAGCTTGTTAGTTCCTTGACCTCAGGTAGGTGCAATAGCAGTGAGCAAGACATAGCAGCTCTCCCTGGAAAGTGAAACTGATGTTTTCCCACATATCTATATATAAGAATTGTTTTAAGACTTGATTCTGACATGCCAAGCCCTGAATTTTCTTGCAGCCAATAAATTTTGTAATTCTAGAGCTTTTTTCAGTTCAAAGAACTATTTCAGGAAACCAGGCAGCATTTCTCACAGATTTATACATCTGACTTTCCCTGACCCTGTTGTATTGGCATCCCACCACACAGGGCTAGGAGCTGGAAAGGATGAATGTTTCCCATCCAGCTCTGAGAAATGCTGGGCTGACTCTGTGACAATTGCAGCACACCTTTAACAACAAAGGCTGACATCTAATAAACCAAGACAGCTGAGACAGGGTTACGTGTAAAACCATTTTTTTATCTTACGGAGAGTGTGAAAGAGTAACAAAATATATGAGACATGACTAACAAGAATACAGCTGTGGAGGGGATGGACTTTCTCATATGGAATGACTTCTTTTCTAACTGGGAACTGAGCCCATTTCTTATGGAATCATTAACTTCTTGAGTGCTTAGAAAAGCAATGAAATTTTTTTGCATAACATCAAATGATCCTATTCTCATTTTCTGTCACTATCTGGCCAGAAAGAGCCTATGTCAACTACACAATTAGATTCTACCACATGTTAATATCCTAGGTAAGTATTTATGGATATAATTGTTAGCGAGCAAAAATTATTTCTGTCTGGATCATCCTCTGTTTAGTTGTGGGAACCCAGAGTGCAGAGAATATTTCTCTGCCTGTTTTGAAGACTTTTACCCCACTGAACAACACTGTTTCTGATCTCCGCCCTTGGAAAAAACTGCCTTCTCTTAGAGAAGAACTAGAAACTACACTAGTGTGAATTAGGTGAAAGACTACCATGTAAGATTGCCACAGGGTGAGAAATTTAGAGGTTTTGGGTTTGTTTATGTAGTAAATAGATAAAAGCAAAACCCATCAAAATGGAGGATTGTTGTTGTTCTCCAAACCTTCTTCTTCTTCTACTACTCCATATTCTGCAGTAAAAGTAGTTTGGGATGATTGGACAAAGAATTCTGCAGTTCCTGGCTGTGTTACTAAATAATGGGTAGAAAAGTAAAAATAATGTACGTTTTTAGTAATGATTGGTTGATTTACCTTTAAAAAGGCCATTTAATCTTGATAATTTGGCTTTCTCCAGTATTCTCTGCTCTGTGCTATGTCTGGATCACGCTAGTGACTGTGTTTCTCTGATAAGACTTAATAAACAACGATCAAGAAGCAGTGAAGGCTGAGAGTCCCGTTTGTCTCTGGAACTCCTAGCAAGGAGGAGAGGCATAATTACGGCACGATTAGTCATTAGTTAATAAAATGGTGTCCCTTATAACTCTCTAGTTGAGCTATGGGTTTTCCAAGAATGATCAAGAAAATGTTCTTTATGGCAGATCTTGGCTGAAAAATCAAGGAATCATGGTGTAGATCTTATAGTCTCTAGGCAATTTTGGTGTGGGTTTTTTTTTTTTTTTTTTTTTTTTTTTTTTTTTTTTTGTGTGTGTGTGTGTGTACGCGCTTCTACAGCTTCTTTTGTCAAAATTGCAAAGAATTTTAACTTGGAAGAATCTTTTATGCTGTCTCTAAAACATCTTAGATAATTCATGAATCCCACAATTCTTGTGGAACCCTGATCCAAAGAGGGAAAAGGCTAGACCTTGTCATAAAGATGATGAAAATTTAGCTCTCACAATCCTTTGCACTCCAATTACTTGCTGAAGTTAATCTCTTCCTATCTGTTGCCCTCAGGAAAAAGAACTACAGACACAAATCCCAGGCCCCATGACAACTCTCTTTCCTTCAGGATAGATAATATTTATGGATATAAAAATTAAAAGCAATGGGGAAGTGGTCTTTATTCTGGACTTTTTAATGTAGCATTAGCAAAACCTATTCTCTCTGATTTCAAAATCAACTAGAAATATTAAGTTGCCCAGTGTAATTAAAACTTCTTATGAAACTTTCCAGCTGAGTATGAAAATGTTTCAACAGTTTAATCGTAATCTGATATTTTTAACCACAAATACTTGGGGTTTTTATTTAGTTTCAAAAATAAGTACTTACAAAATACAGAGAAATGTTTTCAGGTTTGGTTGTTTGATACATACGGTTGGGTTCAGTACTATAATTAGTTCCAGTTTCCCTCTTGAGAAGAAAGTATTGACAATGTATTTGAAATAACATCGCTACCTAAGCAAGCTGATAGTGCTTTTTTTAATGCAAAGAATCTGGAAAATATAATCTTCAATGGGGGAAGCAGTAATGCTGTGTAGAGGCATTCTAACTAGCTGGTTTAAGCTGTCAATTACTGTGGATGCTAATTTTGTGGTGCTGCCAGGATTTTATGTTAATGTTATTGAACAAAAGGCTGAAGTATTTTTTAATTTAAAACTACTGAACTATAAAATTGAACTATTAGACTTTCCATGAATTTAAGTGGACAAAGAGAATATTATGTCAAAGGCTCAATTCAGTCACCTTCAAGCCATTACACCTTTTGAAAATGTGAAGCAGTAAGTTGCTGCAGTCTATTATTTTAGGCTGAAGTCCTCCCATGGTTCCTGTTACTATCCTTAAATAAACTTTATTCTTCCCTGCACTCAGTGCCAAATAATGTTAGAGGACTTCAAATGAATACACCCCGTTTTTCTTCTATGGGGTACTCTCAGCATGCTCAGACAACTTGTTTCAGAGCAGCCTAATCACATGAAAATGAAGAATTTGGCCACCAACTGTACCCTTGCATAACCTTGCAATTCTTCACACCTTAGCAAGCACAGGATTCCAGGATAAGGTGGAGCAGGCTGTGGACACCCTGTCCATTTTCTTGCCTTCTGGGTATAAAGCAAAACTGGAACTGAACTACCTGGGAATCAAATGTATGTCTTGCTTCTGTTCTCTGTGTACTGACTACAAAATAGAAAAGAAAGCAGTGTGTCATTGACATTACCCCACTTGTGAGCCTGGTTATGAAGTCTGATGGCTTAATTTACCTTGTGCTTCAGCTGGCACAATATAAGAGGAAGGGACCTGGGGACTGGTGATGTGCACTTTGCAGTGTGAACTCTCAGCCTTTTCCAGAGTTTGAGAATGGGAGTTACATCTCCAGAGCACAGGGCATGAAATCGAGGTGCCCTCAGCACTGAGGGCCAGGGCAAAGAACATGTCTTTGACTTCTGCAGCAGCCTCTGAACTGCAATACTAAACACAGAGCCCTATTTATGAAGCTAGACAAGTGTGTGTATGCAGCTGTAAGGAGCAATGGCACACTTGTAAAAGCAAGCTGTGCCTAGTTGCACTGAGCACCCTTTCCCCTTCTGGCAGAACTGAGCCATCAGGTAAATTATTGTGGTTTAACCCCAGCTGACAGCTAAGCCCCACACAGCTGCTTGCTAAGTGTCCCCATTCGTCATCCCTTGGTGGGATGGGGGAGACAACCAGAAGACTAAAAGTGAGAACACCTGTGGGTTGAGCTAAAGACAGTTTAAAAGGTGAAGCAAAAGGTGCGCACACAAGTAAAGCAAAACAAGGAATTAATTCACCACTTCCCATAGTCAGGCAGGTGTTCAACTGCTCCCAGGAAAACAGCAATCATGTGTGACAATTACTTGGAAAGACAAAACTACGGATGTCCCTCCTTCCTTCTTTTCCCAGCTTTTACTGAACATGACACCACATGGAAAGGAATATCCCTTGGGTCAGTTGGGGTCAGCTGTGCCAGCTGTGTCCCCTCCCAAATCCTTGTGCACCACCCACAGCCTCCCTGCTGGTGGGATTGGGTGAGAAGGAGAAAAGATCTTGATGCTGGGTAAGCTCTGCTCAGCAGTAGCAAAAACATCCCTGTGTTATCACCCCTGTTTTCAGCACAAATTCAGAACACAGCACCATGCTAGCTACTATGAAGAAAAGTAACTCCAGCCCAGTCAAAATCAACACATACAGTAAGTGATTCTTCTGACCTTTACGTGTGTCCGACTTTAGAGACTGTAGTTGCAACAAGAAAGATATATACACATATAAATTTTTAAGAGCCTATCTCATTTGTTGCTGCACAGTAATTTTAGAAAGAGACCTAGACAGATTGCAATGCAGTCACGTGTGAAGATGGGACAGTGGACTGGATCAATGATTTAATCAAAATGTTTGAGGCTTTTATTGCATTCCAGTGGAGGAAAAATGCTTTTGAGCACCACGTGTTCAACACTTGCAACCAAATAGCGGATGAAATATTTGATTCATTTGCAGCAGACCTTTGGTTACTTTCCAGAAAATGCTCAACTGTTTTTTTGATGAGATCACTGCTAAAATTGTTGTTGATGACATATTCTGGTACAGGCTGAATGTTATTCCAACTGCAGTTTTTGTACATTTTCTCCTCTTAAGGAAGAGTAGGCGATAAGTTTTATTATCTTCTAGTGATGTAAGCAGTTAATGTTTGAATTATGTGGAGTCTCGTGGAGGGTATAAAACCTACAGGAGACTGATTGGCACAAACTGACAATTCATAGACCACTGGATAATCTGGAGAGTTTGTGTGTTCTCTAGAGAAGAAGCCAGGCTTCTGCATCTTTTGGCCCTTGAATCCAGTTCTCCATGTTGTATTTTTTGTTTCTGTTAGAAAATTACCTAACCCCGGCTCTGTACCTATTGCTGACATCAGCAAGTGTTAGGGACCGAGTCCGGAGAGCTGGCCGGATAAACAACACGTACACCAATTCGATTAAGCATCGTTCTCCCTTTATTGTACAACTATGCAAGCTTATGTCTACTTTTGGAAAGATTCACGCCCAGTCCCTCTAGATGGCCTCTAATTCACGGGGGAGCCAACCAGTGTATAACTTTGCCAAGGACTCTCAGGGCTGCCTGCAGCCAGGGGCCTGTTCAGGGGCTTTCCCAGCAATCCTGGGTTGTCCAATCTTTCCAGGGGTATCATATGCCCCTGTTCCATAAGGAATCTCTCTACAAGCAAGAGTTTGGTGTAGATGCTATGTGCTTCATCTAACTACGACAGGAAATAGTGCATCTTGGCTCTCTCAGTGAATCCTACCCTGGGCTGCGTGATCCTCGTGAAAAAAAGGGGCATATCTTTCCTTTTGCTGTATGAGCCAGTGCATGATTCACATGTGATTAATTTGGGGAAAGGAAATAGGATAAAGTAAAAGTAGGGCAGCAGAAAGTAGACAGTAGATGTGAAGTCTAATGATTACACAACAAATCCAGTTAAGAGGACATCATATGATATGACAAAATTAAACTAGACTGAACAGTGGATGTTTGAAAAGGCACATCCTTTGTTGCGAATTTAATACAGAAAGCTATGTGCGAGTAAAACAGAACTCAGCTATGGCCATATAAGTCTTATTTTTCTGGGACATTTCTTAATTAAAGGAAAGATTTGTTGTTTCTTTAAAATATATTTGTTTTGTGAGCTAATGATTTTGCAAAGGTGTTTCCTTCTACACTGTTCCTTAGGCAGAGCTCCAGGAAGGTGATATTATACATCCCCCATTCCTGTCTGGCTTTGGTTTTTATCCCAGCAGGGAAACCTGCAGCAAGAAGGGACAAAATTCAGTTCTGCTTAACTGTAGCTGAACATGCAAAATTCCACAGATCTATTCAGAGGTAAAATGTGCCATACTGGTACCTAAAGGATTAGCTCTTCTCTTCCATGTCTCTATAACCCTTTTTTCAAGGATGTGTATGTCTTCCCCCCATCCCTTCCCCAACTTCTTGGGCATGATATTAAGTAGGATCAGATATTTGTTGCCATTTAGTGTATCTTATAAAGTCAAGGAATGGTTAACAGCTTATCTTGTCTGTCCTACCTGTGAATTTGCATATACTGAATACATTTACGTAAGATTTCAGAAAAGGTCAGATTTACAGGAGAAAAGCATCTTTACTGGAACCATAAACATACACATAAGATTCAGTAATGTATGGAAGAAAGTGAAAAGAGGAATTAAAAATCATAATGTTACTTCTCTACCAATTAGCAGCAGATGCCAGGAACTAGCAAGTCAGTTTAGTTTCCTGTTGGGGGAGAAAAAACTCAATTATTCAGAATGTTCATAATTTCTTTTTTCAGTTATGTTCTCTGGTTCCCAGAGAGAGAGTTTTTTACACTTGCTGGTTGTCCCTTCCTGCAGGAATGAATCTCAGTAATCATGATGAGCAAGTCAACTCCAAGAGTAAGATTGGAGAAACTATGTCTATCTGCACTGCCTAAGCCATTCTCAAACTGAATTCACCTTGCCTCTACATGTAAAATTCTGGAAGTTTTCTTGGAAACTGAGTTCTGTAGAAAAGCTTTGGCCTTTCTGAAATATTGGGCCCATTTTGAAGTCAGAGTGTTCCAGTCATCCTTCTCTTTCATGGGTGTAGTCATTACCTATGTACTCAGTATCCTAAACATGTGAAAGTCAAAGACACAAACCAAAACACCGGGAAAAAAAAAAATTTCCTCACACTTTTTATGTCCTTTTCCTCACATCTTTACATGACAAAGTCACCACTTCCTGTCCATAATTTTTCCAGAGTTGCACTATTTCTAAAATTCTTTTTTTGTCTTTTCCTCTCTTCATTGAGTTTTGCTGGTGTTTTTTCCACCTAGCTTTTCAGAACTCTATCTCATAGTGGAAGCTAAGGAAAGGGCGACAATTTCCAATTCTTCTGCAGAGGATATGTCCCTTCATGGCTGGAGGAGAGCTGCACAGTGCTGCTGGTAGAAAGAGCATGCTGCAGAATGCACTGGGGGGGTCATGAATGATGGAATTGCTGAGTGCCTGGAAGGGAAAGGTATAAAATGAAGCAGTGTCAGGAGAGGGCTAAGGTGACTGGAAGTTTAAGTGTCTGAATAGTAATTTGAAGCTCATAATGTAGAATAGTCTTGCAAACAAAGTATGAAATAATGGAAAGCTTTCCTAGTAGAAAAAGAGAATCACAAATGTTGGATAGACTTTGCTCTGTAAAGGTGAAGAATGGCGCCAAACTTGCCCATTAAAGTTCAGATGTCTCCTTGATGGTGAGATGTCAAGGCCTCCATTAGAGGTAATAGCGAGCCAGTCAATACAATCCAGGGAAACTTGAGAGCAATTTGGATGACCAGCTGACCTGTCAGTTCCTGTTTTAGAGCAAGCTGAAAGTATAGACTAAATCTCAGTTGACTAGAACGGATCTCATTCTGGATGGAGTCTAAGATTTCAGCCAAACTTGCTTTGCTGTCAGCAGAGAACAATCAGTCTTGCAGAACTCTTTCATTATAATCAGGCTCTTGTCCCCTATTTTAGGCTATCTGACTCACTGAGATCAAAGTCTTGACTCTGTTGCTATCCACTAGCATTCAGTGCCATTTGAGACACCTAAAGCCACCACTCCAGGAAGGCGTGGAGTTTCTATAGCTACTATGTCATATCTGTCAGACCTAGGCCTTTCAAGTGGGACTAAATAACTATGTGTAGATGGTGGAACTGAGCCTGAAGGTCTAATTTTAAATTATAATTGAAGTGACTTTCATCCTTAATCCTCACTGTTTTATGACATGGATGTTAGAATTATTCAGTACTGAAAACTAGTTTCCAGGTTACTGCTAAAAATGTACTGATTGACTGACTATTTTATCTCTGTGTATATCAACTGAGAAAAACCCAACACTTTATGTCATAACTAGAGAAATCACCCCTCCAGCCGATGGTTTATTACAGGTGGTGTGGTATAGACACAAGTTTGGCATAACTGAAAGCTATTACGGATTTCAGTTTTATTATAGGTTCATGTAAATGCAGTCCACTGAATGAAAGAAAAGTTACTATTTACAAAAGGGCCTCAAGAAAAGGCTCAAAATAATATTTCTTGAGCAGTCATAACATATGTATTTAGGAAAATGTCTTGTTTTGGTTTATTATATATTTGTTGATCTTATTATAAAACCAATAGATGTAGCACGTTACAGTGTGCTTTTATTGCATTTTCTGTAAGGTAGATTCTGCATTCTGGCATATGCAGCAAAAAATGACCCCTTGAATCTGTGTGCATTACTGTTCTAGAATACCTCTTGGTTTTCACTATGACATAAATGAAAATGTTTGATTTCAGTGTGTTAGAAAAATATTGCAAAATGATCAAAATAAAGGGAAAGTGAGCATTTTGTTTTAATTAGAAAGTAATTGCATGGCAAATTTAAAATGACTGTCTCACTCATGAAATTGAAAACCTCAGATCAGTACTGTTCACAGTATAGGGAACTGAAGATAGTTTTTTCTTAATATGGGTTAGCTGAGGAGAAAAAATGCCCAGTTTTAATGGGAAGGATTAATGCCACAATCTTAGTGATTTTGTTGTTGAAAGTGACACTGGCAATGGATCACATTCATAATGACATTCTTTAGGCATGGTATTCAGATCAAAAATTCTCATTGAAGAAATGAAAAAACCCACTCTTGTGTCAGACAGAAGATACAAATTTCCTTAATAAATTAGTTTGCTCCAGGCCAAGTTAGACCAAGGAAATCTTAAGCATATTACTCTTCCTGCTGTTCCATATTAGTATTTTATCATATTGTTTTGTCTGAAACATAACTAATTTGGCAGAGATATAACACATTATTTCGCCACCAGACATCTGAGACAATAAAAACAAAGGTGTTTGGGGGGCTTCTGTCTGACAGTTTCAAACAAAGCTCCAGTGACTGTAGGTCTAAGAAGGAAATGCATTACAGAGATAAGCAAATTAAGTTCCACACTATTACATACTCAGTGTATTGCACATTAGTGGATAACAAGTGCAACTAGGAGAGTGTTAAGAGCACAAACACTACAGACTTGCTCAATTTTTGTTTTGTTCTATGAACAGTTCATCACGTGTCAGAAAGCACAATACAGTCTGTTTTGATTTAGAAAAGGAATGTGCACTTTCTTATATTTCCCAGTGAGTGACTTGTAATTAAAATCATTACTTCTCTTAATGAAAATAAGCTATATAACTGTTCACTATCAGCAGAATATAATAAACTTTTTTTTTCTTCGAAGTATGCAGAACAAGACCTGGTCAAAAGAGAAAAGAATACTGGTGTTTTTAATTAAACCATAACTTGGAAATCACCCAAAGATGACATGTGATAACTGACAGGGGTTGTGATACAACAAGTCAAGGAGTAACACAAAAGGTTGACACATCTGTGTGTGAATTGTATGGCATGTTTTTTTTTCTGTGTTAAAAGAATATTCCTCCAGAAAATATTCCGAAAAAGTATTTTAAAAGACCCTCATTAAGATAATGAGGGACATGCCTCATTATTATGTATTCTATCTTTCTGTCTCCTCGTCCCAGTCTCTTCAATCAGACCGTCACAACATTTTCATAACTTTGTCATTATCATACACAGTGGAATATCAAAGATGAAAGAAGGGATAGGAATTAGATGACTGCAGACTATGCATGTCATTTGGTCATGTCAGTAGTTGCTAATTAACTTATCCCATGTCTTATCACTGTACAGTACAAGCCATACATACAGCCCTGTGACGAGCTGTTCATTGAGTATTCTGTTAAAATTAACTGTAGCATCTTAAACCACAAAAGCAACTAGCTTGAGAAGAGAATATTGTCAACAATTAGTTCCTTTCACCATTGTAGTTACTTACCTGAACAGGTAACTACCCAGGATACAATAAGCCACATCCTGTACAGCCTGTTGTTTTCAGTGCTTCTCTCAGTTTGGTCCCACATGACAACATATAAGTGTAAAGAGTATGGATCTCTTCAAATGACTAGGTTCTCCTTTACCAATTTTTTAAAAAATGTGCATAATTTTTGGTAAGCCTTGAAGTGTTTGATCTCTGCTGTCTCCTGAAAAAGGAAGGTCTGAGATTGTATGGACTTATTTTCTTTTCTCAGAAGAGATCATGAAAATAGAGAGATTTAAAATTTATTAAATTATAAAATGGGGACTTATACCTTAAAAAATAGTGAGGGAATTTATGTTGTCAATAGAATTGAATAATCTGTTCTGTACTGACATAACTGAAACAGCATGGAGAACAGAAAGACACACCAAATCATTCTTATGAAGACCCTACTGGCAAAATAACCAGGCTTTGAAAATTACCATGGACAGGACATGGACATGTCTTTATATGGCTTATAATCTCTTAGAATATCACTGTGTTTATACTCCATGTGGTTGTGCTGAGGAAGGAGTAGTACCGACCTCCTGCCTCCAAATGTCTCCAGAGTTCTGGCAAGCACTTTTTTTCTTTCCATCTAGCACCTCATCACATGTGAGTAAAACTGAACAAAACACTTCTGACGATATTTCCTTTGGGCAACACTAGCTCTGTAGAAGGAAAAATTTTTGTTAAACCGTGCCAGTTTTGTCAGATCTCTGAGAGGGGTTAGTATCTGGAAACTGGGACCTGGCAGCCCAAAAGTCTCCATCTCCTCAGCAGCTGCAGTGCCAAGGGACCACCCAGACAGCCACAAGCATGTTTTGGATTTTCCCAAACTCTAATTTTTAAAATTTCTGTTATGTATCCAATTCATATATATTTTGTTCTTTGAATGCATATTTTTAAAAAATTTTCTCAGGGTAAGCCTGCACTGATTGAAGTTGAGGAGTTGTTGGGTTGAAAAGAAGAGTTTGTGCATAGCTGCCATTGAGTTGTGCATGTGCAGTGGTGGGAACTCTGAAAGCCTGTCACATGAGGGACTGCTGCTCTATGGCAAGGTTTCAATATTGAAGTCCAACCAAAAACTGTATGATACTTCTGCATCAACGAATGTCTTACCTTTTACACTGTATTACAAAAAAAGCCCTCCAACCACAAAACTGCTCATCATTTCACCTTTTTCATAATGATTCTCTCAGAGAAAAACATTAATATCAGAATCTTTCCAGTAGGGCGGAGACTCTTTTTTCTTCCCTGTTAACATGACATGTTCTACCTCCCAAATATAGGCACAATAGTCTCAAGATATTGACAAGCAGGTAGTAAATAATGAACAAAATTACCACCTCCCCACCACCCTACCCCGCTAAAATCTGATCTGGACAGTTTTAGTGGGGTGGGGATGAGTTTATAAGGGAAATGTGACTGGAAAAGTCACACATGTGCAGGCCTTCTGCTCTCGGGGTGCTCCTGTGCCAGTAGGACAGTGATGAGTTCATTCGTTACCCTTGAAGAGCAGTTTTGCTAAGAAGGCTGAAGACAGTTTCTGAGGCAACAACAAATGCTGGAAAAGTTAGGAATAAGTTACCAGTGGACAGAATGCCTGAACAAAGGTGAAGTTTTCTTCCTTTCATGCGTGGGTTGTGAGGATGTGAGATTTGACCTTCCTGACTCTGATTTACTTCTCATGGCTGACCAAGGGGAGTGTTGGAGGAACTAGAGGATTATCTGAGGTAAATGCACTCATGAGCTAATTACTCAGATTTTATCCCCTCATAATTGGGTTTTCATTTGATGCTGGGTGTCACTCAGCTCCCACTGAAGTTGGGGAAAAGGCACCCTTTGAATTTAGCTGCTGTTCGATAAGACTGTGGGTGTAGAGCACTGGCACCTATTTCAGCTGTCAAAAATTTCAGTCCATGCCATACAAGTGACAGGAGATAAAGCAGGATTTAAAAACTGAGAAGGAAATTTAAATATGTTTCAACATTTGCTGCATTTGGAAGCTGAAATGCTGCCAGCAATTTGATGTGTGTTTTCATATGCTGTACAAGCTTACATTTTTGTTTGTTTTTCACAATAGAACAATAATCAACAGACTGTGGCCTTAGACGGGCTCTGACAATTCTTTCTGCTTCCACTTTATGATCATACGGAGCTTTGGCTTTGCACATTTGGTATTTCATTCTTATTGCAGTGTAATTATTCAGATACTGGTCTGAGAACTGCCAGTAATAATGCATTCTGCCATTCATGATCCTGTGGTTTTGCCTAATTTCTCCTTCTCTCTTCTACTTATTATTAAAATGGTGATAACCTGTGACCACTGACCCATTGTTCTAGAAACGACATGCAAATACACATATTTATGCATGTGTTTCTGGTTATAAATAGAGCAGGCAGCCAGTGTATGTACCCAAGGTTCACAATGAAACTAGGAATTGAAAAAGCTGATGGTTGCAGTGAAGAGATGGACAAAGTCAGTGTGACACAATTATTAACTTCTTTTTCACTCCAGTGGAGGGAAAAAACGGTCTAGCTGTTTTGTGTAGAGACCAGTGTGATGTATTTCAAAGAGGTACAACTGTCATCTGCTGATTTGCAGAAAAATTAGGAAGCAAACTCACCATAAGCTTGTAAACCCTGAATCCAGGGGCAGACATTATGAAGTTTCACACAAAATACTAGGGGCTTAGTTTAGGGTCAGGCAGAAATATCAACATACTGGTCACAAGGTAAGCAATAAGTTTAATAGAGTAGACAGTTAGAATCATAAAATAGAATAGTTTGGGTTGGAAAGGACCTTTTTGAGGTCACCTAGTCCAGCCTCTCAGCAGTGAGCAGGGACATCATCAAGCAGACCTGTTGCTCAGAGCCCTGTCCAACCTGAACTTGAATGTTTCCAGGGATGGGGCATTCACCACCCCTCTAGCAACCTGTGTCAGCATTTCACCAGCCTTGTAAAAGATTACTTCCTATATCTATTCTAAACCTACTCCCTTTTAGTTTAAAACATTACCCTCTGTGCAATCACTACTGGCCCTGCTAAAAAGTTTGACCCCATCTGTCTTATAAACCCCCTTCAGTTACTGAAAGGCCATAAAAAAGTCTCCCCAGAGCCTTTTCTTCACCAGGCTGCTCTGCCAGCCTGTCTTCACAGCAGAGGTGCTCATCCCTCTGATCATCCCTGTGGCACTCCCCTGGACTGACTCAAACAGGTTGATCTCCTTCCTGTGCTGGGGACCCCAGAGCTGGATGCAGCACTGCAGGTGAGGTCTCACAAAAGCAGTGTCAGAATCAGCTCCCTTGCCCTGCTGGCCATGTTGCTTTTACAGCCCAAGATTTGAATGACTTTCTGTGCTTTCTGGCTGGCTCAAGTCCAGCCTCTCATCCACCAGCACCTCCAAGTCCTTCTTGGTAGGGCTGATCTTGATCTGTTCCTCCCCCAGCCTTTTTTGATACCAAGGGTCTCCCTGACCCAGGTGCAGCACCTTGCACTTGGCCTTGTTGAATCTCATGAGGTTCCTGTGACCCACTACTGGAGCTTGTCCAGGTCCCTCTGGATGGCATCCTGTCCCTCAGGTATATCAACCACACAACACAGCTTTCTTCTCTCCTTTTCTGTAAAAGAAAGGGAGGGAAAATGAGTAACTAAGATGACATTAGCGCCTAAATTTTCCCTGTAATAAAATTACATTGATAAAACTGTCCTTGTTTTGAAAATGCAGAGGTTCCTGTATAATGAACTTTCTCAATTTGAATGCAGAATAAATTGACCTATTTGCCCCCCAGGAAGCTGAGTGTAATCATCTATACACAAAATTTGGCAATTCCTGCTCTATCAAATATGAGGGAGTGACAGTTGAACACTGTGATACTGGCTTTTCAAAATACTACATGCCTTCAAACTACTGCAGTCCCTTTCACTGAAAGATATGTAGATGCATGTTTCCAATCAAAACCTCTCTCTAAGAAAAGAAAGCCAGCAGGTAGGTAATCTGGTGATAAATGTATTACATGTGTCCTTATCACATCTGCATGTGGAGTTCCAAAATGGGCAGTGGCTAAAAGTTTTGTGAAAAAGAGGAATTGCCTCAGATCTACCAACAGATTTGCTTTTATTTCCTTAATTGCAGTAACTGGCAACTGCCATCACTTTAGGGTTGTTTCTCACTCCCTCTTTAATACTCTGAATTTTTAACTACACACAAATTGTGGAAATTTTGTCTCCAAGGAATCTCTATATGGGAGAAGGGAAGTACTTTAGAGGGACTTAAAAATTAATTTTACGAAAAACTCCCAAACAAACAAGCAGCCTCTCCCCCCCCTCCTCCTCCAACAACTACAACAAAAGTTAAAGGACTAAATATGGGGGTTAGCTGGAACTGGAACTGTAGCCTGGATATTATTTTATGAAAATTCTCTTGCGTTTTTATTTCTGTCTGGAGCAAACTCAGAAAGGATTAGAAATATCAGAGAAACGGGACCCCTGCCAGCTGGGAATTTATAAAGAACAACATTTTATTGTGCTCACACAGCTTTCCTTCAGTCTTCTAAATTATGTTTAGAGACAGATTGATTTAGAATACTTTCTTTAGAAACTGAGGGTAGGAAGCTTATTTCATTTTGCCAAAAAATGTTGTGGATGTGGGAAGAAGAAGGGAATCTTGTAAAGTAGGGAGACCAGTGTATTGTACACAAGGAACACCCTTCAGTGAATGAAAAAGCAAAAGTTTAAAGCCTTTCAGGTCTTTCTTAGGCAGGGTATGGAGCTGTCAGCATTGTCAGTACAATTTATTCACACTGTTCCAGTGCTTATGAAAGCTACTGAGCAGCCTTGTCTATAAGTGATTGAACAGAACAATACTCTGGAGCTTTGAGTACAAATAAAAAGCCACTATTTCAGGCTCCATGCATCACAACTAGTGCTTTCTAGGAACACTGCCAGTCTAAATAAAACACAATCTTGCTGTAATTTTATACAACACTTGAAAAGAAGACTAAGGCTATGCCATGCCCTTCATAAATGCTGCTCTACCACATTTTTCCATAACCAAGTGATAATTTGGCTTGATGATATGCATGCCAGATTTAATTATGCTTTCATATTCTGCTTTCCATCAACTATTACACTTGCCTTTGTTAGCTGATTATGATACAGAATTTCACTTTATTATGCCAGGATTTCCTGATGCCTCATTTACTCAATTGAGTTGAAAAACTAACATCTAGATGAAATGTTTGATCCATTATGCATGTGAGGAGGGTATGTGCTATACAAGAGACATTTCATTCATCAAGTCTGGCCATTCTTCATAGTATAAGCCTGAAAGTGAAAATGCTCTTCAAGATTGAAACTAAGACACCAGTGCCAATCCTTTTATCTCTGTTGGGTCCCAGCACTCTCACTTGAGGTGAGGCTGGACATAGCCATGGAGGGCAGATCTTTAGTCCTCATTCACCTGAGAACAGCTCTCTCTAATGCACACAACTTACTCTTTGTGTGGCACCTTTCTGTTCAGGAAAGATCTAGCAGAAAGTTTTTAGCAAACTGTTCAGAGGATACGAATTTAGTTGATGACATGCAACTGTTTGACAATTAATCAATGCGATTTGTCTTGGAAGATGTACATTGGAATGCAGCTGTGACATTTATTATTTTTAATTCAATTGGTAATACAAAGACTTCACTTGTATGCTTAGATGCTTTCTATTGAATTTAATGAAACATTTAATGAGTGGAGGTTTAATGTGAAGTTCCCAAGATTTTGTTCACTTACATTTTATGGTCAAGACTTAAAATTTTGTGGTTGTCATGTAAACATGCTTTTCCACTGTTAGAGAATAGCATATCTGTATAATACATTCTTTAGAAAAATTTAATTGTAGTTTCTTGGAAATTCCAGATTGCTGGAGTCTAACCTGTCTGATATATTCTTGCCCCAAATACAGGTCTTCAACATAAGTAGTTTAATCTGTGAAGTCATTTGTGATCATATATTGATAAATGAAAGACTTTTTTTAACTGTTCTTTCCAATTGCAATCCCTAGTGTTAAAAAGTAATGGTACTGACTTAAAAACTATAAGCTGAAAACAAACAAATTGCAGACCATTTTTTATTTAACTTGTGTTTTAATCATTTAAATTTCATATTTCCAGGTGGTTTTTTTTTCTGAAACTGAAAAGAAAGAAAAAAAACCCAATTCTCATGAGGCTAAGATATAATAGTGAAAATTTGCACTCTTGGATTCTTCAAAGAAGCTATTTTTTATTAAGATGCTGAAAGAACTCTTTAAATATAGCAGGAATCTAGTTTTCTCTGTAAACCAGATTAAGCTGAAATTGGCTCCCATTAAATAAGTAATGAACATCAAGAATTACTGACATGAGCGTTAATATTTTGCTGAGGTAAAGCCAAAGTCTACATTTATTTTGAAGGGCACTAAATCTTCAGTTTCCCACATTGAGTTAGTAAATGTCATATATTAGTTTCCTTAATTTATCTTATTACTACAAAGACTAACTAAAAAGAAAATATACTGCATAGTGAAACAAGGTATTAAAGTACTTCACAAACATTGGGAAACAGTGAAGTAAATAGATGGTCTTTGAAAAATCTCAACACTGGTGCTTCCTGAGCTTGATAGCTGTTCCCTGTTACTAAAAAATGCACTTTATGTTAACTCTTATGAAGTGCTGGTGACACAGTATTTCT
Source organism: Corvus brachyrhynchos (assembly GCF_000691975.1). Classification (NCBI taxonomy): domain Eukaryota; kingdom Metazoa; phylum Chordata; class Aves; order Passeriformes; family Corvidae; genus Corvus; species Corvus brachyrhynchos. Next base: position 8,863,471 of record NW_008246057.1, on the reverse strand, counting down.
CACGTCACCGGGAACGCAGTGTGCACGCTGTGATGATCAGTAACACCTTGTGTATGCCAAGAGAAAGGCAATGGAACCTATGGCAGGGTCCCATTTTACTTATGGGAGATCCAGACTGTGTATCAAGTAGACTAAAGACCGTAATTCTTAAGTTGAAATGGATATTTAAAATTGTTCTGAAGTATGTCCATTATTCTTACTGTTTGTAAAGGGAGCCCAGAATAGCTGGATCATTTCAGAAGCCACTCTTTCTGTAAGTAGATATATGTAGAAGATTAATCCCCCTCTAGGTCTTCCCATTATCAGTCTCTTCTGTTTTTTGTTTGATTCTGGAGATCTGAGCAACTGAACAAAGTTGCCCATTAGCTAGCTCAGCTAATATCATGGCTGGGCTAGGACACCAGCCAACCTTCTGTATTGTTTAGTGTTCTACTGTTAAAATAAGAGTTCTCCTGAATTTATATAGTGTTTAGAATTGCCTGAAAAAAGTAATTAGGAAAGAAAATCTATTGGATGCCTTCTGAACCTTCTGCCCCAACCTAATAATGGGCAAATAAATGATTTCTCATAAAAACCCTGCAAATATTGTGCTAATATCAAAATTTCTCTCCCTCCCATTTTTAAAGAGAAACGAATTAATTACTGTTGACTTTTAACTGAATTATTTTATTCCTACAGCGTGAAAATAGCAGAATAGAAGCTACTATAAAAGTATAAAAATGTCTAGACTCCATTTTTGTGAAAATAAAAAAGCTCTTTAGAATGCTGTGATAAAAAGGAAAAGAATAGGAAATATGACATGACACAATCTTAGCTTTTGAAGTGGCATGTTTTCATTGCAATGAAATTCTTAAAAATAAAAGGACCTTATTCACCTAGTTTATTTGCACACTATTATAGATGTCTAGGATTTCACTCACCTCCTTAGCTGTAGTTTCTGCTGCTTATTACTAGGACAAAAATTTGCTTCTTTGCTCTCTTTCCTTATCTTCCCCAATGATGTAAAAAAATATAGGACATAAGTAATATAACTCAATTAGTTACAGAAACTATGAAAAGTATAGATAATGAATTTCATAGCAAGTCTTAGGCCTTGAAGACTGAAAACAACTATGCAGCAATATGCAAAGGAATGAAAACAGGTCTGATTGATAAGCTTCACAGAAGGTGACATCTTGAGGTGATGGAAATTTTACCAATGATTGTTGATAACAAGTCTGTAGCTCCTATGGGAATATGGAGGTTTATAGCAATGTCAGTGGAGGATTATCATTGTCTAAGTTTCACCACTGTTGCCAAAATTGTCCATACTGCAAAGGGTTATACTATAAACTGAAGGTGACCTGAGAGCACCTTCTGAAGAAACATAATTAATAGATAGGAGGACTGCACTGCAGGCTTTACTCAAACTACTGATGTTTGAGTAAACTGACTCATGACATCCTTTTACTCTCTGAAGTTGGTTACATCTATTTAAATATCTGTCTAAAGCAGTTTTGAGAGGAACCCTTTCTGTTCCTGGAAAAAGGGGTATGTTTTGCCCCGCTAACCACATGCTTTGTGCTTTGTGATTGATATCATCCTTCACATGTGTGTTTCCTTCTTTGTCACTCACGTAAGATTCTCCTTTTCCAGCAGAAAAGATTTTGAAACCTGGGGAAGTCTGTGAGAGTACTGTGTATTTCTCATCCTGCAAACTTTGTTTTGGAAAAGTCTAGAAAATGGAGAAAGAGGTTTGAAATGAGAAGAAACCTGAGGATAATAAATAATTATAAAAATTGCTGAGACATGTGGTGCTGAAGGGAGGGAATTAAAAACTGTGGTGAAAGGAGACATGATGGCATGGGATATGTCTTTCCAAGATTATTTGGAAATCTTTTCTTGATGACAGTGCCAAAAATGGTTTTGAGAGAGAGAGATTTTAAGTCCTCTCCATCAAGAAGAAAGACTTTTAGATTTTGAAGAAGACACTATGGCCTATTTTGATTTGTTTGCTTCAAAGTATGTAAATGATTCAAGTAAACTTGGTTGAAAAGACTAGAAAGAAAGATCATGAAAATCAGGAAAGTGCTGAAGCATAAACGTAGGAATATTTGTAATACCTGTTTCAGATGTTACTCAGGGACTGGCTTAGGGTACAGTGTACTATTGGCTGTACTCCTGTACTACAGGAGGAGAGTTTATTGCTAAAAGGTGATTAAAAACATTCTATCCTGTCAAAATTTGGAGGATCTATCTAAGCAAACTGACTGAGAATATGGTTGGAGGTGACGGTTTCCAATCAAACGCTCATCTTAGGAGGCCATGGCTCTTAACTAATATGGAAGAAAAAGAAATGTACTAAGATAGACATGGTTTAATAGGGTCAGTCTACTGACTAGTGTGAGAACTACAGAGGAGCTAAATAGAGAATGTTTATTCAGTGTTTCTTATTATAAATATATGGCCTATTCAATGCAATTGTAAGCCAGCAAGCCTAAAATAAAGAAAAAGAAGCATTTCCCTCCATAACATGTAATTAAAAGTCCCTAAAACTTGTCACCACAGGGTGTTGTAATAGTAAGAATATAAGCTGATTGAAAAGGGCATTAGGCAATTTCATGGAATAAATCTTGGTCACAGAAGTCTAACTGAAACATTCAGCTCAGGAACTCATAAACTTCTGATTTCCAGAAACTGAGTAAGTGAGTCAAAGGTGTATTCACTACCTATAAGGTTTCTATTTATCTTTTTGTGTGCATTTGCCACTGGCTACCATTAGAAACAAGATATTGGAATGAGCAGAAAATTTAGTCCTAAAGAACAGAAACCTCATTATATCTTAAATCCAAAAATGATAGACTACTTTTCTCAAAACAATAAACTTGTAAAAACACAAACAGAAAACTCTTAGAGATGAAACAAATGTTTTTTTACTCAACAACAGTTTTGGACAAGGATATTATAGTAAATGGTGTGGAGCTGCCAGGATATAATTTTCTTCCTTGTCTGTGCTTGGAAACATTAAAGCTGAAATAAGTCATCAGTTAAAATATTTTCTATGGATTTATTCTCTAATGAGAAAAGAGAAATGGATTGCTTGTGACTGTTAGAAAAATACCAGGCAAGTAAGATGGGTTGCAAAAAGTGACCATCTGTCACATGTTATTTTAGTGTTAACCTCAGCCTCATAAAATGGGGCCCTCCCAACCCTTCTGTGGTAGTGTAAAGCTATTTCAATTCTATTCACACCCTCTGGGCATCAGTGTGATTTGGAAACCTAATAAAGTAAGTCATCAAAGAACAACCCATGTGTCCAGAATTTGTATTACTACACTATGGGGAGCCCAAGTGGTGCTATCCTTTAAGCCATATGTCTTCTAAAGCTTCATTTAATGACATAGAAATCAGAGTGATTTTGGTGAAAAGCACCAAAAAAGAGTAAGTAAGAAATATTACACAGGATGCTGACTCTGAACTAAGTACTTCTCCCAGAGGAGCAGAAAGGTACTGGAAAGCTCTGAGGGCCAGTTGTTCCATCTTCTTGAATCAGAGGAATCAGCCACTATCCATTATTTCTAAATTCAAGAATGCAGAAATTAAACAAGGCTTTTCATCCCCTGACCCACATTTAAAGTTATTTCTGGAAGGAGAAAAATGAAAACCCCTTAACTTCTGCATTTTGGTGTGACAGTTAAGAGTCTTTGCCCACCATCTTCATAGGATACATTTGGAAAGCCTGTTAATAAGAAACTTGACTTATCAAGAAGAGACCTGAGAAAATCCTGTGCTGCAGACAGTAGTTATTTCATGTCAACACATAGACTTAGGCTTCCTTGATTGCCAGGGGAACCTAGTCATTTTAGCAAACTGCAATAATTATTTTCATCCTGAACTAGCAGTTTAATAAAGATTAGATGAGCTACATGCTGAAGATGTTAATTTTCCTTCATCAGCTGTAATGGGAATATATGATGACTAGCTAAGATGCAGCTGTGTGTACTCTAGATGTGAAAGAATATATAAGATGAATCTTTCATTTATTGTTCTCCGACTTTCCACGCCCACCTCCTGGAGCAGGTGAAATCTTGTGGAACTGCTGCATAAGGATTCAACATGAAAGTCCCTTCTTGATCGTGAACCTAGTCAGTAATAGGTATAAAGATACATCTGGCAACAAAAGCAGATGATTTTTTATGATCAGCACTCTCATTTTCTCTGATCATTGAAATATTAAAAATTCTAACATTTGGGAGGCTCTTTCTCCTTTTGGAGTGCTTCATCTGCCAAAATTGCTACAAGGAGGAAGATTATTCAGTTCTTTTAAGGTAATACTTAAGAACTTCCATGCCTTTTCACTATTTGACAAGAGTGATTGGGTGACAAGAGGTGCAGATTCATGGGAAGTTCACCTGTCACAATGATGACAGACATATCAGTACATAGAAACAGTCCAGGTCTAGAATGATCCTTCAAATTAATTCCTTTAGAATTGAGGATGAGCATAAATCCAATTAATAGGTAAATAAGCCTACAACATGCCCTTTATTTCAATATAATTCTGAAATAGGCCTCAGAATTTTGTTCCACTTTCATTACAAATTCAGCTTGTAAATCTTTAATGAAGACACATGCATTCTTCAGATTGACATTATTATACTTATGCTTTTTGAATACACTCATTTATATAAAAGATCTAATTCCCAAGGAGAGTGTCATAGCTCTTTCATTCCATTTGTATGGTACACAAACATTTCTGAAGCAATATATTCTCAATTTTCTTCATAAATATTAAAGGCAAAATGTTGAGCGAAGCTAGAGCTGAGTCAGCATTTGTTAACTTCTGTTTGAGCTCTCACAGACTGGCAGGTTCAACAGTGATTGGAGTAGGAGATTACATGTCCAGATTTATAGGCTCTTCTCATTAACATTTTCTTAAATTCTTTTGTCTTCTACATATAAATAAAATTATGTAGCCTCTTAGGACTGAAAAAAGGCAGACAGAAACAAACCCTACCAGTTCCTCAGCTTTCAGCGAGAAAGCCATGTGAGGGAACCTCAAGAAAGTGCTGAGTTTAAGTGCTGATTCTAACTGGAGTTCATAAATTCTTTGATCTTATGTTCATTGAACCTAGAGATTTTTAATATGTGGTCCTAGGATGAAGTCAGGACCTTCTCGCTGAAGAGCTTCAGAGATGCCAAGATTTCTGTATTCTCTAAAGAGGGAATCAAAGCAAACATTTCAGAAGGTCTGGTTCATTAGATACCTAAAAATTTAGGGCAAATTAAGTGTCTATTTTAAATGAATTTGTTCCTATCTTTGACGTTAATCTCACTTGAAGACTTTGACAATACTGCTAAACAAACGTTATTGAAATGCCAAGTCACTTCTAAAATAAGGAAAATTATTTTCATTGTCATAGGTGATTTTAAAATCCCTAAAATGTCTTCTAGTATATAAAATAATTAAATTTAAACACAAAAACATCAAAAACATTTTTTGAGAATAAAAATAGTTATTTTCAAAATTACATGAAATGACACTTAAGTTTGAATTTGAGAATCCTTTCTTTTGTGTGGAAAGTGTTTTCATCACTTTTCCAAAAGGTTTAAAGTTATTCATTCTGATCAGCCAATTATCTGATGATTGCCACTGATCTGATGATATTCAAAGTAGGAAGAGTAGTGGAAGAAGAAAACACCATGAAACATTTCTCCCAAGACGGGGAAAATTGTGGCATTCGTTTTGTTACTTTTAGTTGGAACCAAGACAATTTTTTGTAATTAAACCAAAGAAAAATAGAAAACCTGTAAGCATGTGGTGTTCCTGTTGGTTTCATGCCAGAAAACCCACAGCGATACAGGAAAAACAATGAAGTTCTGACTGAACCTGATCTAAGCACCCTGATTCCTGAGAACATAAACTCTAAATATTTCATAATCAAAGCAGTTGACATATAATATATCCTGGGTATTTTATCCCTCTCTCTGTGGCAGCAGATTACCTGGAGCTGATAGAAAGCCTTCTGAAGTCAATATGGATCTTTTAAATGACATCTATAGACTTGGAATGGGTTCTTACTTCAAACCATTTATAGCTCAGAGGAAAGTGTTTACACTTTATCATCACTAACATGTCACAAGTTTGAAATGGCATTTGCTCAGGACTAGATCTTCTGTGTCATAAATTAGAAAGTGTGTTTATATTTTGGAGGAAATTCACAGACTGGAAGAGGGAAAAAAGTGTTTTGCCAGTAGATGGATTTTTTGCATAAGGGAGTTTTTTTGGACTATCAAAATCAGTCTGGTGGAAGTGGACTAGCACAAGTGGAGCAGGAAATAGAATAAAATATATTATGGCGTGTTCAAATTATGTTTATGAAACTTAAAGAATTGTTTATTCCAACAGCATCAGCTTTTTTCTGCCAGTCAGAAATGATCAATACTTTGTAGATAATAGCAATTCATTTTGGTACAGATAAGAATACCAATCTATGCTGGTAGAGATCATATAGTTGTAACTAGAATAATTTATGTATAAATGTTAGATAAGTCCTGCATAATATGTCAGAGTGTAAGAGTGCAATAGAAGATTTTATGACCCTGACAAGTGAAACTGCCACTGGCTTTGGAAGGCTGATCCATAGGCTTTCAGTTTGATCTCTTCTGTGAGAGAGAATGCTTCTGTTCAAGCAAGACAGTCAACCAACTGTGACCCACTGGGTGCTCCAAAGACTCATGTTACACAAAAGATGTGCAAATTATACCATAGTATTAAAATGCTCTCCAGGGTTTAATCATAATAACAGTACAGGATGCAACAGCCTCTGTTTTGTGTTTTCAAATCTCCTTAAATCTCTTTCTGTAGTCTGCATATATCTGGTATATGACCAACACAAAGTGATTTATATGGCTACAGTGCCAACCAAAGTGAGGAGGGAACTCTATTTATTATAAGAGGAATTCCTTCTACCACCTTTATATGCTGCAAGCAGTGCTGGGGAGATGCCCTTTAATATGACTATGTTCCTTACCATTTCAAATTGATGTGCACTGTTTCTTAGATAAAAAATATACAGAAATTAAGTTATAGAGAGAGGTAGCTTGTACCTAAGATAGGAAGACTGTTCTAGTTTTTGTTCAGAGAAAGGTGAGAAAATTCCCTGTCTAAATTCAGGGATTAGAAGTAAGTAGTTAATAATTCTCATCTTTGTAGCCTTTTTTTTTTTTTAAACCTTTCTGCATTTAATTAAGCTCTCTTGCTTTAAAAAGATATTTTAAATTTTCATTAAAATATAAAGTAGACAGTTATATCTCTGTAGTTGTATGAAATTGCGAGTGGGAGAACAAACGCTTAATGTTGTTTTGGGGGAAGCAAGCCAATTGTAAATTTATCCCTGCAGCTGATTCCTCAAGGGCATTGGCACGTGCCACTGTGTATAGCAAAAGGAACATGACCTGCCTAATGCATGCATGATCTCCATAATGGGAAAGAGAAAAGTCTAAGGTCTAGTGAGGTCTAATAGAGGGCAGGGACCAGAATTTTGAGCAGATGGTATTCAGGGGCCCACCGGCTGCTTGAAAGCCAGGGAGTGGAGAGAATAGGCAGATAGTAATTAGCAGAAGGTGATAAAAAAAAAGGGCAGCCAGGATCCCCCAAACATCTGTTTAAAAGAATAAAGAGCCTGGTCTGACCCTGAGCCTTAATGATCTTAAAGGATACAGTTTAATTGCTTGGGAAAAAAAAAAACCACACACACACCATGCTGAGCTACAGTGAATCCTGTTTTGAGAGCATTGCAGGAGTTTGAGTAATTATTAATTTGGTGTATTTGTTTTAGAAAGATTATATACAGCATTAAGTCAATAAATGAAGTAGTTATAATAAAAATGCCAACTGTCTTTTCTAGGAATCAGCTACCTCTTAACAAAAATTTGTATTTCAGATAGCTTACAAATTAATATTACTTGTGCTGCATTCTAAAATGGCTATTTTGACTTCTTGTCATGTTTTTATATGGCTACATCTGTCTTTTTTCCTGTGTTTTTTTTTTCTTTTTAGTTTAATATAGAAAGAACCTAGATCCTTAGTTTGTTTATTTGAAGTATTTTGAGCTCTGCAGATAGCTGCTAATTACAGCACCAGACACCTGATTGCAGATGTCATCATTTACTAGTGACCAGTTGCTTAAGAATTACTGCTGAACGTGAACAAGGAAAATCACAAAGAACATTGTGCTGATTCACAATGAGGTTTCTCCTGATTTTCTCTCCATTTCATTCTAGCAATAGTTGGATACCAAACTTCATGAACAAGGGGTCAGGAAGTGTTGTTTACATGATAGTTAATTCTTTGTTTTAGACATTCTTTGCAAAATGTAGCTTATAATAACTTAAAATGGTCTTTTTTGTTTTCCTTGCTGTTTCCCAGAATGAATACTTAATTCAAAGATATTAAAAAAACCCCCAAAACCAAAACAACACAGACTTCCCCTTTCCAAACCAATGGTAAACAGCAGTGCATTGCAGTATAGAGCTAATGATTTTCTGGAAATATGTGCTTATGAATGCATGTGTAAGAACTGATCGTATTGGATGTTTTCATTTGTATTCTGGATGTGGGGGTAAAAAGCACTCAGAGAAAAATCACAGGTGATCCTAAATTGGAAGGTGCTGTAAACATTAGAAAAGAGAAAAATAAGTCTAAAGGGATCTGAAAGAGATGAGAAACATGAGAAAAAAATAACAGGGTATGCCCTTAGGAGGTTGAAGTGTAGTATGGTTAGTCGATGTAGTGGAGGTGAAGTAATTAAATGTGCATGGTTAAGACAGCTATCATATAAAGCTATTTCTCTGCTCGGCATTATTGAAGTCACCTTAAAAATGATAAAAATAAGTTAATTTTAAAACAAACATTTCAGAAGTCAGAAATGTATTCAGAAAATCTGCAATAGCGTACATGGAAATTAAGGATTAGCAAGACAGCATTTTAAAGATTCCTCATTAAAGCATTGTATTAAAAATATCATATGTCTCTGTTTCAGAGATGAATGTATATTAAAGATTGCATACAAAGCTTACTTCAAGATTCTGGCATATCAAATTTATTTATTTCATCTAAGCTTAGATTTAAACTCAACTTTCATTATAAACATATCATGAACCCATCAGCATTGTGATCAGTTTACTGTGGATCATTCAAACATGTTTTATTTGTTAATTGTTAAATTCAGAGAAAAACCCCCAAACAGTGAAATCCCAGTAGGTTTTAGAAATTCTAAATTGAGAGCCTAAGTATATTAAGGAAATGTCTGCAAATGTGACCACCTCCCTTAAAAAAATCTTGACCTATGCGGTTTCTTTAGGATTATATCTGTGAAGTGAATGAAAAAAAATGGAAACAGATTCTTGGACACACACTGATCTCAGCAAAAGTTAAAAAGAGCCCATGCTCTACAGGATTCTTCTAAATTCAGAGTAGCATCAGATAAGAATGGAAATAGGATTGTGATAATATTATTTTTCTCTGTGATTCATTACTTTTATAATAAGCCTTCACCACAATCAAAGGAAAATAAATGGGAAATTTAGCAATACAAAATGTTAATGATCTGAGACCCCAGTCTTGCATTATTGTTTGTATGGATACATTCCATAGAGTATCCTTTCCTTCCTTCATCTCATTCCAGTTTGGAAAGGAATTCTGCTTGGGAAACAAGCAACTGCAACACTAGACAAGAGGTGCTATGAAATGGTGTGAGCCACACATTGGTAATTAGGTGCAAGTCAGTTTGACAGACTTTGTAAAAGAACCCACATCAATATAATTTACACTTTCTTGTAGTGTGCCCCTTGGCTGAGTTAACCATGGGCTGAAGTGACAAATGTAACAGCATGGGTTTGCACAGCAGTCAGTACAGGAGTGCATCTGCACAAAATGCAAATTGTTTAAAATTTACACAGTTCTTGTTTCTTTTCATTTGTTGTTTATTCTTTTGGGAAATTTTAGTCATCTTAAAGGACTAGAAAAATAATTTTTTTCTCTAGAAAATGCAATTCTTGTGTAATAACTTGGTTGAAAATCCAAGGCATAAAAATAAATATTAGGAATGGTGAAACTTATTAAACTGGGGAATCTGACCACAATGTGTACATTGTAAAAGAGCTGGAGGAGAAAACACACTGGCTCCTTTGTGTAAATCCTCTCTGAATTTTCTTCATATTTTATGAAGCCTTATTTCCTCCCTATTTTAATTTTTCCTACTCTTTCTAAGAATTATTACATCTTTGGCTCGCAGTCCTTAAATATTCAGGGTTTATAGCATAAACAGAAAAAGAACATAAAAATAAAAAATGATTTGTAACTCTAATGATATTGCATTTATTTGTTCCTATTGCAGTACAACAGTCTAAACATCTTTCATCACTTGAAAGAATTTACATAAAGCTTCTGATTTCTCCTGGAATGCGGCTTTTTGTGATGTGCCTGCAGTCTTTGTGTGTGAGCCTCACAGGCATATTTTTCCCAACCCAGGGATACAGGCAATGGAACTGCCGGCATAATCATTATAAACTTTTTAGTACTTACATAATGCTAAACATTTGTGGTGTAAAGCACCTGGTAGTTATAAGAATACTTCAAATGATGAATCGCAAGGCTTTGATTAAAAAACAAAATGTAAGAGCCTCTGATTTTCATTTTCCGTAAGTACCCCCTATATCCCTTTGGCAGTGAAGTTACTTTTAAGCCTTTTTCTAGTTGCAAAGCACTGATAAAAGGGCATCAATGTAAATCTGCTTCAGAGTATCCTGGAACTCTTATGGGCATAGAAATACATGTGAAAATGTGGACATTGCACAGGGTCAAAGGCATACATCCCTTTGTGGCTGCTACTCTAGCTGTGGTTGAAAACAATACTTTCATCAGTCTGTTGTGTGCCATCGTCAACTTAGTGTGTCTGTCAGAGGATGTGACCTGGGTTGGAGGGCATGGGAAGGGATGGGTAGAAGGGGGATTGCACTGAGCCCAGGGACGTGTTGGCAGTGGGCAGGACATGCCTGCCCTGCCAATGGATGCCTGGGGACTGCAGGGGTGAGAGGAGCTGGGCTGAGGCAGGGCTGGAGGCTGGGCCACAGGGAGAGGTATGGCTGAGAGTGGCTCCTTGAGGGCAGTGGAATGTTCTCAGGGAGAGCCCTGGCTCTGCCAACCAGTGTGGGGATGAGGCAGAGAGGTGCTTTGTAGGTTCTGGATGAATCACTTGGGGAAAACAGGCTGCTGGCTGGTAGCCAGGCAAGAGCTGTGGGTCAGTGAGGGCCTTGCATGCTCCCAGGCTCTGCCCTGTGCCCCTGCTGCTTCCCCACCTACCTGCCTTTCTGCCTGCCTGCCCACCTGCCTGCCTGCCTGCATACCCACCTGCCCACCTAACTGCCCACCTGCCTGTCCACCTTCCTGCCTGTCTGCTTGCCCACCTCTGTGCCCTGCTGCCTCCCCACCTGCCTGCCCACCTGCCCACCTGTCCCTAGCTCCTGCCCAGTGGGCAGCAGGTGAGACCCTTCTCCAAGGTAAGTAAACTTTCAATTTACATAATCCTCTTGGCTGTCTTGGTGAATTAGACACACCTAGTACATGTAGGCTGTCTCTGTCTTAGTGAATGAATTTAGTATCATTAGCTAATGACCAGTTAATGACTCCCCTGACTTCACCCTTTCACCTGCTCTGCCACATGTGACAGAGGAGCCCTGTGGTCGGAACACCCCTGGCAGGGTGGGCAGCATGGAACTGACTCATCAATGACACCAAAGCTAAACACAGGATGATGGGGCTCAGGCACTCCTGGTTAGGTGAAGCACCATCTGCTTAGAAAGTAGGTCACACATAATTTGCCTTCCCTAAATTAATTAAAAATCAGTAGGTCAAAGTCAAATGTGACAGGTAAGAGGTAGAATGAGTATAAATCATGATGAAAGGAGTACCTTCTGAGAGACCAGCTACTGTAACTCATGTGTAGCAGGGGCTTTTGGAGGATGTTTATGCTGCATTGTCTTAGTGCAGATGGGACCCAGCATGAGCTATGGAAACAGACAAGGGAGATGCTAGCAGTAAATATTATTAAAGCACAGATGCCGTTTGCACTGTAACTCTAGGAATGGGACTAGTATAATGCAGTTCTGCTGTTGTTTTATACATATATGTTATAAATATATATTTATACACAAAAGAACCTTATATTTGGCTAGATATAAGAAATATATCTATATATACTCATGTAACAGATGTGAATGCTTCTCAAAGAATGAGAATTATGTATTGGCATATATTAGGCCAGGAGAGACAATTCCCAGTCTGGGCATCAGTTATCCTTTCCTGGTGAGGGACCAAGATGCTCCAGCACTCCAAAATCCTGCTTAGGCGCGAGTCACTATTTTTGCATTTCAAATTAATTTAAATGCAGTTTTTGCTTACTTGTTATACTCAGTACTTGGGCTTCTGTGTTTTCCTCACACCTGCTGATGACAGCAGTGATCCATCTTAAAGGAGGAAAAAAGTCACAGAAAAATGCCTGTACTCAGACTTGTTTGGGATGTCATTAGTCATCAGAGGGAAATGCAAAATCTGCCAGAGCGAACATAGAATTTTGATTAGTCCTTAAATAATCAGAGAAAAATCTAACAAACTTTAAGTGCTATAAACAGTATTAGGATGCAGACACTGGAGATTAGCTTCAAGGGTTTCAGTAAACTAGGATCTGAAGAGTCCCTTTATGTTTTCTACATGCTTATTTTACTCCACTTTTTTTTTTTTAATGTGTTGAAAGCCATGCCATGCTGGATTGCAATATGTTTCAAGTAACCTACTGTACACTACTTTGTATAGCTGTGTTCAGGAAACCTATCTATACAGATGCCCTTGGAAATGTATTTGGCTGAGTCCTGTCATGTTTGGTTTATGGGGAAAAAAAGAGAAAGAAAATAAACCCACCACACCTGCCCTTGGCAATCTGTAGAGAATGACTAAAGTTATGGTCCCATCATTGTTAAGTCTAGACTGGGCATTCGTGACCACTTAGGTCAGGTGTGAGCACGTTTGTACAGCGATGTATTTCTGTTGAATCACCCAGGGAGCCTGGTGTGGTATTTATGCTGGCTGATAATATGGCTGCCCAACATGCCAGACTGAGTTACTTCCTAACTCCAGCTCACTCGGTTGCTGTGTCACTGGGAGGCTGTACATGTGCACTGGACCCATGACTGCAGCAGATGTCTCCAGCTCGTGGGCAGCCAGAGGTGAGGAGGCCCTTGGAAACAGCGTGCTGGGGCCCCACAACCCTGCACCTTCGTGCAGCTCTAGGGCACACCTTCCATGACCATAGTCAGCCCCACCTTTAAAAGTGCTCCCTGGGAGATCAACACAAGGAAGATGCCTTTGCTTTTGCCTTACACTGCTGTCCATAGCACACCCAGGCTGGCAGTTCTCCACATCTGTGATCCCAGCTCCAGGACTCAGTACTATGCCACGTGAGTCCATTGTTGGCAAGGCCTGTGAAAGTCCCTGCTTCCAGCAGGATCAAGTGATGAAACTGTGTTTGAACAGGCTCTGCTGGGAGAAGCATTGCCTCCTTTTCAGGGAAGGCATACAGTGACAGAGGATAAAACCTGGGAGGGAGAGCAAGAGAAGAGCCAGATGTCCTGCTAGGCTTTTGTTCCTCTGCTTGTGAAGCAATACAATTAAGGCTGAAAAGCATGTGTCTCTCACTCCATGGGACACCTGCAGCCATGAGAAAAGCAATGCCTGTGCAAAGTGTCATTCTGGAAATACGGGAAGAGCACCAGTGAAGGGGGAATGCTGAGGTGAAAAGGTAATTTCATGGAGGTCTTTGCTGAGTGCATTTGGCAGTGCAGCAGAGCATTCTAAGATGCTCAATTTAGCATTGAGAAGAAGACAGACTTTTTCATTTTGAAGATGACAGCTCCTGACATACAAGGCAGCTCCTGATGTACTCCACTTTTGCCAGCACAGAGATTTGAGGTAGGAATGCTGGCATCTATGCTGTGAATTAGGAGGCAATATTTATCTCTTGTAAGGTTCTTGGTCCATGGTACCTGTGGGTCATATACATTAAGAAGTCACATACATCCAATACTCAGGGATTTTACTTACTTTATAGGATGATCATCATATGTTCTGCCAGTTCCCAGTTCTTATTTTACAAGGAATGGTTTTCTGTAGTACTGATGGCTATTGTAATGATCAATAAAATGCTTTACTGTTATTGTTCACTGCTTGATGACCCTTACCTCTACTGATCTTGCCTTTTAGATCAGTACTCTGCTGCTGATAGAAGTTCCTGAAGATGGGTGGTCTACACCTAACCATCGATGACCCTCTTTACTTCTTGATGCACTTGCAAATGCAATTATTTGCCAGGAATCGAGCAGATACATCTCTGAAAGAGATTCTGACAGATTATCTTTGAGTGTTATTCTTAGGATATCTGGACAATGGTGCTGAAATACATTTTTAACCCATTGAAGAGAAGCAGAGGAACAGATAGTCAAATTAAGCCTGATCATTTCCACACCAGGATCCTACCTGCTTGCCTTAGCTGAAGCAATGTGTGTGATCAAAGAGGTGAATGGAAGATGGAAGAGAAAGCCAACACAGGTACAATTGGCTGCTGAAGTTTATTCATCTTTCTCTGATCTAGCAGATAATTTCAGTGCTAAGTGTTTGACTGCTGCTTGTGATTTTATTAATAAATATACCCCTGAGTTGCTACAGCCTTCCTCAGGGCTCCTCTCTGACCACCCAGGTACATGCGCATTCATTCCAACCTTGCCTGTCCTTGGCCACTCTCACCAGCAACTCTCCTTATTCATTAGGCTCCTGAAATAACCAGCCTATGAATGGAAGTAGAAACCTTTTAACGAAGGAATAGTGTATTTGGTTCAGACAAAAAAAAGTAATTTTATATATGGAGAAGATATTAACATCCAGTCTAAGAGTGCAAATCTGTAGGTTTTTAGCAATGAAGATTAAAGGGAGAAATACAGGGATTTAGTGAAAAAAAGTGGCATAAAACCAACATACTTTTCAGGGTTCCTGCTAGAATTCAGGGGAAGTAAATTTTTCATCCATCTCTGAAGTGGTCTAATGACTGTTTAAAAGAACAGCAGAATGATGGGATCCTGTACAGAGGCAATGAATTTTTTATAAATGTGAAAAATATCCCATAGCAAGAATTACTTTAAAGTACTCCAATGCACTTCTGAGAGATGCTTTAGAGAAATCATAAAATACAGTCCTTAATCTAGAATTTTAGAGAGTTTTGAAATCATGTTCTTGACTGTAGCCACTTTATATCTACTGGCTTATGAACAGACTGAACCTTTGCAGGATTGGGGCTGAAGGCCATAGTTCTGCAAATGTTTATGCATGAGTAGAGAGTAAGAACTGAGTCCTAAAAATCACAGTATACTGTGGGCTCGGAAAAAAATGTAGGGCAAAACCAGAGGAAAGCAATATTTTTTCAACCATAAATAATATAGTATCCTTCAAGACAGCTCTTTCATAGAATTTATTTGTGAAATGAAACTTCTGTTTTCATAAATGAATGGCATTTTAGGATTATTAAAATGGAAGAGAAAAATCTGCAGCCATTCAACAACTCCAGAATGTTATTGAAAGAATACTTTAATTAAAAAACCTAGAGCATCCCTCACTTGCCTGCTCTGCTCCCATCCTGAAAAGCACTCTCCTTGCTTTTGTGAGCACAAGCAAATCAACACTGTTAGTACAAGGTAGCTCCTGTTTGAATTGTGTACCCTGGAGATGCATAATTAGTGCAAAGGAAGTGTTCTTGGGGGGAGTTCAGATTCAGAGAAAGGAGACAAATTAAAGTGTCCTACATATGTGATCTGGATGTGATCTGAGAAGAGGGTGAGATAAATTAAATATAAATAAATTTTGTGAATTTCAATGCATAAAATTTGGGTCAAAAACTATTCACCCAATACTTTTTATAGCTGAAATTTCTATCTGTGGTGGGTAATTTTTATGGATGGAAGGCTAATGACATTCAGTAAAGGTTCTGTTACTTCCAAAGTGGTGCATTCAGAGCTGTGTATATCGATCCAAAGTACTGTCTAGGGCTCCTCAGAATTAGAGAATATTTAAGTCCATTAAATAAACCAGTACCAAAAATGTGTTTCACACAGTGAGTTGAAACACAAATTGCCAGATTCTTTTGGTAAATATCTACAGTAATAAATTCAGATGATCTGAAATCTTTAATTTTAGCTGAAGTACATTTTTTTATTGGTAGGAATTATTTAACCCTTTTCAACCTTTACTTGTATTAGATTGCTGCTGCTGCTTGTAGAGGGAGAAAAAAAATCTGAAATAAGAATTCAGAACTTCATATAGAACATTCTAGAATATAAAAGCAAAATATATTGAAGGTAGAAGAAAGCCAGCCCACAAATGCCAATCTGCCTTTCTGCCCTTTGCATGTTCCAAGCTCTTTGTTCTGATTCCTTGCTCTTTATTTTCCAAGCAGATATGCCTTCAGTACCAATCTATGCCCCCATTCCTTTGGTTGCAATCAGTCTGTCATTTAAGTTACCAATTCAAGAGGCCTGGATATTAATTTGAAAGAAGCCAGCACACTATACTTACTTTCCAAGGAGATTGTCTGTTGTGGGTGGTGTTTAGAATTTCTCTCCCATCTTCTCTTAAAGCACCCCTATTCCTGACCTAGGAACATCTCCTAGACCTAACAGCACAGCCCTGCCTATGGCTCATTACATCAGTGACTTCTTACAGCTTCCAGATCCCTATAAGGTCAGAGGGCATTTAATTGCTCTAGCCAGAAAGAAACGTTCTTAGGAATTCTCTGTCTCCTAGAAGTATGGATATCTTCTAGCCTGGGTGCATTTCTGTAGTTTAGCCCTTGCAGTGTGTGTTGGACTCTTCAGCCCAGTGTAGCTGGCTGGCCAGGGTAATCTCCTGGTGTAGTGACAAAGGCTGCATTCTGCAGCTGGAGTGAGTACCCAGGCAGTGGCCCTGCATGGAGCCCTGTGCTGCCATGAGTATCTGTGCCATGGCAAGTCAGCTAATACCAGAGAACTAGCATGAACATACTGATAGGAACTACAGTCTCAGCAATGATACTACCTGCATATCTGATTCATGGCAGTCAGTTATACCTTGCAGTTATATTTGTCAAGCAAGAATGTCCCATATGTCTTAAATGGCATGGCTGAAGCACCCTTTAGTAACTCGCACTGCCTGATGCAGCCACTGTCCTAATAATTACTGAATAAAAGTCATGGCCAACATACATAGTATGTACTGGTGTAGAAATATCTTTTGTGGGAGGAGTGGTGAGTATGGTGCAGTGCTGAAGGCTCATGTTTTAGTCTTGATTCTGCACAACCACACAGACCTGGCTCTGAAAGAAGATATAAACCAAGAAGAAAGAGTAATGGTCGAGTGTGTTGTGAGAAACAGATTTAGCACTGGAAACAACACATCATCTCCTGCCCTGTTGCTGCGCTCTCATCGCTGGCTGTTCTTTCTCTGTGTTATACATTTGCTCTGCTAAGATAGGATTTTAATGTGTGTCAATAATAGCGACTCAATTTTCTTTTAAAGGAAGTGCAGTGAGTAAAAGTTTCTGTGGTCAGATTCTTAGCATGCATAAACATACATATACTTCTCTTCATTCCTCTTTGGGACTGGCAAGTGCCTTCTCAAATACCCAGCAGCTGCTTGAATACTCCACGGCTAAAAGTTCAAGGTGATGACTCTGTAGCTCTCAATATATTGACACACAAATGACATAGTTCTGACTGTTGAAGGTTGGAGTACAAAACACACTAATTGGTATGCTACAGCATCAGGTTTCTCTATATTCTGCTTATCTATTTATTAAAAGGTACAGGCTTTTGCTATTCTCTGTCACTGAGTTTTTAATTTACCAAACCAATTTCCTTGATGTGAAAGTGGCAATTTTTTATTGCTGACTTTTATATGGAAGAACTGGGAAAACTGGTGATGTCTGAAGAGCTTTTGTAACCCTCAAAACACTGGAAAATGTCTGCTTCACGCAGCTTACGGTACACAACAAGCAGTCTCTAAGCATTTTGCCATGCCTAACGTTTTGCTGCCATAGGCAACCACTTAATCTGCCTACACAGGAGCTAGCCCTGAGGGGATGCAATATGTGTTGGAAAGGGTAGATTTATACTAAAACATTAGTTTTCAGGGATGGTAGAAAAAATAGCTGTTCATTTGAGATTTCCTGCTTTTTTCTCAGCTGTTCCAATAACAGAAGTGTTAAAGATTTCTACAATCAATGTTCCACATGGATTGCTTCTATAAGCAGATTTGTTTCCACCTCAAAATCAGTACCGTATTTCTGCTTTAGGTCCTACCCTTTTATCATATAAGCATCTTCTGTATAAACCAGACTTGAAAGGTACCCTTGTGAACCATGAGGAGACCAAAGTGAAAACCTATGACAGCCAGTTGGAAATGAATTCAGCTCTCATGGTTTGACTCTCCTTTTTGTTTACATTTGCATTAAGTAGCACAGCAGAAGGAGGCACTGTGCCCAGGCTAGAGGGGGAACCCCTCTCCTTTGGGAGGCAAAGTAGACACTGAGTCTCCATTTAAACCTCATTATGACATCAATTCATGTGAAAAAAGAAAAATCACAGGTTTGCGGTTAATGCCTGTAATAAGCCCTTTAGAAACAAGCTGCCCTGGCAACGTAATTTAATCCTTGCTACTTCCAGGTTTTTTTCATAATTACATATTCCTCTGCTGTAAGAGACCAGGATCTGTTGTGAATCAGGTCACCCTGTAGCTGTTTTACTTGAATGAAGAACTCAATTCACACTGCTTCTGAGAGTCTGTTATGACTCCTCTAATTTAAGACTATTACCTGAAACAGACATATTTTATTTGGCTTTTTCCATGTTGACAGAATGTGAAAGCTCACAAAATGATCTCCAAGTGTCTCTATAGAATAAGACTCACAAGGCTCATTGTGATAAGTGAGAGCAAAGTAACCATAAAACTTCTCAGGCTGTCTGTGCTACACATGAGATACTTGAGTCTCAGTGGAATCAAGTGCCTCACTCCTCCCACTGAGTGAAAAAAGAGTGGCTTGCTAAGGCATTTCTGTGAAAGATAGATTTTCCAGGAAAACCTTGTTCTCCCAGAGGTATATTAAACCAGCCATGAATGATCAGAACTACTGCATTCCCATGTCTTAAGAAGGGCCATGATTCTTGGAAAAACGAGTTTTCAGCTTCACAATGTTTTATATGTCCTATCCTTATCCTAACCAATTATTGTTATGATAGCTAATGAGCATGCAGAATGGACAGCAAAGATGCTGACTAGCAAAGAACAGCCTTAGTTTCGGGATTTGAAAAGGGCAGGCTGGATCTCTGGGTAGTGAGTACACTTCTCTCCCCTTCTCCACAGGCTGTGGGCTTGAGTTTTAGCTCAAGCTGAGATACAGACATTACAAATGAATGAGAACAAGTGGGGTTTTAGGCCACCTTTGTATTTTGTTGTATTTGCACTCTGGCTGGTGGTGGGGTTGGCCTGAATTACAGCAACTCCAAGGCGAATCTAATTTACACTTGGATTGCCAAAAGTTGTTCTGGCAGTTGAAATTAGTGACATCTGCCAAGGGTGCAAATGCAACCCCCTGTGCTTTTTTCTGATCACGTTGCATGGTATAAGAGCATATGCCACATCAACTGCTACTACTGGCAGCAAAAGCAGTCACATTTTCCTTCCATCAGCAAGCCTTCAGTCTCCTAGGCCTCACTTGATGCATCTTTTACAATGGATGTAATAATCACGAGTATGCTGCCTTTGTCTCACTGAGAAAAGTTTCACATAAGGACATTTCTAATGTTCAGTCTTTTCAATCATGTGTCCTCTTATGATCAAATTACCAGAAAGAGACCATTAAAATATTTACAACTAAGAAATTTTGCTCCTGTCTTGAATCTACAGATTTATGAGTGATGTGACCTGACCTTCTATATGTCAGTAGAGGAAGCTGTTTGTATATATTAACAATATTTCAATGTAAAAAAGAAATTAAAATCCTTCCTTCAAAGAGTATTGTTTCTTTTTTATCTAATTCTCATTTTTAATTCTCCCCCAAAAATCTGGGAGTGTACTTTTGTTAGGTATTTGTGACTATCTGAAAGCTTGTTTTGGTCAGTCTGAGGAGTTAATGCATCTGAGCTCACAAATCCTGCTAACAAGCATAGTTCAAGCTTAGCATATGTGTTAATACAGTAATCTTCATT
This sequence comes from Corvus brachyrhynchos, assembly GCF_000691975.1. NCBI lineage: Eukaryota > Metazoa > Chordata > Aves > Passeriformes > Corvidae > Corvus > Corvus brachyrhynchos. The sequence continues at coordinate 8,843,152 of NW_008246057.1, read as the reverse complement.
TTCTGAGTTTGGAGATTGAGCAGAACAATTTCATGTGCAATATGATAGAGGTCTGTGAAACCATGAAAATTATGAAGAATCTGTATCAGGACCAATCACCTTCCTTTCCAATACAAGAACTCAAGGTTATTACATTAAACTAGGAGGAGACAAACTCTCAGTGAACAAATGAGACTGTTTTTTCAGTGTCTAGCTAAGCTGTAGAAATCCTTTCCACATGATTTGAGTGTACTAAAAGCTTACAGAAGTTCAATGGGAGTCTGGTGCAGTTCACTGGGAAAAAATAAAAGCAATATTAATCACATATTATTAAACACATAAACATCAAGCTCAGGAAGTCATTGATAACTTGGTAACTAGAGGCTTGAAGATTACTTAGGTCAAGTGTCATTTGTGGTTTTTTGTACTCTTCCTTAGGCATCTGATTTTGGCTGCTTTTACTGGCAGGATGTTGGCTTACATGTGCTTTTGGGCTGATCACTGTGGCTGCTCTATGTTTCAGTATGTTATTCGTTGCACTACAGATGCCTACAATATGTTTCTGAAATACCCTGCATTGCTGTGTAAGTCACATGCAATCTTCAAAGGGCCAGCTTCTTTCCAGGGACTAGCCTAAGGTGACAAGCTGAGATTTTTAACTCTTAATTACCAAAAATTAGATGAAGTGAATTCTTCCCTGCATGACATAAACATTTCTCAGAGAAAAGAGTGTTTCTAGTTAAGGGAAACTTGGCTAAGAAAGAGATTGCTTTCTCGCCGTGTTCATGAAATTAATTTGCACAAATAAACCTTTTCAAGTAGGAACCTTCTCAAGGAAGGAGCCCCAAATCAGTCTGAATAACCTGGATCAAAACTTATATTTTAAGTTAGCTAACTATTTATAAGAAGATTTATATACTGTCCAATCAACTCTAGACTTCTCTGAGATTTTGGATTTTGGGGGATGTGAAGGATATATTGATATGAATGTTTTTAATTTGTCTATGTCAATATAATATCCATCAGTCAAAGATTTTCATCTAGCAATGTGAAATTTTCTGAAGAAACTGCTTGGGTAGCCTTCTTTTATACATATATTTAATAGTCTTCAGACTTATATACCATTTTGTATTAAATTCATTATTATGTATAACATACAGTAAGTTAGAAATTAAATGAGGCTACTAATACAAATCAGAAAAATCCCATTCACTATTTTATTTCTCAATGGGAATGCTTAATAAAAAGTTCACATGACAATGTAAAAGGGAAATATGGTGTATTTGCATAGTTTGATTGTCATAATTGTATGATATTTTTTATCAGCTAGGAGCAGAGGAACACCCTAGACCTTAGAGAATTTTAGAACATTCGTTTGGATATACTGGGCTGACCCTTTCTTTGCTGGTGACCCTAAGTGACAGAGAGAGTAATGCTATTACTGTTTTCATTAAAGGTCTCACAGTAATGTTTGAATGTTGACATATTAATGAGGTTTAGATGTAGGTGGAAAGACTCCAGGTTTTGGAGGCAGCATGAAGTGTTATTTGCTAATTAGTGTCTTTCTATAGTCATGCAGCCTTATAGCTGATGCAGGACAGGCCTGGAGTGGGATAGGACATACTTCAGTACAGATTTCTTGGCAGTAATCTGCTTTGCAACTGTTCCAGATGGTTTACAGATCTTGCTCTAGCTCTTTGAGTTTAAGAAAGTGTTGGATTAGCAGAGAGTATTATACATAAAAATTGTGTTAGAAGCCTGTTAAGAATAGAAGCCAGGAAAGACCCAAAAGTTATGAAATGCGGGAAATAGGGTTGTCTTGCATATTTTTACTGCTCTTTCTCTGTGTGCACATTATACCATCCTTAATTATAGGAACACATTATGTTTCATAAGATCCCAATCTCAGTCATGGCTCACTTACTGAGCAGCTATTCAGTATATTGTTTTCCTTCTTCAATGTCTGACCTCTCATTTATTTTACACCACTCAAAATCCCTTGTGGAGCTCCCTGTTTTGCTTATCAATGTGATATTGCTGTTTTCTAGACATCAATAATTCTATTTTCCTGTATCTTCTACATGATGCACTCCCGTCCCTTGCATAAGAGTGTGGTTGTGAGGAAAAACTAGGAAACCCAGGTGTGATGACAAGGACCAGGAAAGAGGATGCGTGCTTGGAACATATGTCTGGACTGTCTTTCTTGTTCCTACTCAATTTCTTCATTTCTCCTCATAGTTCCCTTGTCCAGCTAACCTTTTCCCTCCTCTGGATGCTCAATCAGATAATAAATCAAGTGTCTTCTTCCCCTTCCCTGCCAGCCCATCTCAGCAATGAGACAGTCCACCAATTTCCAGTTCCTTTCTCTTGCGTTAACATTTTTCATTACCTTGTTTGTCCTATTTGCTATCCTACTTCCTAGTTTTTTGGATTTATTTCCATGTTCCACATTCTGAGCTCATTTGATCCCAACCTACTCTTTTTTTGTGTTCATCCAGGACCCATCAGTTCCCTGTCCTACTCCCATGTTGTAGTCTCCACAACCTGCTTAGAGTATTGGTAGTGGCCAGAAATGACAGTAAAGAGGAGGGACGACTGTTTCTTCTAGGCTGCTCTCACTGTTGAAACTTGTGAAAAAGACAAATTTTCTTGGAAATGGGAAAATAAACAATTTGTGACTTGCCTCACCAAATTGAATCATTTGAATTCAATGAATTTCATTTCATTGAATCAAACATGAATCACCCTCAGCTAATGAAAAACAGTTTAGCAAATGTTTTAACATGGCAAAATTTTATATATTTTTGTACTTTAAAAAATATTTATTATACTCAAGTATTTAATTTTTTTTACTGAAACAAACAGCAAGAAAAGTTTCCAACTCAGTGGTTAAGAACTGACAAAATTATAAGTAACTTAAGATATGGTCTTATAATGGAGCATGTCAAGTGACTTTAAATCTAGAGTAACCATGGTTTAATGAGAACGTTCATAATCTCTTTAATGCACTATTTATGTCACTCTGTAGAATACCAGAGTCTATTGAATCTTGTGCATTTGTAGTATGACTGGCATTGATCATGAATGAAAATGGTGTGCCATTCCTCATTCTGATGCACAGAGGGAAAAACATAGTAAAGCACAGGAGCAGCTGAAAATGTGCCAGGCAGTAACTGGAAACAAAACAGCCCATAATCCTGCCACAATGAACCTCAGTTCACATTTTTGGCCATTCTGATTGTCCTCTCTTACTGCCCCTTCAAGCCCATGGGAAATTAAAACTGTTCATAAATGCTTCATAATAAAGACACACGATTTTTGTTGTTGTTTGTTGTTGTGGTGGTTTTTTTTTGTCTGGCAGTATGCTTCAAGAGCCAGGTTTGGTACTACTCTAATTTGCAGATTAAATTAATGAGAGTCAACTTTTCAAGCTTGGAAGAAATTTTCTGTTTTTCCCAAATTCCAGCTGGAACATCAATGAGTACACTTAGTTTCTAATCTTCAATGTCTTATTCATAAGAAAAAAGACCTGCTATTCACCTTCCTTATTGCAGCTATCTTCTGAGAGCTACACTGGAAATATTTTAAGACTTTGGGAACATGAAAGACTAATGCCAATTTTTATTTAACATTTTGCTCAGGTAGCATGAACCATCAAATAGAACAGTCAACTAATTCAGTAAAGCTGAATTGAAGACATTAGTTGGTATATGACACACTGATCAAATTGCACAGCACTTAGTGGACAGTAATGCATCTGAGCAAAACAGTAATGATTTTATATCTAGTGCTTTTGGAAATAGCTTAATAAAATTAGAATCTTAAGTAAAAAGATTATTGAGGTATTTATTTCAGAAAGGATTAAAAAAACCTATCACAAAATTCCCGCTATCTTTCCTTGGATAAGATTTCTTAAGATTTAAATCTAAAATAAGCTCTAGACACCCTGCTGAAAGGCCCTCGGACATATCCTGTTTACTTGTATGTAAGGAGATGCATGTTCAGTTCTCTTGAACAGTGCAGTTTCTGTAATAACTTTGTAACAAATGAGTACTTCATCAAACCAAGGAAAGAAAGTGGTAGTGTTAGTGTTCTGTTACATGAGAGTGATGGCAATCTGTTTCTCTGAAGTTTGTGTTGCTCCTGTGTTTCAATTAGATGATTACTGTATTTTTTTAATATGGGGCCAAGTGTTTTGTAAAAGGGCATGTGCGTTTTCACAGTTGTATTTATGCATGCCAAGAGCTCCCAGCTTTCTAACATACTGTTTTGCATGGTTAGATATGAAATATGTGAATGTGGTTGTGATAGTTGTGAACGTAGCTTTTAGCATAGTTAAATGTCTCTTAAGTTACATGGCCTTAAGGAAACAAAATCTTGCATTTTTTTTACTTTTGTAGTTTATTGATAGCATTTAATATGATGTAACATTATCTTAATATGAAAAAATTTCACTTACCATCTTTTAATAAATATTTCAGAGGCTTGGTTTCTATCCACCCTAAAATATGTGTTCTTATTTCAGATCCTGTACCCAGAGTCTACAGTGACTTTGTACACCTATTAAAGAGCTAAGAAGTTCTGCCATGGTAGATTTTATCTGTGGGAATAATGTATTCTTTGCCTGCTCTTTCACACGGAATGCACCAGATGGCAATTTCATTAATGCCAAATCAGTTACATATAGCTGGTCTTCTCCCTTCTTGTGTTGATATGTGGAAAGCAAAAGAAACAAGTATTACTGTAGCAGTGTTCATGACTGCATAAACTGCCCATTCCTACTTTTGATTAGTGTGTCCAGTATGAAGAACCCAGACCTGTGAGCCAAGAAGTGTTTTTTTTTCTTCCTCCCACATCTAGAATTAGGATTACCCTTGTAATCTCTTCCAAGAATAGTGCAACACTGTGCTCTCCCTACCTTGGATTTAATTTCCTGCAAAAATAAATGAGTTTATGCTAGCACAAAATACTGATCTCATATAATTTCATAATCCCAAAACCACAGCCATGTCTTTTGGATTTAGATGTTTTTCTAGACTGTACAAAGACATGGCATTTGTAAAGGCAAATAATGAGGGTGTTGAAAATGATGTCTTTAATGTTGTCTTAAAAATGTCTGTTTAACTTCATGGTTACCACTTAAATTGCTAGCTGCTGCTAGCAATATGGTCAGCAAACACAAACTGGTGCATTAGTTATAGAGTATTTTGTGTGTGTAGGGATATAACAATGTCCATTGCCACTAAGCAACTCTTTATTTAAATGAGAGACATTCTCTTGTTACGTGGAGTTAATACATTGTGTTTGACAGTTTTCAGTGTTGGTTCAGCATCTGAGTGAAATGGCTATTGTAGATGAGGCTAAAAAGACATCTCCCTGTCACTCACCCTGTGCTGTATTGTGGACTTTGCTAAGGATGTGCAAGATACGCAACTCTCTTCTTTGAGTGCTTTGCTCTGCACTGCTTTAACAAAAGGCTTACATGAAATTCTCTCTCTCCTGCTGGCATGTGATAAATTCCATGTGTCAGAAGTTGCAAAGGATTTTAAGAAGGATAGCTGCAAGTGCACAGCATCAAATAATTATTTTCCCATGTAAATGAAAATTGCAGGGTTTTTTTACATCTGAAATCAACAGGAGTGGCAAAACATCAGGCAAACTGCTTTATAGCAGTTTGACCTTAGTAAAAATGTTTCAATTTGATTGTGAAAGAAGTTAATTGGCTGTATTGATTAATGTGCAGTCTTCATTATGTACAATTTCTGAGTACCTCCTAGTTCCAAAGGATATCTTTTTCAGTGGTGGAAATTTCTGCATTTTTCAAAGCTCAACTAATCACCAAGAAAAAGCTCCCTGCTTGAAGTTACTTGTAAGGATTACCTTTGGGGGAGTGATTTAGCTGATTCAGCAGAGATAGTGGACTTCAACAGAGGAAAATTGCCTAATCCTTCTCTTTTCATTTAACTGCAGAATTTTAGTATGAGACCAGGAGAAACCAAAGAGAAAAGGACAGAATATTGATAAGTTTCCAGATATTTTAGCAATGAAGACTATAAATCTTTTGACACAGAAATGTTTACAATGCAAAATGATGAGAAAGGTTTATTTTCTATGTACTGTTCAATCGTATTCATTGTAGAGAAAATTGTTGATGCTTTTACTCTTTTTTATGCCTTCTTGAAATAGACTGATATGCATCTACTGCATCCTAAGCTATAGCTTATTTGTCATCTAGAACTTGATGCATGAGCAAGTTATAATGACAATAGGAAGATGATTAAGCATTTTTTTACCAGCTAGAATGTGATCATTCTTCATAATTATCCCCTTACACTTCCAAACTGGCTTTCATAAGACAAATGGACATTTGCACATGATGCAATAGATTTTGAAGTGACTGGGACATTCTTCACTTATCTCAATGATAGATTTCCTCCTGCTTATGAGTTTTATCACTTTCAACATTTTTGTTCTCCTGTGGAATGAAAAGTTTATTTAAGGATACTGAGAATAGTCTTAAAGTTTAGTTGTCCAAAACCACAAGACAATTTTGTTTACTGCATATGAAATTATAGCTGAAGTTTTTGGTCTGTCTTAATTACATAACATTCACACAATGGTAGAAACAAAAGTCTTAATAAAATCAGTCTTACTGAGACACTAAAGATTGAGGAAATATTTCTCATATTAGGAAGCTTAAGCACAGATTTACAAAACATTTAGGTATTTACTTACCATTAGAATCCATAATATGTGTCAGATTTAGTTTACAGATTAGAAGACATGAATTAGTATGTCCACATGCATGTCTTCCTATGTGCTAGGTGCCTCCTCCTTGCTGTAATCATAATCAGTGAGTATCAGCTCTGTGCCTTGGCTGCAGGAATATGGATATGAAATATGTGAGATGGTATATAGTATCTCAATTAGACTCCAGATGAAAACCTGGAGGTACTCAGGCCTTCTGTAGGAAGTGGCATATTGCCAGAATCTTAAAAACCCAGGGAATCTCAAATGTGTTAGATGATTTTGCTCAGCTAACTGAACCAAGTCCCTAACTGGGGACTAGGGACCCCTAGAGGCATACAGAGTTATTCAGCTAACCAAATATGCCTAAATTTAAGCTATTGGCTACCTAGTTGTCAGTTGTCATTTTTTCTATCTGAAAAATGCACTTGATACCACTTTTCTTTTGGTTTGTTGTGGTTTAGGAATGGTTTTCTCTAATTTAGTGATCCCACTTAAACCATGTGCCACTCCCTCACTGCCCCCCTTCCCCTATCCCTCCCCCCGGGGTGTGCTGGAGAGGAGAATTGGAGGTACAAAAGGTAAAGATCACAGGCTGAGATAAGAACCACTTACTGGAACCAGCAATGAGATAAGAAAATGACCAGTAACAGCAACAATACTGATGACAGAGGGTACAAGACAGGGGCAAATGATTCATACTGAAACAATACCTGACCCACCATGCTATGCCAACCCCAGGGGACACCTTCTCCCTGGAAGAGACTCCTTTTCCCTGCCCGAGAATGATATCAGGTGGTATAGAATCACCTCCTGTCCCAGCCCTGCCTACTCCTGGCTACTGCAAAAATGAACCCTCTCGTGGCCAGAACCAGGACATGGTTCTACTAGCACATGGGATTTTTTTCAGCTGTAATAAGCAGTCATTTCCAGTAATTGAGGTGAAGACAGTGAATAATTGAGTTTTCCAGAATTCTCAAAACCAGGGTCACCTAGAGTGGGTTGCTCACAGACTTGTCCAGGTGGCTTTTGAATATTCCCTAGGATGGAGAGTCAGCAACCTATCTGGATAATCTGTTCCAGTTTTTGACCTCCTTCACCGTAAAAAATATTTTTCTGTTGTTTAAGTAGAATTTTCTGTATATCAAAGTCCATCCATTGCCTCTAGGCCTTTGATAGTACCATTAACAAGAGTCTGACTCCATCTTCTCTACTGTCTCCCATGAGGTTTTCATACACATGGATAAAATAGCCCTGAGCCCTGTTTTCTCTAGGATGAAAAGTTCCAACTCTCTCAGCATCTTCTCATATATCAAATGATCTAATCCATTAATCATCCCTGTATCCCTAAATAACTAGGTTACTTCTATTCTCTTTTTAAACAGCTGTATTTCTTATTTACACCACACATTTTCAAAACCTACATTAACTTGGAATTTCCCATCCAGCATTTGTGAAGAGCAAACATTTCCACTTTTAGTTATTGCTTATTTTCCCTGATTTTCACCTCTAGCCATAGAATTTCCTAGTTGCCAAACCATCTAAGGAAGTTGGAAGCATTCCTGAAATGCCTGGCTGATTTTTCAGTGTCCACAAGCCAAATTATTTTGTTTTGGATAATTTCTTTTCAAACCGCATTAGTGAGCTTGGGAAGAGAAATTATTTTTATGCTCAGACAATCTGCAGAGAACCTTTTAGACGTAATTTTGAATTTTCTTCTCTATTCACAAGCTGCCTTTTCTCCCCAGTCTAGTTATTACCACCTTTGCCACCAACAAAGCTGGTATTTAAACAGAGAAAGATGAAAAAATACATGCATAATATTTGCTGATGATTCTATGGAGTAAATATAATTTATGCAAGTTCCCTACAAAGACACTTACAAGTGATCCTTTGAGGTGTAAAGACATAGCCCCATTGAACAACAGGACATCAAGAGCCACTAATAATATAAGAAATATGTTAAACTGCCATTGGAAAGACTTCTGTCAATCTTTTGCTTGAATCACATCTAATCAAAGTTAAGGAAAAATTGTTACTAGGTAAACAAAAATCAGTCAGATCCCACTTTCCCACTCCCAGGGCGGCTGGTGAGCTTAATGCATAACCAAAGTGTCTTATTCTGTCCACTTTTGGTTGTAACCTAATTTTAGCTGCTGTGCTTGCAATAGGTCTCTGGGATCAAGCAAACAATGGCTACCTCAGTCTGCTGTCTGCCCAAGGTCTTGAAGTTTATCTTTCCACACTATCAGTGGAACGGAATTGCCACAGCACCTCCTGTGTGAACCTACATTTAAGGAAATATTCCATGGTGATGAATCTGCAAAACCAGCTATGTACATCAGTGTTCGGAGATTAGCATCAATACATTATATCCAAAAAGCTTAAGACTTCATTTTGCAGTAGTTTAACTTCAACTTGCAGTTAACTATTTATTTTTTTCAACTGACATATAAATAATCTCATCCTATAAATCACACATGAGTGAATAAGAAAATGTTTCCCTGGTATACAGGCAAACAGGCTAATTCACAGGGACTCCAGTTAGCCTGTCTTGCATGAAGTTCATGTAGTAATGGAAATACTATAACATCTCTGGAATTGCTCTTTCAAGTGATTATACCAGAGTCTTCTCCAGATTCTAATCAATAGTCTCAACAGCCCTGTAAATTGCAAAGCACCTATTTTGCTGAGCCAAGCACAAAAATGTAAGCGATTCTTATAGTTCAGATAGGGAAGAGATATGAATAACTTTCTGTATGTGGGAAAATGAAAAGATCTGTTCTCATTTATTTATTTCTTTACTTGTGATTAGATGTCTTTGACAGGGAAGGACTTGCATCTTTTTTGATTTATGCTATTATCTTAATGGACATAAGGACTTCTGAACCTAGGATAAGAAATAATTTTCGCAATTTAGAGTGTGCCTCTTTGGCTATCCCTGTTCTTTGCCCGTGTGCTGAAGCTGTGAAAAAGCTTAACTGATTAGGATCATTATAAGACCCTTGAGTTTTGGGGAAAAAACTCTAGTCATTTTTAGTATTGAAGAACAACAGACTTGTGTTTATGGGGCTTGTCCTGAGACAAGAAATGAAAGAACTGAAATGTAGTCTTTTGAGAAAATCCTGCTGCTTTATATCTGTGTCTCACCTGACTTTAGAAAATAATAACAATCCATATAAAACAGGTTTTATTGGAACCTGAAGACTATTAGCCATGTATTCCACGTTATGATCTTTATTTTCTGTTAATTGTGTCAATTATAGTGGGTTTTGTTCATTTCTACAATAATCTCAGACTTCAGTTCACTTATTAAATTGTTTTGGTCCTGAAAACATGCAAGGAAATCAGTACCTTCTAAGAAGCAGAATGGTTTTCTGAATCCTACTTAACTCTTTTTCCCTATGGAATTTTGTATTGGAATTTATAAGGCAGCAATTGAAAATAAAAATAAGCAAACTGTACCTAAAGCATTCGTGCTTCATTTATTAATTTGTGACAGGTTGTTGACATTTCTGATACCCTAGAGTAGCTTTTAAAATATAATGAAAATATTTCATTAATTCTTTTGTGGCTGAAACAATCTGTTGCCTCACTTTTTTTTCCCGCTGGTTGACGTAAGAGATTTGCCGGAGGAAATTTCCTCTCTTGATTTTCCCTAAGTGTATATTCACCTCTTTTAGAGAAGATGATTTCTTGGGAATCAACGTTTGTCAACTTTCTTCTAAACCAAACTGTGCTATGCATTCGGTTCTGAATGTATAGCAGTTGAGTTTAAAGTAAGGTGTAATATTTTTTTCTGCTAGTTTTTATTTGGACATTAAAAAAAGATGACGTATGTGTTCCAGAGAATTTCCAGGTGAAATCCACTAAATTGCAGGAATATTTGAGAAATTACAGGGAAATAATAAAATGACAACGAATTTGCATGTAATGGTACAGCAGTGGAAGTTGGGAGTTATCTCATTTAATAAATTTGATCATTTCACAGGAAAAATATTTTACTTGAAAAACATATTTTTGATTTGCTCAAGTTGGTGGTCAAGGAATATTCCTGGAAACTCACTTTAAATTTTGGTGGTTTCTCCCCCCCACCCCCCCGCCTTTTTTTTTTTGGTGTCAGAGATCCCATGGTAACAGTCACCAAAAGTCAAATATAAGAGGATGCAGGCATGGTAAAGGCTACATGCTTTTACTATTTGTCTGTCATTTGAATCATAGGTGCTCCAAACTGGGATAAAAATAAATTCTGTAGTGGTATATTAATGAATCTGTCCTGAACAATTATCTTAAAATGATGAGGATATAAATTAAATTTTTCTCTACTGTTTTGGAGGAATCTTCCACTCAATTCAACTGTCAAATCAAGTCAAATGTCAGCATAATTGGTTGCAAAGTAGTCCTTAATAAGTCCTTAGTAATCAGTATTTCAACTGTCAGTCTAATTTAGTGTGACTGCAATGTTCATAATTACAAGAAGTTTTAGAGCTGCAGTTAACCACTGGAGAGGCAGGGGGGCCCACAGAATGCTTCGGTGAGCTGTCAAGAGATCAGAAATGTTTTAAAATTTGAATGTGCTTTTAACCACTTTACTGCGTAAAAGGAGTATGTTAAATGTCATCTTAAAGGCATCTCTGTGATAATAGCATGTACCCAACGAGATGTGAATAATACAATAATTTGCTGCCATTTTACTAAGTGATATGATAATAACACTGTGCCATTACTTGGAATACTTCTTATTAAGTGCTTGCAGATTAAATATCAAATGCCCTATTGTTCTACCTAAACAACTTATCCATCAATTTTCTGATATTTTCATCCAAAAGAAAAGAAAATTTTATATGTTACCATAGGGTTCCTATAGTAACAGTTTTGAATGGAACACATCCACTGTGCTGATAATAGGAGAAAACAAAACAAAACAAACATTGCTGAATTAACATAATAGGCACCAAGCCGCAGAAAGATTTGCTTGTGTGACCTTGGAATCTCTGACTGTGACTTGTCTCTGGGAAATTAAGTACAGCATTTAGCATAATCCTACAGAAGGTGATTAATTTACAAGATAATATTGCAAATAAGGTACTTAGGGCAAGATACAGAGGATTCAGCTGACCAAACCTAGACCTTTACAATCTCTAACATCTTTAGATTCTGGAAAATAACTCACAACAATTTTGTGGTATAATTAATCTATCTTCTTTAGATGTCTATTTGCAGATATAGTGATTAGATCATTAAAAGTACGCATTCTTTCCATCAACCCCAATTTAGGTGAGATGAGTCCTGTATTAAGAAGTTAGTCCTTTGTAACTAAGCATCTGATTTGCCTCCAGCATTCATACATGCACATTCCACGTTCTGTTGGAAGTGCATTTTAAACTTCATTGGAATTTCTGAAACGAAGGTAACAGTAGGAGATAAACATGGAAAATAAAATTCTGAAGAGAAACATTCAACTACAGTGTAAGCAGGATCCTAATATGTCTGCAGCACTGACAGAAGGCAGGGGCTGCAACCTATGAAGGTGGGAGATATTTACAGCCCTGTCTCCCTAAAATTTACAAATTTAAAATCAAGTTTATAAATAGAATTCCACACTTAAAAGCGTAGCTAGAGTAACTGCATGTATTTCATACACATAGTAGTCACAAGCCGAAAATTGGCAAAAATAGTTCAAACTGTCCATTCATATCTTTCAGAAAAACTTAATGAAGAACTTTAAGACTTGGGCTATGGTGTCAAGAAAGTTAAATCTACAAGCTCCTCACTTGATATGATTTTAGATTTTTTTTAATAGGTAAGCAAAACCCCATGAATTTTTGTTGTGTAGTAGGCTGTAAATGGGAGTCATAGCAATGTGAATCAAACTGACAAGAGCTGTGGATGAGTTGTGAAGATAGTGCGAAAGTGGAAGAATGTTCCCTACAAAAATCTTATTCAGCTTCTGCAACACTGATGGTAATTTTGAAGTCAGAGCATTTACACTTGTGGTTGGTAGAAGTAAAAGCAGAATCTAACCCACCTCTTGCTTTTAAAAGTCTCAATTTTATAAATTCCTGGAAATATTTGTTTAACCTCTAAATTTTGTTTAGTGCCTCTGACTTCTTTGGAAGAGCCTGAAAAACTAAAATTAAGTAATTAATTCCATTAATGTAATATTTCATAGTTAGTAATGTTTGGGACATTTTTTTGTGCTTTCCAGCAGTAGGTCATATTACTATTTGAGATCTGTCGAAGCAACTTTAGCACATACAGAGAAAAGTAATAATTATAGTGCATTACAGGACTCCTTTTGCTCCAAGAAAAAAAACCATACAGATTGTAAAATGCACTTACCTCTATTTAAAAAAAAATTACTTTCTGTGCTTTACTTAAAAAACTTGACTGCTTTTTTGTAGACAGCATGGAAAAGGTTTTATTTTAACTTGTAAAGCCAAATACAAATGATACAGTTTAAAAATTTGAATCAGAATTAATTGCTTTTGGTGCCAGATGGTGTAAAGCTGTCAGATTTATGGGTTTTTTAATTCTTTCATATTGATAATGTTATCTTGTGTAGCTATTTTTCCCTGACTGACAAAATATCTTTCTAGACATTACTGCACACTGTGGCAGTGTGAGGCAGGGGCAGTGTGGTGGGGGTCTAGAAACAATTGGCAGCTAAGGAACGTTTTCCTTGAATGCTGCTTTGATGTGTTGTAGTAATTCAGCAATTCACCTACTTTATACCACTTACCATTTTAGAGATGAACATGCAGAATATAATTTCCAGCTGTGAATCTGAGATCTCTCTGAGATGGGAAAACAGGAAAAGGGAACAAATTGGCAAAACCCACCATGTACGATTTCATATTCATAAGTTTGATGCGTATATTACAGAATTAAAAGAATTTTTTTTTAAATGAGCCTTCTTTAGGTGACTACATCGTACAGATACAAAAACTCAAAAAAACCCCTTTCTTCTGTAGAGTTAATTAGCTTCCTTCTGAACTTTTTTGTATCATTTTAGATTTACTAAGCATGTTACCATTTCACTTTAAATGATAAAGTGGTGCAGTCTCACCTCAAGTACTGTGTGTGGTTTGGGTTCCACAGTATAAGGAACATACAAAGCTGTTGGAAAGTGTCCAGATGAGGGCTATGAAGATGGTGAAGGGCCTTGAAGGGAAGGCATGTGAGGAGTGGCTGAGGTCACTTGTTCTGTTCAGCTTGGGGGAGACTGAGAGGCGACCTCATTGCAGTTACAACTTCCGCATGAGGGGAAGAGGAGGGGCAAACACTGATCTCTTCTCTCTGGTGACCACTGGCAGGACCCAAGGGAATGGCCTGAAGTTGTGTCAGGGGAAGATTAGGTTTGATATTAGAAAAAGGTTCTTCACCCAGAGGGTGGCTGAACACTGGAACAGGCTCCCCAGGGAAGTGGTCACAGCACCAAGCCTGGCAGAGTTCAAGAAGCACTTGGACAATGCTTTCAGGCACATGGTGTGACTCTTGGGGATGGTGCTGTGCAGGGCAGAGGGTTGGTCTCAATCCTTGAGGGTCCCTTTTAACTCAGGATATTCTGTGATTTTATGACTTATTTGAAAACTTGGTACGCAAGGGTTTCTTAATGTTTTAGTAACACAGTAGTTGAAACAATTATACTTTTATAGAATATTGTTCAAGTGAAAGTATCATCTGTTATATCTTGCCGAGAGATATTGTCTATCACAATCCTCTTTTGCTGCAGAGGTGGTATCTGTTGTAGATATATTTTACTTGCCATGTCTTTGTGATTTGAATAGCTATAATTATGTGAAGTTTTACATGGTCATAATACAGAGGAATTTTTTTTCTAAGTCAAAATAAGCCACAGAAAGCAGAAAAGCAAAACTCCAGTCCTTGGTGGTGATTCATGCAAGTGGAAGTCTGTAGATGAAATAAATCTTATTGGAGCCAAGATATTTTTATGATCAGAATACAGCCCACATGGTTCTTAGTGTGAAATTTTTTTGCTAGATTTTAAGCTATTTAAAATGTCAGTGCTGTGGAAACATGAGCCTCTTACACTTAACACTGTGTTTTATTTAGATATAGTTTTTATATGCAAGCCATAATTTTGTTTCATGCATTTTTATTTATTTTGTGCCCTTGTTAGTAAATTGTTTCTGCAGACAAAATTAGTCCATTATATAATTAAGAATAGTACCAGAGTGCAGCTCTCAGGGTGTATGAACTTTTGAGTAACTGTATAACTTACAAGTCCTTTCACTTCCATCTGAGATTTTTCCGGCATTTCAATTAGGCTGCTTTGAAGATAACCAGGATGACACAGTGGAACACTATTTAAATGGCTCTCAGGGGAAACAAGGCATAATCAGGGTAAGGTTTGTTCATTGTCAGTGCCATGAGCTCCATTGCTAGAAAGCCTACCAGTAAAAGTTGAGGCTGAGGCTAAGGCTAGAGGTCCCTTTAAAGCACCTGGGTTTGAAACCAGAGAGTTTCCCTCTTCTACCCAGAGTCATAGCAGTGCTCCAGTCTTGGCATCCTGCAGAGGCTTTCTGCTGATGGCACAGCCCCACCAGCTGGGGCCGTGGGGTGGGATCGACACCCCAGCACAAAGTGTGGCACTGCAGGCATGCATAAGTCATGTGCCTTTGGTGGGGGGATGTGAGGAAGAGGGTGGTAGTGTATTTTGAGGTAGGTATGTGAGATTTGACAGGTGGTGAGAAATGGTTTCAGAAGTGTAGCACCCAGTGGAGGGGTTGTCCTGGACTCAGGTCTGAAAAACATCTTTGCTGCCTTTCTTGATCAAAGGGATGGTAGGATCTTAGGATAGTTCAGGTTGGATAGAACCTAAGGAGGAGTCAGCTTGAGCTGACCCAGGTGCTTCAGGGTTGTCTCCACCTGCGTCTTGAAAATTCCCAAGGATGGAGAGAGACTGCATAGCCTCTGTGGGCAATTTCTTCCAAGATTTAACCACTCATGAGGGAAAAATGTGTAACCAGTGTGAACCTCTCTAGTTTCATTTTAGACTCTTTGTGTTTCATCTACTCACCATGTCCCAGTGTGAAGATCCTGGTCTGTCTTCCTACATCCTCCCTGTGGGTGCTGGGGGGCTGTTCTGTGCTCTGCTCAAGGCCATTATTACAGGCTGAACAAGCCCATGTCCCTGCCAGAGCAGCAGCCCTTTGCTGCTAATCCAGTCTATCAACCTGGTACCTTGTATTGGCACAGCCACAACTAAGTACAGTGTTCTAGCAGTGGTCCAAGGTGGGCTGAGTAGAGGGGGATAATCCCTTTCCTCCCTGTTCTGGCTCTGCTCCTGCTAATGCAGCCCAGGAGGCTGGTGGCTCTCTACTGCCAGGGCACTGCTGGCTCATGCTCAGCTTGTTGCCCACATGAGTAATTTAAACACCAAAGAAATAAAAGTAGGGTTTCTATTTTTAGCCAAATAACTTATTTTTAGATCCCTCCCTTACAAATGTAGTCTTGCAAATATGAGTTAGAGAAAAATGGTATCTGAAAGCTGAACAGAGGAAACATTCATTTTAGCCTCCAAAGCCTGGCTAGTGTCCTCTGTATATCTACTTAAATGTCTTCCTTTGAGAATGAGGTTATATGTCACCCTATATGTTAATTAATTTGGGGGCTTATATTACCCAGCCATCATTCTTCCACTGCCTTTGTGACAATTTCCTGTGCCAGTTACAAGAAGCCGTTTAAGAAAAACTGGTAGAAACAAATAACTTCTCAGATCACCCCGAAATCCTCAGACCAGCTCTGATGTTTGAAACCTTGATCTGGGTCCAGCCAAAGAAATATCAGCTGTCATGAAAATGCTGTGAATCATCTTAGATTCCTTGAGTCTAGTTATGAAACTAATATTTTTTATTTCACCATAATTGAAGATGACAGGAACATTTTCATTGTCTTTGTGTGTGTTGTTTTCACAAATGCTATGTGTGACTACTGTGGTTTTCCTGTATTTTGTAGTTTCATATGTCTTCTGGGAAAATTAACCATGGGCTAGTAAAGAATGCTAGAATATACATGTTAAGAAAAATGAGTATTTTGGAGATGATTCTTTTTGTTTTTCTGAATGACAAGTATTGTTTATCACAAGCTTTTAAGGCTTCAAAGGTAAAATCAATATTAATCCCCCACTGAAAACTAGAAGCATCCATTTTGTAAGAGTCTAATCTGCCACATTTGATGCAACTGCCTGTTTAATGAGAAGACATCATTAATACCAATCTTAAATTGGTTAATGTTCATATTTTGAAAAAAAAATTATGTTCTCATATTCCTTGGTCTGGACAGCTTTACAGCTTTATTTATTTATTTTTAATAGAGTCCTATTGCAAAATTAATTTAAACTGCATCCACAAACAATAAATAAATCTTGTAGCTTAATGAAAGTGATAGAATTGCAATATATCAAAAGGTACAGGTCTCAAAAATCATATTTTGCATACTTATGAAACGTCTTATTAAATCAATGTTATGTTATCAGCATTTTTTTAGCTCTTCTGGTGATGGGAAGGGTTTGTGATTGTTTGGGATTTTTCTTAGGACTTGCAGTACAGATTACAAATCAACAAATGTTTACGTCTTTAAAATTTATCCCTTTTTAATAGTGGAATTCAGGAATGCAAAATAATCTTTTTAAATCTTAACCAATGTGACTGTTTCCTCACTATTATGAAATTTACCACACTGATGTCTTCAAATTTAAATGCAACATTTCTTATTATTTACCAGACAGTCCCACCTGGTTACTTATATGCAAAGTGACTAAAATGATTTAAAATTATCACTTTTCAATCTCATAATTAATGCAAAGGTAGAATATGCTTTATTATAATGTGGGTGTAATGTGGGTGACAGTGCGAAATATCAAATCAAAATACCTGGAGTAACACATTGTTTACTGAATTTTAATAAGAGCACTGATCTAATCTAATAGGAACAAATTCCTTCATGCACATCTGCATCCTCTTTCTTTGAATCCTTCTCAACCTTTAAGCATTTTTTAGTAAAAAGACATTTAGCATTTTTTTCATATATAATCACAGAAGTCTTTTGTTTCGTTACAGCTATGACACTCTGAATTATGATGAGCTTTTCTCCTTCATGCATTTTGTTGTACCTGTTTTTTGTTTAGCTAATAGAATATCCTAAACTATTACTTTTAAATCCTATCATAACACTAAAAAGTACCACTTACCATGCTGTTTTATGCTTCTTAGTCTTCCCAGTGTTAGTGGAGCTTCACCAAGCAGTATAGTTCTTAAATAAAAACAATCAAGTTAGAACAGCTTTCAAATGGAAATCCTAAATGATGGATTGCTACTAGCAGGGAGTCTATGCAGGCACCTTATAAGCTTATATTAATGGCCTCACTCTAATGTCTTGCATGGTTCTAATTACATGACATATGAATAGGGTGCATATAAGAACTGTAGAACTTTCAACAGAGGAAAATGATTACCAAGCTTTAGGAAAATTCTCTAATAGGAATAAAGTATACTATGAAGTAAATCTATTGGAAGTAAACTGGTCTCTTTTGGTTCTTAGCGTTCAAGAATGGTATTAAGATCCTTTTATAGGGATGAAAAGTGTCATGCTTTTTGCAGGTTTGCAATCTACTTTGCTTATTCTCAGTATCTAATGAGTATACAATTTCAAAAAGTGGCTGTAAGAATGACTGTTGTGTATTTTCAGTGGAGTGGAGTAGGCTGTAGAAAACTAAAGGAGGCCAAAATCTAGTGTAAGGAACAGACTCCAAATACCTGCTCAATCCTTGGTACTCTAGACCTGCATGTTTTTGTCAAGGGGTCACAACCTTTTCTTTGCAAACTTCTGAAATGGTTTTGTAGTTGTTGAGATGGACCATTTGGTTTGGGGTTTTTACTTTTTTTTCACATCTTTTTTCAGCAGCAGCAGCAGCAGCAGAAGAAGAAGAAGAAGAAGAAGAAGAAAAGTCAATACTGTAATCAATCAGAAAAGCACTGACTGATTCCTCTGGCAGTCCTCTACATAAGCAGTTGATGAGGTCAGATAAGGACATGACAGACTGTCAGTGCTGGATAAACCATTTCTCCTGGGTGAATTAATACAATATTTGTCGCTGTAAGGAAAGACTGCCATTTCTGAATGGTTCTTGAAGGGGTTGCAAGAAGGGTCAAACAAAAGTTATTTCAATTAGCCCTATAGTTAAATAACAAGTCAGTTTGGTGATCTTAGGTCAGTCAAGATGGAAAAAACCAAAACCAAATAAACAAAAAAGCAAATCTAAGTGTGAAATTCCAGCTTCCCTGAATTTTGTCATGCCCTCTTTTTACTTTGGTAGTTGTTTCTTAAGTGCAGTGTCTATTTGCTAGTTATGAAATCAATGTGTGGGCTGTGTCAGTCAGTCACATCAGCTGTGGGCTCCTTGCTTTCCCTAGAGGCTGCCTATTATGCTGGGTCATGTAAAGATTATGTATTAAGGAGTAAAGATGTCTTTGCTATCTTTTGCCTTTGGTAACTTGGATTCTTCCAAATAATGATTATAAAAGGACAGAATCAACTCCCCCACATTATGAATGAACCTACTCAGCAGTTCCTTAATCTGTCAAACCCTCTCACAGGAAAAAATGATTGTGTAACGTAAATGCAAGAAGGCTTTTATAAAACCCTAGCTAGACTGCTACAGCCTGCATTCCAGCTGACCTTTATTTTTAACATTTCTGCATGTTTTTAATATGTGGCAGCAAGAATATTACACAATGGGAAGCTGAACCCCTGGAGTCCAGTGTGCTCTGCAGAGTTGAAAGTCTCTTGAAGGCCCAACAGAGCTGGGCATTAGGAGAGTGGGGTTATCACAGGGCTCTTATCACTCAGATGTGTTGTCAGCCTTCTAGGTCATTGACATGAGGGAATTAGCTAGTAGGATATGTTTTGTCCTCAGCCATCTTGCTGGGTGAAACAGGATGTAGAAGTAGGAGATGATCTCTCACTCTAAGAGTAGGCGTTGCAGTCCTGGTTATGTGTAAATGGTGTCTGTAAGCCCTTCTGTGTATTTCTCATTGGTGAGACAAAAACATGTAATGAGGGATTGGCAGAAGAGCACTGAGTTTAGCACTTGGGTTTCTGAGACACCGTATTTAAGAACACAAATGAACTAGAGAACTGCTGCCCTGAGGATTTTTTCTGAGAGAAGTTGTGTTAAATACCTACACTATGCTATTAGACTGTCTCACACAAATGCTTGCCCACAAAACACCACCCTGAGATTACTTCAGTTTATTCTTAGAAATAAGAATCAAAAAAGAATCAACAAAAAAAAATGTGCAACACTGTAACTTAAAATTGGTGTTCTGCATTTCCTTCTCTCTTCATAAAAAGTCTTGAGGAAATTAGATCTTTAGGCATCTGTGTCTGGTAATAGGAAAACTCCTGTTGGTGGTCAAGGAGGGGATCTCTGTCTTCTGTCAGGGACACCTAAAATGTGGAGGCAAGTCATTAAGCTTCTTTCCCAGATGATGAAATAGACACCTAAAGAGAGTGATCTATCTTCTGCTACAATATCTTATCCTAAATTAACTAAGATGAATCACTCTCTGGAGGCGACTGTTTCACTGATTAATGAAGTAGCAAGTCCCACTTTTGAATCTATATTTACCTAAAAAACCGTGTTTTGCTTCAAGTAATTGTAGCTAAATATCTGATACCTCCATTATCTGAGCATTCCCCAGGCATCATATCTATTTTGTACTTGTGCTTGTGCCTGTATGTATGTCAGCTTAATCTAGGCAGCTAGGATCCACTTATGAGAATCTAGAAATCAAGGAAAACTGTGCCTAAATCCTCTGATGCTCCACAAAAGGACCACTGATTGCTAAGAGGGTATGTCTATCTCAGTTTCTGTAGAAATTCCTGCTCACTTGAGATGCCTTATTTTTAGACATGTCTGCTCCAAAGCTGGTCATACCTCAGATTTATGTCTTGAATGCATTTAGACATGAATGAATTGCAAAGATCACCAAGTTTTATATGGGAAGCACACTGAGAATCCAGAGCATATGAGACCCCATATCACATCTCATCCTGAAACTATATTTTTTCCTTTCCTGTCACTCAGAGGTGCAAAAATGTCATACCTGCAGTGGTCTATGATATTCAGAATGATATCTCTTTTTTTATTAGGAGTTGAAATAAAATACCACCCCAAAGATCCTGCACAGCATTTGGTGGTTAAAATTCTGGATTAAGTATAGGGAGGAAACACGCCCTTCTTTGTCAGCTAGAATGAGAAATAGTTTCTAGTACGTGACAAATTATATGAGCTGATCTAAGTAGCCCAGCAATGAGAAAGCGCTTGTTACAATAAGGGGATCTGATTATAAATCAGGAGAGTGTTTTCTGCCTGTCCCTCTTGGTACCATAATTTTGCTGCTGTCAGCCTTTCCTTCAAGAACTGAGCTCTGAGCTGCCCTAGAGAAAAGGGTTATGCCAATACTAATGAGAAGAGTAGGAATGTTTGGGACTAACTGGGGAATAATTCCTTTTTGTTTTGTTAGCTTGTGAAATAATGGCAATAAAGATAATGCTAATGAGGTACAAATCTTCCAAGCATTAGTCCTATTTGACCTTGGCTAATGAAGAACAGACAAATCCTCTTGAAAACTGAGATATGGAGATTGCTGTGAGATAATGACCAACCCAGTTGGGTAGCCTGTGTGGTCACACACTGGGATGCAAATAAAATGTGTGAGACAAGACTGGGTATGAAATCTAAACATAATTTTTTAAGGTTAGGTATATCTCATGCAATATCAGAGACAGAAAACAAAAAGCACTCAGACCAACCCAGCTGCACATCACTATAAAGCTCAAAATCCTACTGTTAAGGTGTGTACAAGAGCCCCTCAGTGTGGCCTGTCAGCCAGTTCCCCACCCACCACCGAGCCTCTTTTCCAGACTGTAACACATCAGTTTCTCCAGGAGGAGGCTGTGGGAAAGCGTATTGAAAGCCTTGCAGAAACCCAGGTCGATGAAAAGCACCACTTGTCCCACATCAGCTGAGCAGGTTACTTTGTGGTAGAAGCAATCAGGTTTTTCAAGCATGATTTAGCCTTGATGAATCTGCACTGGCTTTTCCTGATCATGTGCTTCATGTGACTTGTGATATCCCCCAGGAGGATATTCATTCCATAACTTTCCCAGGGACAGAAGGAAAACTGATGGACATATAATTTCCTCGATCCTCCTTTAAACACTTCTTGTAGATTGGGGTGGCATTAGTCTTCTTCCAGTCTTCCAGTGTATCCCCTGATCTCCAAAACTTCTAAAATATTATGGAAAGCCCTTGCAATGACATCAGCCAGCTCTCTCAAAACCCTTGGGTGGATAATGTGTGTTCCCATCAGTTTGTAGGGGTCAAGCTCCTGCAATAGTTCACACACCAACTCTTCTATCACTGACGGTGGATCTGTTTTTACAAAGATGTAAGACTGCATTTTTTAACGCTGGGGGAAGACTGACACTGCCAGAAGAGGCATAATTTTCTTTTGGAAGAATATCCCACTTATACTTGTGTGTACCTTTTTTTTCTGCCTCTAGTCTATGTTGTCTGAGCAGGGTTTGCTGTGGTTCAAGGGAGTGTGGAGAAAATAGGAAGGTCAGTTCAAAATTTAAATTATTACACTTTGGTCTTTGGCATAAAGTGGCAGAACTGTGTCCTGCTAAAATTACGTCAGTATGTTGATACCTTGGGTATGACTGCTTTTTTGTCTTTATTATATCTGTCTTTATGGCAAGGCAGAGAAGTAATGTTGGAGTTATGCCAGTGGTTACATATTCCAGAGATTCCTTCCATCAGATAATGCTCTTCTGATCAGATATGCTGGCTTCACTATTGCTTTGTGTGTTGCAGTCACAAAGAGCCATCAGAAGCATACAAAAATGAATTTTCCTGTCTTGTGATTTTTGGACTATCTTGCTTTTAACATTTTGGTTAGGGATGTAAGGATGGATTGAAGGGGACATCAGTGAACTTTGCCTATGCTCCAGGATGCTTATCCAGGATGCAGAAACCATATAATGTTAGCGACCTATATAATCCTATGTCCCTAAGGTGTCTTGTTGGAGATTGTTCTTGATAGTTTCAGTTTAGCTTCTTACCCATGAGTGAACATTTTTGAACCCTGGCTGACTGAGACTGGACAAAAAGTTCATTTTTGGACATATTTTTGTTTGTTTTCTGTGAAGAAATCCTTTATAGTATTTGAAAAAATAAAGAGGCCAGGGAACCCCTTGCCATGTCTCCAAAATCTGGGATTCCTGATTAAGTCTGACACTAATGATTGTTACTGAAGTGAGAGATGGGAGCATTAAAGTGGATTATTCAAATTTCCTTAAACTTTGTGGATTTTACTGTAAACACAGGTAGTTTTAGTGTATGTGGCTAGGATTTTCTCCAGCAGTTGTTAAAAGTAAACCTCTTTATACTGAAGAGCTGCACATTAGACCCATGGGGGAAACCATATCCACTGAAAATTGAAACAAGTTTTGTTCCACTTTTTTCCCTTAATATGCTTACTATGACTATTACTCTGTTACTGTGAGGACTTGCTATATCACCATTTAATAACACAGATTTTTACAACAGCTAAGAGAGACATGCCAATTGACTTACAATTGTATGTCAAGGGTAGAGGTTTCAAGATGCCCTTCTATCCTATTTTTCCCTTAGTAATTTTAGCCTCTACTAAATCAGAAATTTCATTATGCATATTTTTTATCAGTGATTAATTTCACAAAAGCATATCCTACAAAACAATTTTAATCTTTTGCATATGGATCATCTCATATCTTAATGTTAAAAGGCAGAATTAGGGAAGTTAAGAAAATCTTCCAATTATTGCTTAATCACGACATAATTCAAATAATTCAATCTTTTAAGAGGAAATATTTTAAATCAATGTGACACTTGAAAATTGCTTTAAATTGCTTCATGCATTTTGATCTGTGAAATTCTTCTTGAGGCACAACAGATGAAAAGAAATATTACAGTAAAAAAATTCAAGGAGCTTATTTTTTCATTAAATATTTACCAGCAATTCAAACTTTAGTGGATTTACTCTGCAACTGAACAAGAGACCTTAGGGTTTACATCTGTAAATCTTTGTGCTGGTGCCTACCAAAAGTGATTGAACCCAAGGCAAGCCTCTGCTGTAGTAGTAAGTTATTTAATAGATGAATTTAGAGTGCAAATGTTCTCCTGTAAGTTTTAATGGTTGAAATAATAAAATTAGACATATTAGATAAAAATTAATAACCAAATGCTTGAGCACAACAGATATGATGCATGCACTGTATTTGCATCATAAAAGAAATATGATAAGCATGTGTGTGCAATCTGTCACTGGCTCTTCAGGGTCACTCACTCCTCCTTGGAAAAGAAGAGAGAACACTAGAAAGGAGAGAACTGTCTTCCCCAATGCACAACTTTCCAGATGGGGCTATGCTGAACTAGTCAAACATCTTAAATTTTTGGTTCAGAATATATTTTTCAATTGCAGTCAAAGATACTACATTTACTTGCTTTAAAAGATCCTTTCATCTTTTTCTTTTTTTTTTCTTATCTAGAGGCTTCACCTTCCAGATCAACATCAACTGGTATTTGGGCTGAAAATACTTTTCACATATCTTTAATTAGTCATATTATGTGCATAATATTAAATGCATTACAAATGTACACAGAAACACACTTGTGTCATCATGGAACAGCTTCTGTACTGTTGGGTGCAATGTAATTCGATTAACTGAACAAAATCTACTGGACAATATTAAAGTCTAACTCAGGATTTTTCCATATGTGTCAGTTGCAGGAATGTTGCTTTTATCTTAGTAAATGTGATTTTATAGATGTTATTTTCCTAATTTTCATTATTGCTGTTTTGTCTCAATCTCCAGAAATCAGATACCATGGAAAAGTCCCACTGTTTTACTCAAAAACCATAAAAAAAGTCCCATAGTAGGCTATAACATATCCTATTCTGTCAGTTCTCTGTCTCCCATCACTTCTGCTTTCTTCCTTTATTACTAGACACATTAATATAAAACATTTTAATGTGGGGTACCATAAAAATATTTAAGATGGTTTCTAGTTATATAAATATTTCTTGTTTCTATTGTTGGTGAACTGTTTGATATTGATTTGAGGTAAGTGTTTTTTATTGAAAAATAGCTTTATTTTTCATGAAACCTGGCATGATGAGGAAGGAACAGAGCTGACAGTAGCTTTTTTCTTTACAAAAAGTTCAGAGTTTTATGAATTCCTTAGATACTTCACTGTTTTCTAGAGATTTGAAATTTCTGCCAAAGGAATTTTGTAGATAAAATAGTCTGTTTTTCTGGAAAAGTTTAACTGGAAACTTTTAGGACAGCTTTAGAAAAAATCTAATTTAAAAATAAGTGGTCAGTTTGTTCTGCTTTTGGAGAAATACAGTGCTGAGATAATGCAAGAGCACTCAGTTCTGTCAAGGGGAAAAAGTGTAGCCATTACACCAGCACGACTAGCCTTGTGGTGCCAAGGGGAAACACTTTCCTGGAAGTGCCCTGTGCAGATGCATATGTGTGCAGCACCCCTATCAGCCATGCAAAATGTCAGATTAAATTTGATGATAGATGGGAGGGAGAGAAGCAGTGCCTAGCATGTCAATAAATAAGTTTTGGGGAAAAAAATGCATGACAAGTATTGGAGTCCTTCCCTAATCTGTCTACCTCCTTTTGCATGGGAGAAAGACAAGGGTCTGCTGCATGTCCTCATATCATAATGAAAAATAGGTTGCTTTTGATTGACTTGTCTAAAGGCTGCTTGCCTTCAATATCATCACATCCAGATGCAGAAAGCATCTTGGTCTGGATCTGATTCTTTATGTACTCCACAAAGCAGTGTCGCCTGTCTTGAGGGCATACATGCGGAATGGGTGTTCACTGTTCTGGGGTCTGCTCTTAAACACCCACAAGCCTTTCAGCTCATCAGATAAAGCTGAAGGATTGGAGGCACTGAGCACAGTCTGTACTTCCAGGTGGTTTGTCCAGTAGGGGTGCTGCTCTGTTTACATCTGCTCTGTCTTGTGGCTGGGAATCCTCTGTCCTTATCTTGTCTTCCAAAAATTCAACCTGCTCTCACCAGCTGATCTTTATAGTTAGAACAACTTACCCAGTTTTTATGTGGGGTGACAATGCACTAAGACACAAGGTGTGGTTCTTGGGACAGTCTTGTGCAGGGCCAGGAGTTGGATTTTGATGATCCTTGTGGGTCCCTTCCAACTCAGGATATTCTATGATTCTATGATTCATCTCAGCTTAAGTAATGTATCTAAAATAAATGAAGCGAGTCACCATTTGAAGACAACTTTTTTAGTAATGAGAGCCTGGAGAAGCAAACTAGGTCTAGAAATCCTACTTTTGTCATCTAAGTTGTCTAGAAGTGATTTTCATCCTTCAGCTGGGACAGCTAGCATGTCCGTGGCTTTTGTCCACAGAGTGCACTCTGACTTTTATCGATGGTAAGCAGGAACAACAGTGGACTCAACCAGTTAACAGAGAGAAGCTTCCCAAGCTGTCTGTCTTCATGACAAGGGCTGACAGAGTTTGCTCATTGTGAGCTTTTGCCCTCTTTAGTCCTGTTCTGCCTTCAGTCAGAAGTGATTATCACTGAAATCCCATTGAGGTTCAGAGGTCCAGCACTACAGAGGCAGAGCAGTACTTGGGTGTGATGCCTTCCAGCGAAGCCTTATGCTGCAGGAAATATTTCCACATTACTGTGAGAGGTTCTCTTTTCTCTCAACAAAGCATGGTAACGATGGTAGGAAGCTGTGGGCAGCAGCAGTGCCCAGGATACTTCTCCTGTCATCAACAGCATCCAGCCAGTTCCCCTCAGCTGACCCCTCCATGAAGCACAGGGAGCCTGTGGGGCGATGCTGCCAGGGCTGGCTGCAGCTCTGGGGGTGTCTGGTCCCCAGCAGTGGGGCAGGCAACAACCTCTAGTAATCTGACAGTGCTAAGGAGAAGTACGCTTATCATAACTGTGTTTCTAATTTTTTTTTTTCTCAGCTGCTCTAGAAAGCAGTCTATGGAAATGCAAATGTTGTGATAACAGTTCTATGCAAGCTGATGAAAATGTTTGATAAATTAGGTGAATTGCAGGCTAGTTTTTTTCAGCTTGCAGAATAAGATACAGGATTTTTTACTCTTCTCTCTCATTTTGACTCATTTTTTGGCACATACCCTGTAATTTTATTTCAGTAGTCTGCTTAAAATTTCTGGTTGACTTTTCGCTCTTGATTCATATTAGTCTTCTGAATTGTGGTGTGTAAGCTGTGGTGACAGGGACTTTCTTTTGGGGGTGGTTTGGAACTGTAATCATATTTTCATCTTATCACGTCTTCATATTCTCACTTTTGCAGTGTGCTGGCCCTTGGCAGTTGATTCATCATGCGTCCCTAAGCACAAACATGGACTGGGACATAGAAAGCAATAATAGAGTAGAATAAATCATATTACAGCCTCATGTCTGGGGGAAAAAGATCAGAGAAGGCGTGCTAGCTGTGAATGTAAATGTATTGTATGGCTTCTGGTTTGTCAGCTCAATTGGTGCGGTTGTGAATTTATTGAGTCTAGGTTTTGAAAAATGCAACGCTGTCTGCTTTGGTCAGAATCAATACCAGTCAACGGAATTAACCAGATTTGACTGGTCAAATACTCTGGCAAATTATTTCATGTGTGAGCTCAGAGAAATATTGTATATGTTGCTCACCCTGAAGTAATAATTTTTGATATAAACTGAAATATTAAGTGTGTGCCCATTGCACTGGCACATTCTTAATATTTTTATAGCTAGTACAGGCAAGAA
This sequence comes from Corvus brachyrhynchos, assembly GCF_000691975.1. Taxonomy (NCBI): domain Eukaryota; kingdom Metazoa; phylum Chordata; class Aves; order Passeriformes; family Corvidae; genus Corvus; species Corvus brachyrhynchos. The sequence continues at coordinate 8,815,530 of NW_008246057.1, read as the reverse complement.
TATGCTATTAAAAGTTGAATGAGGATAAGAAATGAATGGGAAATTCTATCACAGATATTTATTTAGGCATTCATTTGTTTGTTTTTTTTTTTCCCCCCACACAATTAGGTGCCTAATTGTGTGAGGAGACCTACTGGATTTCCATGTGTGAATAGGAGTGATTTATTGAAGAATACACTTGCTCTAAGCACTTGTGATACATTTTCTGGAAACCTGATGTGAAAAATTACATTTCCAGGTTGTCTTGAAATAGTTCATGTTAAAAAAAAAAAAAATAAAAAAAAATCCTTCCTTTGAAATTTCCCAGTGCTCAATTTAAAAATAACATAGATGGGATTTAGTACTGGGCGTAATAAAATTGTATATAGTAGGGTATACAAACTATTAGTTTCTTATCTATGTATCTAAAGCTACAGCTGTGTGTTATGGTACAAACAAATTCAGTGCAGCCTTTACTTGTAATTTTTTTTCTTATCCAAAAAATCCTCATACCATATTTCACTACCAAAATACACACAAAAAGAGGGAAGTTTTTTTTTAATCTGTACTCTTATATCATAGATACACATTTACTTTGCTTTGGAAAAATAAAAGGCAAAGGGCTACCTCTCATCTCTCCAGACAAACATATATTTCATGAAAGTTTGACAGCATACTGCAATACCTAAATTATAATGAATGCAGGCTGCACAAAAATGAAATGTTAGTACAGTTTGTTGAGATGACAATGTTTTTTGTTTGAGTAAGTAAGCATAACTAAAGACTGGAATTATGCAGAATTGTGAGTAACCCTGTCAGGAATATTTAACCCTTTTTTTTAAACTGTAGGTTTAGCTGTAGGCTGCTCTTTCTTTTTTTTTTTTTCTTAGGTATTTCTTCATTAATTTGCATGTCCAAAAATCCTGGCATACCAAATGGAGAACAAAGCTGTGATCATGATATGCTAACAAGACATACAACGAAGACATGGACATATTGGAGAGTCCATTGAAGGGTCACAAAGTTGATTAAGTTGGAGTCTTTGGCACAGGAGGATGGGCTGAGAGAGCTGGGCTTGTTCAGCCTGGAGAAAACAAGGCCTATCAATGATGATGGGTAGTGAAGACAAATTCTTTTTGGGGGTATCTGGTGACAGGACCAGAGAGGTCGTGGAGTATCTGTCCTTGGAGATGGATCGTCTGGACACGATCCCGGGCAAACAGCTATGGCTGATTCTGCTGTGAGCAGGATACTGGTCTTGACAAACTGTAGAGGTCTTTGCCAACTTCAGACTTGCTCTGATCCTGTGATTTGTCCAGCCTTTTCACTTCCCATTTTCTCCCAAGTATCATTACATAACGATCTTGATTTTTATGTCCTTTCCTTACTTTCTATCCTATTCTTTACATAATTATGGGCAGTATACAGATTAATTTAAATTTTTCTGGGGGATTGTAAATAGACCTAGGGTCTTCTGATGCCTGTCACTCTGTGCAATGTAACAAAGAATGATGCTTTTTATCTTCTAAGTGCTTTTTATAATTTGTTAGTTTCTGTCATTTTTGCACTTCAAAATGGATTTTATTATGTTTTTTCCAAACAAAGGTTGGTCTCTTCTCCCACGTAATGAGTGACAGGACAAGAGGAAAGAGCGTCAAGTTGCTCCAGGGGAGGTTTACATTGGATATTTTGAAGAATTTCTTCCCTGAAAGTGTGGTCAGGCTTTGGATCAGGATGTCCAGGGAGGGGGTGGAATCACCCTCCCTGGAAGTTTTCAGAAAACCTATGGATGTGGCCCTAGTGGACATGGTTTGGTGGTGAACGTGGCCATGCTGGGTTAATGGTTGGACTTAATGACCTTAGAAGTCTTTTTTGGACAATTCTATGATTCTAAGAGAGGCAAAATCTTACAAAAAAGAAGGGAAAGAATCAATGGGTACAAGCTTTCCTGTGACTCCCGCTGAGTAACTACTCCTAGCCATGGTCAGCAGGCTGTGTAGATAACTCTTCTCGATAAGACAAAGTATTTTTTATATAAGCTATTTGTTTCCTCAAAAAAACCCCCTAACAACATACCCAAACCCATGGTTTATTTTACAATCCTTTGTGATCCCAGCTAGGTTCAGAACTACTTGAAACCTCTGGGATTGGAAGTGAGGGAAGTGAAGACTCTAAAGAACTGACAAAATCTTTTATTCAGAAAATTAGAATTTAGTGGAGTCAAGTTGTACTTGCAAATGGCCCATATGTAGGTACATGACTATTCAGCGTTAATAAACAGGGGCTGGAAATATGTGTATTTGCATTATGTCCCTTAAAATCCACCAGGTGGGGAGTATAATCAGTTTAATCTTTTCTCTTGTAAGTCCCCCTCTCAGAGCGAATCGTGTGCTGCTTTTCACAGAGGCAGAGGTGTGGGGAGCAGGGACAGCTCCAGGACGTCCAGGAGTTGAAGCAAAATGTTCTTTAAAGCAGGTGTGTTTCAAGTTTCAGAGTGGAACTTGTGTAATGATTATATTAAAATATAAAGCATCGTACTGGGAGATTTAGTGTTAGACTTTGCAACGTTTATTTAAATTTTGCAATAAGCTTCTTTTGCAAAATTGACTGATCCCTCTACTTGAATACATTAGCAAAGAAACCAAAATGCCGCCTCTATGATTTCACTATCTATATGCAAAAAAAGCATTAATGGAAGTTATAAATACCCATTTGGTCTCCTGGATGGTGAGATGTTCCTTCAGGCTCTGCTGGTTTAATCAATGGATGAAATAGATTACATTTGTTTATGGTGGTGGTAGCCTGACTAATGCATTGACTTCAGCGGGAAAAAGAAATAGCCAGCAGTACTTAAGAGGAGGAACAGTTAATCCATCCACCCACATTAAAAACATAACAATGTGATTTTGAAAGAAAGTGCCTTGAAATTGCTATGCAAATTTTGTACGTTACTTAATGTGAAACAAAAAATAACTTAGTCATATTTTAAGTAGTAATAAATAAAACATTAACATAATAATGACTTGCTCAAGTATTGAAAGTATTGTTTTAAAAGGTTTGCTCTCCATTCCCAAATTCCTTACACATGTCTAGATAGAGAAACTTGTATTCTTATCTTGTTTATCATCTGCTGGTGAAGCATGGTGGGGTTTGCTGATTTGCTTGTCAAGTGATTAGCAAAAAACGCGGATTATTTGTGATTGCTCCAATTAATAATTGAGCTATTTCTGTTTCAGGAAATAGAGACCAAACTTTTTTCTTCTGTCTATTTCAAGTGCCTTTGATGCTATTTTCATTAGAATGCAACCCAGTAAGGTTACTTTTTCAACCAGCCCATGAGTCCGAAGCTGTTTGTGTAATGGAAATGACAATATTTTGGTTTCAAAAGTGCCATGTGGTACAGTCAGGCATGCTGCTCAGACTTCAGCCAAGGAGGGTTTCTTCATCTCTGCTGGGAAATGGGAAGCATTACAAATGGGGAATCACAGCCTCTTTGAAGTGCCCTGAGGGTGGCATACAGTCTTGTATAACTGAAGAAAGGTATAGTATAATGTTGCATTTGGAATAGGAATAGCTCCACAGCTCTGGGAAGCAGGATTCAAAACTTCTTAGACCTTTCTGTCTGTTCCCCCCTGAACACACACACACAGGGATGTATGAATACATGTATACACTCATGCTCAGGCAGTGAGACTGCAGGAGGCTACTGAGTCAGGAGAGGGCTTGGCTTTGTGTTACCAGCTCAACACAGGTGCCCACTGTAGGAGACTAGGAAACAAAGATCCTTCTTAGAAGCAGCAAATACTCGACTTGAAGTACAACCAAATAACTGACCTCTTTGCTAGTGTTTGCAGAACTGTAGAGAACAGTAAAGACAGTGAAAAAGTGTTGTTTTTTGTAGAAGATTTTGTCCATGCATGTGGCGATAGATAGGGATTAGGGCAAGGAGATGCCAAGCAATGCAGACAGGCTCAGAGCTGGAGATCCCTCTGCAAAGATGTCAGCACCTGGTCAATCCATTCCTCTGAACTGCAAGCCTCTGAGAGGATGGCAGAGTTCAATAAAGTCTTCAAAGTAATGCTTGGAACTTGGTTCAGTTCCAGTTTGAGCTAAAATATGTTTTTGAATGATATGATAAGCCTGAGTCTACTTCATATCCTTATTTTGTTTTTCCAGAAATTTTATGTAAATTTCAGTTTTAATGAAAATGGCAAAAACAAGAGCCTGTGTCTCTGCTGACAGTTTCAAGTCACATTTGTAATAATTCTATAACAGCATGTATTTATCTTTAAGCTTTTTCCTTAGGGGTCCATGTTATTAACCTATGCCTGGTACTTTTCCTATAATTATTTATTTTTCAAGTAAAATTATTCCAAAGCCACCAGCACATTCCAAAATCAAAAGCCAGTGAAAAACCTTCTTTCATCGTGGTCCTTCTTTTTCTGAGAAAAAACCCCCATCTCACTTGAAACCTTTTACATTCTTGTAACCCAACCTTTTATTTACAGCCATGAGAAAGTTAGCTTAGCATATCACATACATAATCCTCAGGTATTCAAGCTACTTCAAATTTGTCACATATATATGTAGCAACTTGTACACTCTGAAGAGGTGTCATGGGTGCCCATATATTAGACCTTGTGTATGAGACTCATGGGATATGTGATGACTGAGATCCAAGGTATCTGCTCTTAGACAAAGGGAAAAATTCTACCTCCACCACTCACTCCCACCCCTGTCATGTGGAAATATTTATACTTTTTTGAAGGAATAATTCTGTTTGACATTAAACTGTGGTGCTGTGGGAATAGTTCAGGTCTCCTGTGAGCTGGATCTACACTCTCCATTCCCTGTGGTGCTTCCATGAAGCACAACACAGTGTGTGCAGGGAGAATGCAGTACAACACTGCATGATGTGTGTTTCCATTAGGCTCACTGAGGGGGGAAACTGGACCTGATGTGTGTGAATACTGAAACATGTCATGGAAACAACCAGTCTGCATTGAAGTGAAATGGTTCACTCCAATTAAAATCACGAACATATTTTTAAACATGTTCCAATAGAATATTATAATAACACAATTTTTCTTAAGAACTTTGCAAAGTCATTTTTATTCTTCTTGTTAAAAGAATAATTACCCTGAAAAGGTAATATTCTTAAGTCTGATTTAAAAGATGAATTCTGAAGGAAAGTACAGCAGAGTTTACAGCCAGCAAGGTGTACAAAACCAGTTTTCTTGCTTTTTGGTGACTTCCAAGCATACCAGCATTGCAGACTAGATCTGATGAGCTGACTGAAGGTCAGATTAAGCAATTAGGGTAGCTACAAAATTTAAGAAGACATATGGGTAAGCTGAGAAAAAAGTACAGAAAAGGGTGGAAAAAAGATCAGAGAACTATGCTGGAAAACTGAAATATTTAATTGTTGACAGGGATCTTTGGCAATTTATGAAATCTAATATTATTGAGGATGCTTTCTGAGCTTTTTTTTGAGATATCAAGTTCCACCTGGGTATTTGTTTGGTTGCTGTGCCTTTATACTGAGGTAGAATATAAAAGAAGTAAAAGAAGATACTTCTGCTTCTTGCAAACTGATATCAAGAAAAGATGATTATACTTTGGTAATTATTTATTGAAATGGAATAATGAAATATGGCTATAACCAAATAGTTTATGAAAAGGGAAAATACTATTTTTTTTCCTTTTAAGATCTGTAATTTGAGGAATTTTCTCTGATATAAAAAGCTTCTTAATTCCTGTACTATAAAAATTTCCCCTTCTGTTCTCCATGTGAAACACGGTTCCTTCTCAGAGCATTTTTATTACTTTGATTCTCTCACTGATGGTACACATTACCATCCAGAATTGCTTGGATACTATACTTTCCGGATTAAATTACAAACTCATTAGGATTGGCAGGTTATTTGGTTATACATTATATAAAATACCACGTATCTAATATTTGATTTGTATTTTACCCTCATCTTCCCATCACAGAATGGCTAGCTGTGCTTGCTCTATCTGATTTACTAATAACTGTTATTGTCACAATATAAAGTTATAGAACAAAAGCACCTTTTAGTAAAGACAGATGTGATGTTTTGAAGGAATTATCATCTAGCTGCAAGACCTCAGATGAACCTTCTCTTTGCACAGGGGGAAACCTGAACTGTTCTAATCCTTACAAGTCAATTATCATCTAATCTGCTCATTTCCTGCTGCAATTCAAGATTCATAAAATCTGAATGGGATATGCATTTTTAATGTTATGGCAGGAACCATAAATATTGTTGGCCTTGTTTGCCAGAATCTTAATACAATAATGACGATAAAGCTGCAGGAAGGAAAAATATCTAAGATGCATTGATTCAGTTTCATAACCCAATAATTTTGACAACCTTTTCAAATGATTAAATAGGCCTGAAGAAATCCAGGCCCTGAAGTATTATCTCCATTTGTGAAACCCTAAATGTTTTTCTGTTGATTTTTTTCTTTTCCCCCTTTCTTCTTTTAAATAATGCAGGAGCAGGTGCTGGCATTTCAATTCAACTAATTAGTTTCTAATTTACCGTAAACATCTTAGAATTCCACGAACATGTCTCAGCGGTATCTGAGAGGAAACAATCTACTGGTTCGATAAATCTCTTCTGAAATACCACTGAGAATTGACTGCATGAAGTGTATGGCCTTACTTAATATAGCTGATTTTTTTAGAATACACTGAAAAGCAAGATAACAGTTTCAGGCTTTCCCTGATATTATCATTACCTCTGTAAAGACAATCTGAAGGAACCTTGTGTTAATAACCCATTGTTTTAATTTTAAAAGCTATGAAATATTGCTGGATATTTCAATACACTATTGGAATTGGTCCAGACATTAAAATGTGTTTGCAGTGATATTGCCTCAGGAATCTTCAACAATGCTTTGCAGTATTTTTACATCCATATGATTTGTGTATCTAATTTGGAGATCAAAATGTAGAAGTAAGTATTAAAATATTTCTCTTGTTGCTGGGTTATTGCCCTCATAAAGTGGATTCATTTACAATGAAAAAATCTGGTTGTAACCATTCATTAAAAAAACCCAGGAACTTTATGTAAATAGGTTCATTTTTAAAATGCTTATGAACATGTTATATATATATATGTTGAAATTCATTCTTTTTTCAAGATAACTAGAATTGGAAAAAATAACTGAATTTCTGTATTAGTACTTTTTATTCATATGTTCATTATAGTAAAACATTTTAAAACAATCTTGTCTCCTTCTGTTTTTTCTTCATTAATTATTAATTATCTTTAAATTAAGATAAATTATATTTATCTTAAATTATATTAAAGATATACTCACTTATTTTCTCTGACTTTGTCTTTAAAAGCCAAAGACAGTTGTCTTACTACATATGGTAGGATTTACATTTCGCCATTTGGCTGGAGCCCTAACTTACCTCCCAGAGTGTTAGCAAATCTCCTAGGAATGCTCTGGAGCTGAACCAGCATTGGTGACACTGAAATCCCTCTCTCAGTATTGCTACACTTATCAGCTTCTTGGCAACATATGCACCTTTCCTTTCTTGGATGTTCATCAGTGTCGTTTGCACTGGTAGAACTATTCTGGCAATTTGCAATCAACTGAACAGAGATCTGGCTGAGGCTAAAACTATTTTTGTCCAAAGTTTCACTTATATTTTTTTATGTTCTGGAACCAATTTTTCCAGGACACTTGAGAGGGTGACAAGGCAGGACCGAGTTGCTTAAAACTTCAGTGTCACCAGAGGAAATGTATTTAAAACTAGATGTGGAGTCCTGCTGAAAATGTGTCAGCACCTATTAATACAAGAGTATACCAGGATTTTGGTGTAGCTATTGTTTCTTGAACCTCAAAGATACTAATTTTTCATCATATTTGAGAAATTCACTCTTGCAAGAATGTTTTTCTGATATGCAATTTCCTCAGCGTTTCATTGAATATTATGTAGGAAAAAATGAACGCTGATGTAAATGTTTAGTGTCTGTTTATTTACACACAAATGTTTGATATTTTGGATTCCTAATCAGTAAAGGAAATCTTAAAAGTACTTACCATAAATTGTGTGAAAGGCTAAAAAGTTGATACCTGGAAAGAAAAAAATGTATGGACAACTCTGATGCATATAGTGCTAATTCCTTTGTTTTTATGGAGGTTTTTTCATCTCTGCTTTCATTTGACATCTAATTTCTTTAAATAAATTCTATCTTGCTTAGTATGACAAAATTAACACTTTCATTAAAGTAATGTGTGATGTGAAAAAAATAAACCAGCTGAGGGTTAAGATCTGTTTGGAAGTGAGCTGAAAAAAAATTAAAATACACTTAAGTTTATGTGCAGGAAAAAAGTGTTAACTGAAAATTACATTGATATACATAGGAGGAAACAAAATTGATCTGGAGTGGAAAATTATTGCTACCCTTATGTGGCAGGCCTTGACACATAAACTGATAGAATCCTCAAGCTCTTTCAGATGGGTTTTCAGTTACTCTGGAACCAGAGCTGCTATGCATTGCACTGTCCTTGTGCCAGCAAAGGACCTTCAGCCCTCTGGCTGGAAACATTTTTCTCCTAGGATCACTTGTATCCTTGTTTCAAGGTTTTCTTGGCAGATAACCCCCTGTCCTATACCCTGATATAAATTAGTTTAACTTTATTAATCTAAGTTTAATTGATTAAACTGAGAGTGATGTGTGTTCTCCACATTCCACGGTAAAGAGTCTCTGTCCTACTTCACAAGTTTTAAATTTCCTCTCACTGCTGATAACTCTGTTAAAAGAACCAGAAAACATCCCCACCAAGCTTAATTACACAGATGCAACTGTTTATGAGAGAAGGATTTGGCCCCCTACAGTTTTGATACTAGAAATTTTCTTTTTAATATCTTGCCAAATTCCCTGAACTGTTTCCAAACTGAGCTGGACTGTCATCCAAATAGCCTCAGGAAATTTTATGGCTACAAATCTTTATACTGAAAAATGCAAGCCTTTAGTTTTCATGAGGAAACATTGGATTTTGTTTCTGTGCACAAAGGACCAGACCAAGTTGTCAGAAGTTCCTGTTCTTCCTATCATTACCATAGATGCTGGGAAGTAATGATGCTTTTTGTAGAAATTTGAGTCAGAGTGGGTGCTACAACTAGACTGTAATGTTGAACAAGTAAATGAACAACCTCTGCCTCTCTGTCTGCAAAACTGGGACAAGTAAAGTCCATTTAAAGGTTAATAGCAAGCTATTAATTAGTGTTCATAGAGCTACTTTGTGTTCTCATAAGGAAGATTTTATTGGTATGAAATGATCTGCTGGGATTCTCTTAGTGACCCTTTTTGTTTCTCACACCCAATTTTCTTCTTTTTATAGCTAGGAAAGGGAGGATTCTGGAGTGTGATAGATGAATTACATCTTTATGGAGAAAATAGGAGGGTCAAGTATTAGGTAAATCAATCCTTACAAGTACCTCAGTAAAGCAGAACTGCAGTAAGGCTACCTGGATCTCTGCAGAACAGAGATCTAAGAGTCATTTAGCAGAAGGCTGGTGGATTGTTTTGGTGCCTGAGATTTAATTTTTGGATCTGACTGCAGTGGTTTTCTGTGTGGTAGTGGTTGTCATTCTTTCCACATGACTAGCTTTTGGCTACATGTACCTCTGTTATTAAGTCCTCAAGTCATAGCTTGATGGCAGTGGACAGAACAATTTCTTAGCAGAAAATTCTTAGCAAGTGCACAAGTGACTGCTCAGCGAAGCATTGTAATTAAACTAGTGATGGTATACAATCTACTAAATTACTTCAGACTGTCAAGGTGGCAAAGCAAATGCCAGCGCAGAGCAATAAGCTGAGCAGTAAACTCATATAATACTCATTCTTTGTTCTGACATGGACCATTTAAATCTCTTTTTCTTCTAATTCAGTACCTGGAGAGAATCCCATAAATAGTTCTGGTAAACATAAAAATGTTTCTTTAATATAAAACTATTGGAGCCTTTTACAGAAGGCAGAAACTGATAGTTGTTCATAAAGTACTCAGTACTGCATTTCTACTGATGGTGATTACTAGCAGTGGGATAGTGCTAGCCCTAACACATTGGGTTTTGCTGTGTGAATGTGGGAGATACGTGTGTTCAACAGTTAGAGATTTCTACTACATGGGGGTCCATGTTTTTTGTTGGCTCTGTGTTTTGTTTGTGTTTTTCTTAATTTCAAACATATTATCCTAAAAGTATCTCTATATATACACTATAATTTAATTAATCTTTTACAGGGCTATAACTTTATTAATTTCTTTTATATATAATGAGTTGGTGTTGTGGTTTCTTTTTTTTTTTTTTTTTTTTTTTTTTGTCTTTGTTATTTTTTAAATCAGGGCATGCTGTAGGAATAAAATAAATCTCGTAGGCTTCATTTTCATGCCAGTGTGTTTAATCATTGTCCATACTCATTTTTGATATGCTCAATAGACCAGAAGGTAATGAGCACAGAGTGGCAAAACTGACTGGATCACAATACCTGCCATTCATAAGTATGAACATGCACTGAAGATTTTTAATTTGTTTTAAATTGATGGGGAGTGTGGAGGAGAAAAAATGAAATGGTACTTCTCTCTCAGGATATCCATTTTGTGTCCCACATATTTTTGTACGTTTGAACCTCTGGCCATTGCACTTTTGCCTTTACTAGTTTTTAGCACTTTTTCTATATAATTGAGCACTCTGCTATCCTCTTGGGTGACTTGTATGTTTGAAAGAAGAAGTAATTATTTAACAAACTGATGGGCTCTTAGCTCCTCCTGATTTTTTGAATACTCCTGGAATTGTGGCAAGAGTTCTTCTGTCCCAAATTTAAGTGTCTAAAATTTACTCCTCTGATTCACTACAAACACCTCCAAAAGGTGAGTCACCTTATTTTAAGACTAGATGTGGAATTAATTCATTCTGATGACTGTAAAACTCCACAGAGACAGGCAGTTTTAGGGTAAGATTCATATCTCTTAAAGTAGGCATCTAAAATAGATCAGATGAATCCACATTAGGAGAAAAGAAATATGCCCTAAGAGCAAGAAAAAAAAAATACTGGTTCTTGGCATTCACTATCCAAGGGCTTAGATTGATTAGCTTAGACTGGAAATCTAGCTTGGAAATGCATTAAGTTGACTGATACTTGCAACACAGACTGATTGTAAACAGCCAGCTCTGCATAATGTGTTAACCGGTTTGCATAAAGAATATAAGTCCAGAGAATTCAAAAGAACTCTGTGAATTTACAACAGTTCCTACTCTTTCATTGGCATAAATCAGTGCAAGTTCATAGGACTGAAAACAGCCATGCTGCTTTATAAGTCCTGAGAGGTTGATGTAGCAGATTGAAAATTTCGGTTAAACTATTTTAGAACAGCTTAGAATAAGCTTGCTGTGCCATCTGACCAGTCATTCTCTAACACAATTATCTTAATGCTGAAAACTTTGAGCAGTATCATCAGCAAACATTCATTAAAATATGTAAATGCATACTAATTTAATTAACTTTACACTGAGCTATAAAATACCCCATAGACAGATAGTGAGATTCCAGAATTCTGGAATTAGCAGATTTCTACTGTCTTTCTATTGTTGAAACTGACATGACTCTGCACTTTGGTCCTTCTGTAACCGATAAAGGTGATATGAACTAAATGTTTAGCAAGGACTTACCTATGACATTAACTGATGTCCCTATTCACCATTCTCTCCCCTCCTCCATACTATTATTTCCTCTTTTTTCCCCCTCAACTTTTCCTGCAATACATCTGGGTGAGGCTGCCTGCCTCCAGTCAAAGAACTGCCTGCCAGTAAAAGGCAACTCTGGAAAAAAAATGCAGCATGTTACTGGAATTTCAGTTTAGGCTTCCTAATTTATTTCTGGCATTTTCTGGAGAGCCATTCATAGGCAACACTTGGTTCATCTGCAGTAAATTCAAGAGGTATTTGGCATACTGGCCTTACTGTGCATGCACAGACCACCTGTGTGGCATGTACTCAGTATGTCTGAGACCTTGGACTCCCTTGGGTATCTTGTAAAGTTCATGTGCATGTGAACAATGAACAATATTCCTGTGGGTCTGGCAGCATATTCAGAGTCACTGCCTTGACTGTGCTGTCCCATTTTGCTAGAAATCCCAGCCCTCAGATGAAAGAGTACATTTACTTTAATATCTGGAATTCTCTACCCTACCTCCTGGTCACTCCAGTGAAAAGTTACCAAGTTCAGTAAAAGTCTTCCTTCTGGATTTCTCTGTTATAAAAATGGCCCCCAGTATCTTCCTTTTCCTTTCAGTTTTTGGCTGACAACTGCTTCTCATCTTACTATAATTATCTTTTATTGTGGTCCATTCATTTGAAAGCCAGCTAAACTTTTGATTAGGATGCATGGAAGCTACTCTTCCCCTCAGCAGGATAAATAAAAAAAAGAGAATATTAAACTTGTAATCTGATTGTAGAGTCCCTGCATTTTTCTTTTGTTTGAAAAGCAGAACATACAGATATTTATTCTGGGAACAAGTTTTCTGGGACTGCCTCTGATGCACTGACAGTTACAGCATCTCTGCTGAAGACAACTCTAGCATGAGAAGGAGAAATGAAATAAGGAGCTTTAGAAAAGCTTAGTTAGATGTCTCTATTATACTCAGTTGTGATCTGTGTCATGCCAGACCTGCTTCTTTTCAACCTGTGGCATAGTAAGTTTGTCTTTAGCCTGCATTTTAAATAATAGAGCCTGACCATGCCCTGCTTTTATCCTTTTGAAATTGGATAAATTCATTTATACAACGTAGTTTTTACTTTTGTTGCTTTGAAAGTGCGTGGGACTCAATTCAGATTACACTAAATTGAATAAATGACATTTAAACATGAGCAAAACTGGTGCCTTAAAATATTACAGCACAAAGTTTGCCTACATTATTTTAGGTGACATCATCCAAGACAGGACTAAGGTCCCTTCCCTTCCCTCTCTTTTCTTGTCTTTAATCCTGCCTGTACGTTAAAAAAAGATTTTTTAAAAATTTAGATAATGCATACTTGAAACATTCCACAGTGATTAATGTGTACAGCATACACATATGTGCCAAGCCCAGAAAACTTCACAGTGTATGCACAAAAATCCATACACTAGTTTTTAGTAGGATAAATTTTTTCAGTAAATTATGTTTATAGATTCTTCCATATGTTTAAAAATATTTTCACATACAAAATGGCTATGAATAATTCAGCTTCCTAGTTGTGATATGATAATAAAATATTTACTTATATTAAAAATAAGATTTCTTTAATTTAAAGGAAAGAGTAGTCAGGTAATTTTTATTTGATGTCTTTACTAATCAAAATTGATCTGCTTGTTAATAACATATTTTCTTTGAATATTCTCAGACTTAAAGTTGTTCACTCAGACCAGCTTCATGTAGTTTAGCAACCTGGATTATGTTCAGTCCTATAAAACCTCCCAGACAGACCCATAAAAATATAATAGATCACCTACAGGGTGAACACCTCTGCTATTACACTGTTGACAGCAAAAAGTGATTACATACATTTCATTGCAATGGTATTAGTAGTGACCTGCAGGAGATATATTTTCTCCTGTGAATTTTATATTTTCACACTGTGAAACCTGATGAAAAGTCATTAATATGGTCGATGGTCTGACTGCTATAGATATACAAACATATATACTGTTTGAGCGATGAAAAAGTTAAACTAAATCTTTATGTAGTGTATAACAATATCCAGTACTTCTGCAGGATAAAAAATGGCCAGTGATGTTGGACCTGTGCTGTCTTTTGACACATCAGTAAATTTTGTCCTTTATAAATTATCCATAGCAAATATATCTTTAAATGAATGAAGCATTCCAGTTATGAAGCAGACCTTTCCTCACTGTTGTCTTCACTGAGCAAACATAGAGCCAAGAAATGCCCTTGATTGTTTTGTCTACCTGTAGAGAAAAAAAAATTGTTACACAGATCTGTTGTACCTGTTCTCTCCTACGAGCTTCCAGTTTCTTCAGAGAATCAACTCATGGCTGATAGGATTAATCCACCTTGATTTTCCAGAACACAGGTGAAGTCACCCTTACTATCAAATGCAGATTTACACTGAGCACAACAGTAACACCTGCTTTATATGGTGTAGGAGTGCTCCTGACAAATCCCAAGCACACAAAAGCAGGCAACAGGTGGAGATGACAAGACGGTGATGAAACAAAAGGCAATTAAAAGGCAACATTGGTCAGAATGATAAATAGCTGTCACTATAAACCATCTGCTGAAACAGCATAAAGAAATCTGTAGTCATATTACTAGAGCACGCATTTGTCTCATATATGTGGTGTTCCAAGCCACTCAATATCAGTTGACACTTGGGCATTCTCCCCAGTAAACAGGGACGTTCGGATATAATTTTAGGTTTTGTACTTTGACAGCATAGCCCAGACCTCACTCTCCCTGGTGGGTATTTCTGCCTGAACATTGAATCTCTGAGGCCAAACAATCCTGCAGAGATATTACACCTGTGTGAAGTGTGAAGTTGTTGTAATTTTATTGGCATACATTAACTCATGAAGTAAGGATTGAATGGTGTTCAATTTTTTTCTTTTTCTTCCTCCCCTCTCCTCCCCCTGCCTACCACCCACCTAGATTTTATTGCTAAATTTGAACAGGTTGTGGTTAAAACATATAGCTGACAAAATTAAACAGGCAGCTACTTTTTGTAAATGTCCAGTTATTAGATCACTGCTATAATTAAAAAAAGGGAAGATGTAAAGTTCTATCTGAAGTACAATAATAAGGAGCCCAAATGTAAAGAAGAAATTTGTGGCA